>NC_041406.2:97180243-97501077 GCF_900747795.2 Erpetoichthys calabaricus
GCAAATATCTATGGCTCGGGACTATGACTTGCACAACTGTCAAGCAGAGAGAGGCGCAATGTGAGGCACAAATACCTGCAGGTGGTGATGCAAAATGACAGAATATGTTATACACTAAGAAATGCAGCCATGTTAGCTAATAAATTATACAGCAAATCAAGATAAGGAAATGCATGAAGAGGATAGATGGATTAAAAAAAAAAAGCTAAGTTATGAACAGTTGGATTTTGCAACTCAAAGTCAACCAACTAACGTTTAAGTACTTTAACCTTATTTAGTGGCTGGAATCAAACACTGGTCAGTATTTGCATGTATGTTACTTCAAAGGTACTTGTCGGTAACTATTATTAAGTAGTGTACCTAAATACTATTCAGAAGTAATCACTGATAAATATTTGAACTTTGCAACTAGTAATCACCAATGAGTATTTGAACATCATTCAGAGCCTATCATTGGCAGGCATCTTAAGAACCTGATGGGAACACCGAGATGACCTTTAGTAAATATCGGAAAATTGCGAAGAACACAAAGTAATTGTTAGAAGCTATCTGAATGTACCTTAATATTAGATGCCAATAAGCATTTGAACAGTGTAAAAGTGTACAGTGGTAAAAGTGTTTGAAAATCACTTGAGTGTAATCATCCCTAATAATATGAATGCCATTTTGAGGTGAAGTATTTGAACATTGCTCATTGGTAATCATCAGTGAGTGCATCTTGCTCAGTGGCAATGATCCGTAAACACAGAAAAATCTGATTGTCACTCACAGGTAATCATTAACAAGTACCTGAGCACTGCCTATTGGTAATCATTTCTGACTATGTGAATGAATGTTGCTCAAAGGCAATAAGTTTTAAGTACTTGAATATCACTCAGAGATAATCGTCGATAAAAATCTGAAGACAGCTCACTGATAATCGTAAAAGTGTTTGAATATCACTCAGTTGTTATGATCAACAAGCATTTTAAGAATTTATAGTAATCATTAGTAGTTCAACAATTAATTAGTGGACCGATATTGGGGGGGCCCAACTTGGTTGTTTCCTTGTCTATTTAAATAAATTTGTATCTTTATTTATACTTATTATGCTATTTATAATTTGTTACATTTGTATTTGCATTTTACCTGAGAACTTGTCATAGCACGTTGCACCTACACTCAGTGAAGAGCGCTAATAAAAAGAAGCAGTATTCATAAATGTGATCACAGCACATTAGTAAAACATCCATGGAGTATCTCAACTTTGCCCCCTTTTTTAATCATTCTGTAAGCATTCGAACAATGCTTATTGGTATTATATGAAAGTTATTACATCATTGTTGGAGTTTTAATATTATCCATCCATCTATTCTCAAACCCATTCATCCTGTACAGGAAAGTTGGATTCCATCCCAGCAAGCAATAGGTGTAAAGCAGAAACAATCCTTAGAGCAAGGTACCAGCTCATCACAGGGTGAACACACTTTAGCCAATTTAGAAACACCAATCTACCTAACCTGCATGAGGATTGAGGGAGAAAACTAAAGCTCCAGGAGGAAACCCACAAGGACAAAAGGAGAGAATACAAACTCCATGCTAGAAACCCCTTGGAAAATGAATCCTGGTCTCCAAGATGCAAGACAGCAGCAATACCACTGCTCTACCATGCCACCTGATTTTAATTAATTTTGAAGGGATATCATTTAGAGGTAATAATTAGAAAATATATGAATAGCATTTATTGTGCCCAAATGCCACTGCCATGCCATCTTATTTTATTTTTAGGTTTTTCTAAAAGTGACTCTTCATGCCTCTGAAGCATCAACTTTCTAGCATTGTCATCAGTCAGGGTCTCCGCAGGGGTGTGTGTTTTCTCTACCTCCACTTTGTTCTAGTCTTAACCAAAGACTACGCCTTTAGTGATTCATCTCGTAACCTGCTAATGTTAGCTTAAGACAGCATTCACATCGGCCTGAAGTCGAAACAGAGCAAAGTGCCATAAAGGAGCTGTTGCACACCACACAACGAGAAGCCTAAATGCCGTGGGATATCATGAGATACGTCTCCACCATTTGTTACACTGCAGCCTATACTGGGATGAACAGATTGATTCACTTAAAAAGAAAGCTCAACATATGAACAATATATCAGCTCTCAATCTAGGCTGGTCCAGTTAAAAGGGAACGTTTCACATGAACTTTCAACACTAGAATTACCAGAGCCTACAAAAAACTCGTAGATCCAGCCCACCTTAAATCCCATCACACCTCTTCGTCAGAGTCTTTTGTCCTGTAAATGTGCCGATAAAGACAAGCAGCCTGCTATTCCATTCCCCCACCGCCGTAGAACATGCACAAACTTCTCCCAGCTTATGCCTTGATTATCTGGGAGTGAAGTGCTGGAGTTTTAGAGTGGAAATAATAGATCGTTATTTGGAACAAATGCATTTCATGTGTGTTCCGTTTCTACAATAATCTGTGTAAACGCATTGTTAAAACAGAAACGTTTTTCATATTTTAGTAATAAATGACAAAATGTTGGCATAAACTATATAATGTGTGAAGCCTGAAGTCCAAAGATCAAATAAACACTTTCACAAAAGGTTAAAGGAAAAGACAATAGCTTCCATGGCGTAGTGATAATATTTGCTGACTTGTAATCAAGAGTCCTCGGTTCGATCCCAACTGACTCCTGTATTTGCCGTTTTCAGTAGTGAGCTGCTCTTATCTATATATATATATAAAAAATCCCTATGTGCGTCCAGGTGTCCGTGTGTGGGTGTCTTCTGATGAAGTGCGCATGCGCGGGGCACGGTGTGACTCGCGATATTACTGTCAGAAAAAGTTAGAGGCGTTTTACGGGAATACAAACCAGTATTACTGCGAGAGGAAATTAAAGGTACACAATACAGTGACGCATATTACAGCCACATACAAGCCAGTATTACTGTCAGAGGAGATTAAAGGCATATTACCGACGCGCACGCCTGTATTACCGCCAGAGAAAATTAAAGGTATCTTACGGACGTACAAGCCAGCGGACGTACAAGATGGTATCCTTCAATAAGGGCGCGCTCAAAAAGGCGATTGAGGTCGCCCTTTTGAGGCTCACCTTTTTGTGCGCGCCCTTATTGAACAGAGCCGTACAAGACAGTATTACTGTCACAGAAAATTAGACACACAATACACGGTGGCAGCCCACGAAGAACGGTCAGCTCAACAAGTAAACATCAACAAAAGGAAGGCTGAAAGAAAGAAAAATACGACCAACAAAAAGAATGGGGTCAAAGTCCCTTGCCATTTAATATAGACTGTTCCTACTAATGTTTATGCACTACTGTTCTAGCGCCCGTTATTGTAACGGGCTAAATGACTAGTTGTTAATATTATACAGTACACACATACATTTGGTTTGAGTCTGTAACAGACGGTGTACATTTATAGTACTTGTAAAAGTTACCTTTTTTTCACTTTTATTCTCTTATTCACGATCATGATACATACTACCGCCCTAGGGATCTGACGCTGTTAGTTTTTATTTGAAAGTGGGAATAACTGTAGATGTGAGTGGTGTTTTGTGGTAATAGAACCGGACATTCTCTGATCTGGATGGATTTATCAAAGAGCCAACATCGTATCATGATTCTCACAGGAAGAGAGTCAGTATATGGTACTCGCTGGAGTCAGTTGCTGAAGGTGCTCTACAGTTTAGCCAAGACCTCATACAGAGGTCATTGTCCAGGAGAGTAAGCAGCTCACTGAGTGGCTGGCTGTTCCACCATTTCCTCCAGTGAGTCAAGACTGAATCCCAAGTTTAAGCCGGCTTTTTTAATCGTTTTTTTTTTTTTTTTTACATTTTTTTTTGCCATTATCGGCACTAATGTCATTTACCCAGCAAACTACCGCATATAAAATTGCACTGGCCACTACAAAATGAAGGAAAACATGTAAGAGAGGCCAGCATACACCAGTCAACCTCAACCTCCTCAGGAAATAGAAGCGACTCTGACCCTTCTTGTATGTTACTCAAGGCAAAGTCTAATTATTATCTCAATAGATTTCTTTCAAAAGCAGTCACCCAAGTTAATCCAAAGGTTAGAACCACCCCTGAATCCCCCACTGATCTGTAATCCCTTCTCTCAATTTTAACTTTATGTACCGAGTCAAGTTTGTGAAACTAGTAACTATCCAAAATGTAATTATTAATAATGGTTATATACAAGGTACTTATTAGATATTGTTAACCAAACTGTATTTGATGTTGCATATAACACACTGCTGATGTTGGATTTATATTGTGATGTACTCTGATTACTACTGTTGCATTATCACAAATTCTAAGCAACCACATTTCAGAAATAATGTATTCAATTTACCTAATTCAATCTAAGATTGATTTGGCTCATTTGAAAAATAGTGACTAGCAAAAAACAAAACCTACACTTTTACAAAGAAGCATGCCATCCATTTCAATTCTCCACAACAAAAAGACAACTTAAGAAGGGCAGAACAGGAGAAACAAGAGCATTTTGCCTTATAATTGAGTCTTTTCATCAATCTCTATTGCAGCTAATTGCCTGATGAGCAGATAAGCGCCACACTGACAATTTGTAGCAGTGGAAAAATAATTAGAAAAAAATATGAAAACGATGAGGGGAAAAGAAATCAAACAATGTCACAATAATAAAAATGTCAAGCAATGCAATAAGTTTGAGCGCAAGTCCTAATTTGTTAAAAGTACTGCTAAGGCTATGCCATAAAACGAAAATGAATAAGGAGTAGAGGTTTATGTTTTGTAGAATGACAGGTATTGGATACATTTCAAAGCTTGCCTATTCCAGTAATAAATCAGTTGCCTATTTACAAAGTTATAAAATGTGGAAAGCAATGAAAAGGTCTATAGATGTGGTGGCCATCTTTTCATACAGCAGTCACTCAAACAAGAACAATGCCCATCTGTTATTCATGTGAAATGAGATGGCTTAGGAATCCAATCACCTTGGGATTCATTTGTGAGCATCTTCTACAAATGTGGGGTTTCCTTCCATCATCATCTTCAGTCTACATGATAAGAGAGATGGTTGTCCCTTGATCAGTCATGCAAAGCCATACAGGATGGTGATTTGGCCTTTTGCAAGACACGTCTTCAGGAAGCCTTTGGACAGTTTCCTTTGGTACTTATCCTGACTCGTGTGAGCACAGAATAGATGAGCAATACAAATTTCTATACAGACCATAACTTTGGCTTCCTTTGTTAGATTGTACGTCTCAAGCACTTAATTGAATAGTTTCCTGAAAAAGGTGCTGGCACAGCTGATGCAATGCTAAAATTCAAAGCCACTCTTTTAAAGTCAAAAATTCAAACGACATTTGCTTGTTACAAATTGCTAGATTATCAGAATTTTAGTAATTCATTACAGAGTGAAGGGAAACCTATGCCAGTACTACTAGACACAAGGCAGAAATCAACTGTGGATGGGACAACAGTCCGCTACAGGGCTTTCATGGTCATATAGCATTTTGTATGACTATTTCTCAGCAAGAATGCATCTTCTACCCTTCTAATACACATAGTTACTTAAATCTGGACAGAGTGATACAATAGCAATATTGTATAATAAAATAAAAGTACAGGAAATAAGGGCATAAAAATAGTCTCATAAAGTTTATCGATTTACATTCACCAAGGGTTGTGACATAAATTAATAATTGGGATTGGAACAAATCATAATTTTAACCATAAACAAAAATAACATTTTTGTGTAGGGTTGAACAGGACCAAATGTGCAATTTAACAGTAGGTTGCCAGGGAGGGTGCTACTTGAGTTTGCAGCACTGTGATCAAAGAGCGGGAGATGGCGGTTGTAGTTTCCCTTGTGGCTTTTCGCACTGTAACTGGGGGCTGGAGGTCAAAAGAGCAAAATGGATAACTAAGATGAGAGCAGTAGCAAAAAAACAGCACTTTCATCTTCCTTGAGCTTTTTCAAAAACTCTCTTTTCATTGTACAATGTGATTTTTTCCTGCCTTGGACACGTATTCACTTTTCTGCTCATCCTATTGTTTAGTGGTGCTATTCGCATGGCCCATCAATTGCTTCTGCTCCATCCTTCATTTCCATAAAGAATGCTCTCAGGACAGCAAAAAACATGTAAGTTAACACAACATTAATAGATACCAACAAATAAAAAAAATAAGTGTCAGCTAATTTTCTTTTATCGTCATCAAATTTCAATAAAATACATCGAAGCATTTTTGAGATTTTGGGTAGGTTTGGTGTTATCCCTAAACATTGATATATCAAAATTTTCTTTCTTATATAGATAAGTAACACAACAATTATGAAATAAAACTACCCCTCCTCTGTTCTGTTTCTCTTCTTGGTGTCCTGCTATCGTACTTGGTGCCATCGCTCTGCCGCCAATTAAATGACATCTGAGGTACTAAGAGCCTTGGAATCAAAGGATGCAGAGATTTTGTTGTTACATCAGATGGCCCAGTACAGATTGTACTATAGAATACCAGGAGGGTGTGCAGAGCCAATTAGTTGGCTGAGGTCTCCTGTACTCGGACTGTGTCTGACTTTGTCTTTTATAACTGACCAAGGACCCCCAGAGGTTTCTCTAGGGATGCTGGTGATTGGAGTTTTTGTTGTTCAACATTTGATTAGTGGACTGAAATTGTTAGGTTCCTTTAATGTTTATCAGTTTGAAACTGCTTTGTTTTACTATGCGTTCAAACAAATCTGTATCTTTATGTCATATGCATTTTTAATTAGTAATTTGTAAAGGGACCATTGCATTTTATCTGTGAACTTGTTAGAGTGCTCTGAGCCTGCACCTAGTGAAGAGCGCTATTAGAAAAATAAACTGAATTGAACTGAATAATGGCTTTCTAGTGCTACCTATCAGTGAAATGTACAGTGGGGGTCCAGGATGCCCACTATTGAATATATGGTGGCACTACAACACCAGTGTAGACTACCGCTAAACAGAAAATGTTCAACAGATAGCATATAATTCAGAAAAATTTTTAAAATCAAGAAATTAAACAATCGTTCAAAATCTAATCTCAATTATTTAAAATTTAGCATGCTATTAATTAACTAACAAATTGAGTAGGTTCATCATTAATGAATTAACCTGCACACTCGCTAATCAACTGAGCTGGTAGGCCGTCATGTGGACTACAATCGCAGCTATAATTTAAAAGCTCTTGAGTCATTTCTTGTATAATTTATATATTCAGTTTCTATTACTTTTAGCAAATTTGAATCTGCTGACAGCGTGCAAACTTTCAATAAAATACACCAGCAAGAGACTCTACATTGACAGGACACCTGCTAACATCTTTTATTCATGCACAATTTTTCAACATAAAGCAATTATACTATTTCAAAGAATAAAAAACATATTTAATATATCTGCTACAGAGAAAAAAAAAAGTGTCACGGACTCACACACCCCTACACATGCAAACAAACGAAAGCTCTTAAATAAGGATCCTTTGTTTTCTGGTCATCTCGAGTAAAATTAACCTACATGCTGAGATTTAAAGTGAATGTGAACCCGATGCTGTGAGCACCGCATAATCGTTCGTTCATCTGTCACATAAAGCATTAAAAAGAAACGGCACGTTAAGATATTAGAGATCATTTCCTTCTGCCTATCTTCCAGACTGATTAACTTTGCATTTCTTTTTTGCTACAGCTTTCAGGTAGTCCTTGTGAAATATAACAAAATAACAATAATCATAATAATTAGGTTTCCGCAATCACCACAGCATGGGAGCAGTGTTTTTAGTAGAGCATAATGGAAAACGCTTTCTTTCATTTGTCTGAAGCAATTTCGCTTCACAGTTGTCCGCACATTCCAGCAGCGTTGTTTCATGTTCCTCTACTCTCTTTCTCCTGTTCAGACTTTGCCCTTCAAGCAAGGCCATATGCAATGCAAAAAGCATCTGCTGGTATGTACAATCACTTCAAAAAGCATCCGCTGGTATGTACAATCATATTTAAAATTTGTGAATCTGAAATCTTCTTGAAGGCCAAAAGCAAATACATAAGAGCCCGCCCAGAGGACTGCTTATGTGTGCATCCATCTATTCATTCATTGTTTAAAAACTGTTTCAGGCTTGCGGTAAGGACACTCTTGAGCATGGTAAACCACATTTTCCATTCACTTTCCTTACTACAGAATTCCCAGGACAACTACAATCCTATTAAGCATGTCCTACAAGGTTGGTTACAGGTTGTCTACCTTCATCAACAAGTGCAGAGTCCCTGCGTAGGGCTTCTCCTGGATTGTAAAGCTCCTTACAGAACAGTAGGCCCCAACAGCCCTGCAGAGATACCCCCCGTCTGTCTCTTATGCAAGTCAGGATTCTGTTTGCTGCTGCAGTATTCATTATAACCAATGAGCTTACTAATTGGCAAAAATGATAGGTTAGTGTAAAAACTAGCGCTCCACTGTCTGAGCCTTGGAGCAATGATAATGCAACATCTTTACTAAAGTCTGAGAATAATGCAACACAGTGCAGATTCAGAACAATGTCATGAAACCTTCAGCTGCCTCTATGTGGCAGAACCCAAACATCTAAATGAACTAAAGGTGCTAATTTGAGACATGAGGATTCAGAGTTGAACAGCGCTTCACTTTCTAAAGCTGTCTGTGTCAGCTACACATTCATTCTTATTGTGAGCATCAAACAACAGTGTGAGACACACTTAATCCAAATCAAGATCATAGTGGGAGCGGCTGAGCCCTGGATGAGGTGCCAGTTCATCATAAAACCCACTCATTCACATGCCCACACAGGGCTAGTTTCACAGTTTCCAGTTATCCAAACATGCACATCTTTTGGGTTTTGGGGGGATGACGACGACTGCACTGCCTATAAAAAGTATTAAATCCATTGAAAGTTTTCATATTTTAATGTTATACAACATTAAATCACACTGGATTTAAAACTGATCAATGGTAAAAGACTCTTTAATGACAAAATGATCTAAATTAATTACAAATATAAAAAGTAAAATATTTGATCATGCAAGTATTCACCCACTTCAAGTCAGCTTTTAGTAGATACACCTTTAGCAGCCATTGCAGACTTCAGTCCATGTGCACAGTTCACTGGCAACTTTGCAAAACTGGACACTGCAATTCTTCTTGAGTGAGCCACAAATTTTCAATTGGATGGAAATCTGAACTTTGACTTGGCCACTCCAGGACATTAACTTGTTGTTTTTACGCTATTCCTGTGCAGCTTTTATTTTAATCAGGTCATTGCGTTGCTTGAAAATGCATCTTCTACCAAAGGACAGGTTTCTTGTAAATATCATCTGGTGCCATAACTTACAGCCCCAATGCCCACCAAGTGCAGATACTGAAAGGTTTACCATCTTTAGTTTTTTCACCAAAATGGGGTGCACCTCAAGCCATCTCCAAAACCTGAAATTAACACCAAAGAGATCAAAGTGCCACAAAAACAAGATTTAATCAGTATAAATAACAATAAAGGATGAAGGGAACACAAAGAGTTGAAAGGTATTGGAAACAGCAATAAAAATTAAAATAAATCAATAAAATAACAAATCAAATGAAACCCGCTCTGCCCCTTTGGGCACTAACTAAGAATAGGGTATGCACCCTTGTCTAACAAATCTGCTCACTTATATCTGCTCCCTCAGTATCTTCTCACGCTCTCACATTCTTAGGCGTTGGCAGACACTTCCACAGCTGCATTTTCAGAGATGTTGGCAGCACAGGCATAGAGAGCATCTCAGGATCTACAATAGTTGCTGACTCAATAGCTTCATGTCATTTGAGGCCATCTTGCTGGATTGTTTGTAAAACTGCTCAACATAATAGAGCCTGTTTTGTATTAGCCTGTTTTTTGAATTATTGAAACCCACCATCATTAGAAAGATGCCTTTTTTATTTGCTTGAATCTTAAAGTGTATTTTCCCAAATCTTAGACCAAACTGCAGTCTCAACAGTTAAGGAAATAAAGCTATGGTTAAGGTTACTTGAAGTTTTAATATTTTATTTTAAGTGACACAGTGCCTATACATTATAATGTTTTCACTTTGGTACAAGATATATTAAAGATAACTAGCAAAATTAAAAAAAAAATACACAAGTAATACAATCTTGTTCACCATGGGGCCAGAGAGTGGCAATGTGTTGCTTACTGGTTGGACATGCAAGTAAGAATTTCCATGTACACTCCACATGGACAATTTCAACTAATGCTACTATGGCTTTCTTTTTCATGGCAGATGAACCCCTGTTTTACATACCACCACACAACAAGCTCCCTGACTGCATGATCTTTACAGGCTTTTAAGTCACAACTTCTTCCAGACTTCTGAGAGGTACACCTGGGTCAGTACCGGTCTTCACCTATTAGCTTCTTTCCCTGCAACAACGAAAATAACAGCCGTAAAAGGGCTGAGATATCATAGCAGCCCCTTAGCTGCTAGCTTCTGAGGGACAACACAGTTTGAAATGAATGTTTAGGACCATGTGCCTTCTAGTGTCTTTGGGCAACATAACACACCCTGTCCCTTACCTAAAC
This sequence comes from Erpetoichthys calabaricus, assembly GCF_900747795.2. Classification (NCBI taxonomy): domain Eukaryota; kingdom Metazoa; phylum Chordata; class Cladistia; order Polypteriformes; family Polypteridae; genus Erpetoichthys; species Erpetoichthys calabaricus. The sequence goes on from NC_041406.2 coordinate 97,190,801, forward strand.
CCAAACTTATTTGTCAGTTTTAACACTGTTGTTACTCTGCAGACATCGGTAAACATAATGCTGCCCCTGGTCGATCACCTAATTACAATTAATGTACTGTAATTAATACAGTATTGTTGGTTATTGTTGGTTATTCTGCTGATTTGCTTAGAGTTTCTCTTTTAGGTAACTTTGGTTGTTTTTAAAAGCTGCTTCACTTTTGCCATAAAATGCTTTGGCCTGAGGCAATGTAGCTCACCTGTCGATCACTCACAATGCGTCTTTAGCACTTTGCAGTCAGACCACACACAAATCGCCCTTGTCAGTATTTGATTAAATCTTTTACAAAAACACTGCTCAGAAGTTTAAAAGTAAAAGTATTCTGTATTCCATGTTTGTATTATGTATGAAAACATATATATATAATGAGAGAGAGAGGGGGGGGGGTTGGAAGCACAAGATTTTAACATAAGCCACTCACTTTTCTTCATGAACATATATACAGATCATTAATTATTATTTCCTTTATTTCTCACAGGACAATCCACTTGCTAATATTTACACTGGGAATTGAAGCCTGCCAGAGGTTATGAGTGCCGTGAGGGTGGCAAAAGCCATGGAGAATTTTACAGAACAGACAGAAAGCCACAACAGTAAAGGCTGATCAAGTCTGCACACCAGAGTGAGAGAATGAGCAGTAGAAGAAGGGTGCGACATCTGTATCACATGGTGTCCAGGAAAAACAAATCACCAGGGGCATCAAGAATATGGATTCTCTTCATAATTGTAAACACTAAAAATGGGTCACCTCTTATTCTCTACTTACTCAGAATGAATTCTTTCAACCTGTCTTTGCAGCTGAGACCTCTCAGTCTTGAAATCAGCCTAGTCACTCTTTTAAGAATCTAATTACACATTTTCTGCCCTTCCTCTTTGACTAGTATTATTTGCAAACTTGACCAACTTGTTGTTTATATGCTGGTCCAGATCATTTAAGCATATTAAAAAGAGCAGCAGCCCAACACTGATCCCTGAGGGACATCACTTTCAACATCACCTAATTCTGAAATAAATTCCCTCACCATAACCCATTTTTTCTAGCATTTAAACCAATTTTCAACCAATCTACAAACTACACCTTGTACACTGACTTCTTTTAATTTGATACCCAACCTCTTAGTGGCACCTTATAAAAAAGAAACTGCCTAATAATCCAAATAAATTTCATATGCACTTCCCTATTGTTCCCTCATAGAATTCCAGCATATTTGTTACACATGATCTGCCTAGTCTGAATCGATACTGAACATTTACTAATGCACCTGTTCTTCACACATGATGCTTGATATTTTCCTTAATATTTGCTTCTAACACTTACCTTTAATTTAGACACTTTAAATCTTCATGACAATTTTTCCAGGAGAAAAAACTGTTTATATTCAATGAAAGAAGCCCATGACACACTGGCAGGGTTTTATTATTTACTTCTGGTTTGCTTGAAAATTTGCTGTGTGAAACGCAACCAAGCTGAGTGGAGATTGAAGCAAAGTTAACTAATAATTCCTGATTCAGCACAAAGCAAATAGGCTAGGAGTGTGAAAGTGCTTTTATATTACTCCAGATTCCATCTGAAATGTGTTGAAGTATAATAACTAATTAAAATAAATATTTATATTTACAGTGGGTACGGAAAGTATTCAGACCCCCTTCAATTTTTCACTCGTTGTCATATTGCAGCCATTTGCTAAAATCATTTAAATTAATTTTTTCCCTCATTAATGTACACACAGCACCCCATATTGACAAACAAAAAAAAGAATTTTTGAAATTGTTGCAGATTTATTAAAAAAGAAAAACTGAAATATCACATGGTCCTAAGTATTCAGACCCTTTCCTCAGTATTTAGTAGAAGCACCCTTTTGAGCTAATACAGCCATGAGTCTTCTTGGGAAAGATGCAACAAGTTTTTCACACCTGGATTTAGGGATCCTCTGCCATTCCTCCTTGCAGATCCTCTCCAGTTCTGTCAGGTTGGATGGTAAACGTTGGTGGACAGCCATTTTTACCTCAGTGCAAGACACATGACAGCCCGCATGGAGTTTGCTAAAAGACACCTGAAGAACTCTGAGATGGTGAGAAATAAGATTCTCTGGTCTGATGAGACCAAGATAGAACTTTTTGGCCTTAATTCTAAGCGGTATGTGTGAAGACAACCAGGCACTGCTCATCACTTGTCCAATACAGTCCCCACAGTGAAGCATGGCGGTGGCAGCATCATGCTGTGGGGGTGTTTTTCAGCTGCAGGGACAGGACGACTGGTTGCAATCGAGGGAAAGGTGAATGCGGCCAAGTACAGGGATAACCCTGACAAAAACCTTCTCCAGAGTGCTAAGGACCTCAGACTGGGCCGAAGGTTTACCTTCCAACAAGACAATGACCCTAAGCACACAGCTAAAATAACGAAGGAGTGGCTTCACAACAACTCTGTGACTGTTCTTGAATGGCCCAGCCAGAGCCCTGACTTAAACCCAATTGAGCATCTCTGGAGAGACCTAAAAATGGCTGTCCACCAATGTTTACCATCCAACCTGACAGAACTGGAGAGGATCTGTAAGGAGGAATGGCAGAGGATCCCCAAATCCAGGTGTGAAAAACTTGTTGCATCTTTCCCAAGAGGACTCATGGCTGTATTAGCTCAAAAGGGTGCTTCTACTAAATACTGAGCAAAGGGTCTGAATACTTAGGACCATGTGATATTTCAGTTTTTCTTTTTTAATAAATCTGCAACAATTTCAAAAATTCTTTTTTTTGTCTGTCAATATGGGGTGCTTTGTGTACATTAATGAGGGAAAAAATTAATTTAAATGATTTTAGCAAATGGCTGCAATATGACAAAGAGTGAAAAATTGAAGGGGGTCTGAGTATATATAAAATTACCAATGCTGCCTCACAGCCACAGAGCCCTGGGTTCAAATTCCAGCCCCGGCACAGCTTGTATGGACGCAGTTCATTCCTCTGTGTTAGAATGCATTTCCTCTCACAATTCAGAGATGTGCACATTGGGTTAACTAGAAACACTAAACTAGTCTCATGGGCGTGACTGTGCCCTGTGATGAACTGTTGTGGTTTCTGGCTTGTACTTATATAATAATAATAATAATAAATCTTTACATTTATATAGTACTTTTCTATATACTTAATGCACTTTGCACTCCATGCAGGGAGGACCCGAGACACAAACCAATGATCTCCTAACTGCGAGGCAGCAGCGCTACCACAGCGCCATGTGTTGCTCGGATAGGCACCAGCTACCTGTGACTCTGAACTTGGTAAGTAGCTTAGAATATTTATGGATATATGTTTAATCTGAGAAATAAAGTGCAAAAATATAAAGAATGAAAAATGTATGAAGTGAGCATCTTCAATATACAAATGGCAGCCCTCAAATGAAAAAAACACTGCACATGCACAGTTTATTGTATATTCATCTAAGACGTGGTATAGGTGAAATATATAATAATCAAGTATGTTTTTGAAACCATCAAAAGTGGAACTTGTAAAGACCAAAAGCTTAACACGCGTGAACTTCATTTCCATTTATTCTCTAATAAATGCCATCTGCTGTGTACTTTTGGGATATAATACCTGTCAAACACTCAGCCACATTATGAGAACCAGCATCAAGTTGATCTGAAATGCATATTTGAACAGATGTGTTTAAATTACATCTCTGTCTGTACACACACATATATTCTGAAAAAGCGTGTGTTGATTTTTAAACGAATAAAAATAAAAAGGGTAAAAAAAAAAAGTGCGTGTGTTATAGAAAGAGGGTGGGGGAGAAGGCATTAAAAAAGAAGCCATGCCTCAGAGGACAAGGGATCACATTTCAAAAGGTCAGCGTTGAAAATAAAGTTTGCTTTTGCACGTGCAAAGGAAGACTGCTGCTCTTTTTAAACAAAGGGAAAATAAAAAAGAAGCCAGAGTAACATACAGTAAGCGCTTAAAGAAAACAGAATGGCTCCGTATGCTCGCTGCTCTGACAGACATGTTACGGTAATTCATGGAAACACTACAGTGATTGTTAAGAGGGTTGCTTCAAAGTACTGATGTGAAAAACGAGAGCTAGTGTCTTCAGGCATTGTAACTTAATAAAGAAAAAGAAATAAAGAACTGACTAAACGGTACGTTAACAGCAACACGTGTTACTTCAGCAGAGAGATAAGGTATCGAACTGGACCAAAGGAGATGGTTTAGAGCAGCACGAAAGAACAGCAAGCATGCCCATTCAGCCCAGAGCCACTTAATGTGAGGCCCCAGTTTGAAATCTCAGATTACACCCGTGATGTATCTTTGTTGTACGATGTGTCATTTTCTTTGCAAATCTCCACTACTGAAGTAGATTTTTCAGGTTTAAAGAAAATCTGACACCGGTTAGAGGAGTGAAGAAGCATCATGCCATATAGTATCAGGGCTCTGTCCCACAGAAAAACCTGTTATACAGCATTACGAAAGACTGATACATTTTAAAAGGTGATATAACCTTAAAATGAAATTAAAAATGTGATGTTTAGGTTACTGCGATAGACTGGAGTCTCATCCAGAAAAAGGCCCCGTCCTGCCAAGATCCTGATTTGGATTTGGTTTGAGAATGAAAGCATGCATGTGCACTAGCGTTCAAAAGATTGGAATCACCCAGAAATGTTCATGTTTTTGATAGAAACTGATATTTTTATCAACAACCATTAAATTGATTTAAAAAACAGGCAAGACATTACTATTACTGCTTGGAATTACTTATTTTTATGTTATTCTCATGTCTGCAAAGCACAATGTTAAACAGCCAGTGTCCTAATGGTCATTTACTTTAGCGTGTCCTTAATTTGTTGTTTTTAAATGCTAATTGGTTTTAAAGAAAACTTTGCAATTGCATTAGTACCTCTGAAATTTGTTATTCTGTTCACTTGGATTGCAAGGTACAGGCATTCCTACAGTTCAGTTCTGCTGACCATAATACCCTTTTCTAATCATCTTCAATCCATTGTGTGTATTCTTCTGCCCAGTTTTTGAAACTCTGTGTCTAAGGCCAACATCCTGGAGATTGTCTTTTCTCTGTTGCAGATAACACTGGTATTTGGTGTGTACTTAAAGAAGCAGTCAACGGAGGACCTGTAAGGCATTTGTTTCTCAGAAAACACACTACCAAGGCATATACAGTGCATCCGGAAAGTATTCACAGCGCATCACTTTTTCCACATTTTGTTATGTTACAGCCTTATTCCAAAATGGATTAAATTCATTTTTTTCCTCAGAATTCTACACACAACACCCCATAATGACAACGTGAAAAAGTGTTTACTTGAGGTTTTTGCAAATTTATTAAAAATAAAAAAATTGAGAAAGCACATGTAAATAAGTATTCACAGCCTTTGCCATGAAGCTCAAAATTGAGCTCAAGTGTGTCCTGTTTCCCCTGATCATCCTTGAGATGTTTCTGCAGCTTAATTGGAGTCCACCTGTGGTCAATTCAGTTGACTGGACATGATTTGGAAAGGCACACACCTGTCTATATACTGTATGGTCCCACAGTTGACAGTTCATGTCAGAGCACAAACCAAGCATGAAGTCAAAGGAATTGTCTGTAGACCTTTGAGACAGGATTGTCTCGAGGCACGTATCTGGGGAAGGTTACAGAAAAATTTCTGCTGCTTTGAAGGTCCCAATGAGCACAGTGGCCTCCATCATCTGTAAGTGGAAGAAGTTCAAAACCACTAGGACTCTTCCTAAAGCTGGCCAGCCATCTAAACTGAGCGATCGAGGGAGAAGGGCCTTAGTCAGGGAGGTGACCAAGAACCCGATGGTCACTCTGTCAGAGCTCCAGAGGTCCTCTGTGGAGAGAAGAGAACCTTCCAGAAGGACAACCATCTCTGCAGCAATCCACCAATCAGGCCTGTATGGTAGAATGACCAGATGGAAGCCACTCCTTAGTAAAAGGCACATAGCAGCCCGCCTGGAGTTTGCCAAAAGGCACCTGAAGGACTCTCAGACCATGAGAAAGAAAATTCTCTGGTCTGATGAGACAAAGATTGAACTCTTTGGTGTGAATGCCAGGCGTCACGTTTGGAGGAAACCTGGCACCATCCCTACAGTGAAGCATGGTGGTGGCAGCATCATGCTGTGGGGATGTTTTTCAGCGGCAGGGACTGGGAGACTAGTCAGGATAAAGGGAAAGATGACTGCAGCAATGTTCAGAGACATCCTGGATGAAAACCTGCTCCAGAGCGCTCTTGACCTCAGACTGGGGCGACGGTTCATCTTTCAGCAGGACAACGACCCTAAGCACACAGCCGAGATATCAAAGGAGTGGCTTCAGGACAACTCTCTGAATGTCCTTGAGTGGCCCAGCCAGAGCCAAGACTTGAATCCGATTGAACATCTCTGTAGAGATCTTAAAATGGCTGTGCATCGATGCTTCCCATCCAACCTGATGGTGCTTGAGAGGTGCTGCAAAGAGGAATGGGCGAAACTGGCCAACGGTAGGTGTGCCAAGCTTGTGGCATCATATTCAACAAGACTTTAGGCTGTAATTGCTGCCAAAGGTGATCGAATAAAAGCATTGAGCAAAGGCTGTGAATACTTATGTACATGTAATTTCTCAGTTTTTTTAATTTTAATAAATTTGCACACTCAAGTAAACTTTTTTCATGTTGTCATTATGGGGTGTTGTGTGTAGAATTCTGAGGAAAAAAATGAATTTAATCCATTTTGGAATAAGGCTGTAACATAACAAAATGTGAAAAAAGTGATGCGCTGTGAATACTTTCCGGATGCACTGTAGTTCAAGCAGAAACCTTGACAACCATTAAGAAGAATCTGGATGAAACACTGGGCCAGCAAAACTATTAGCTAAACAAACGGGTCTGGTAGACTGAATGGTCTTCTCACTCATGTCAAGTTGCTTATGTTCTTGTGTATCCTTATCCTCTTATGCAGTTATGTATCTGGGTCTTCTGTTTCTTTTCTGTCCTGGTTAGATCCAGTTTATCATCTTCTCTCAAGACAGTAATGGACGCGTTTACATGAAACATTCACTTTTCTGACAATGTGTCACACTGACATTCCTCTTGCAGAAAAAATAGATTGACAAGTTTCTAGAGAAAGTGTTTTCATTTTGGCCATTTTTGAACTCAGAATTGAATTTAGGAATGCCAGCTTGCAACGCAAGGAAAGAAATTTTATTTGCTTTATTGAATAGATTAACAGGTTCCAGCAGTGCTAACGCATTTACAAAGGTTTCTTTAGTAACTAATTACTATTTATACATGATTAATTACCGTATATACTTGTGGATATGTTCTCCGGCAGACAAGTTAGGACTTGATTTTACAGTATAATTTCTGGTATTTTATAATGTTGGTCGTATAAGTCGAATGCGGAAAACTCATGCCATTGGTCCAAGAGATTATGATATGCTAATGCCACCTGAGAGAGTAACCACTGAGCACACCGCCTTTTTTTCTATGTGGGAACGGCAATGTGCTGTATCAGCGTGTGCTCCTAACCTACCTACCTACCTCTCTCTCTCTCTCAGTTGTGCCCACACAGTAATACCCGTACTACTCCAAAGCGATATTTGCACTGTTTTGTGTATCTCACACCCTCATACACCTTTATCATAAGAGCATCCCTTATCTACGATATAACGTTCGATCAGAAGAAAATATGGACCTGGTTTTAAGTTAAACGTCATTGAAGTAGCGAAAGAACTTGGTAACTGCACTGCTGCAACAAAATTCGATGTGTCAGAGAATCTGATGCAAGATTGGAAGAAGCGAGAAGACGTTGAAAAATAAATAAATAAATAAGTGTTGCATTTTTGAATTGGCGTATAAGTCGGAGTCTGATTTTATGATCGACTTTTTGGGTTTCAAGACCCAACTTATACACGAGTATATACGGTAAAGATCACCTAAGCAAGTTAACTATTAGGGCACTGAAGGAATGGCTGCTGAAAATGGGGCTTTCTGTCAAATGTTAATAATAAACTCAGTCATTTCTAGCAGTGATAGCCACTAGAAACACTAGTAATGTCTTGGCTGAATTTATAATTAATTTAATGGTACCTTCCTAAAAAAAGTATTAATTTTTATGAAAAACAAACATTTCTGGATGATTCAAAACTTTTGAACACCTGTGTATGTACTGTATGTACAGAATGCATATAAGCTAAGAAAAGCCAAGCCAGGTCAGGCCTTTAATGAGTACAGTCAGTCAAAAACTGTTTCGTAGGAGCAGCCCAGAAGATTGTGAAGTATACCAAAGCATGCTGGGATACTGTACCCTGCCTGGACATGTTCCGAGTTAAAACTGAATGTTCCCGAGTTGCCCATATTGTCTTTTCTCCTGCATCCCAATGACCTGAATGTTGGATTAGCTGGTGCCTCTGATGTTATCTGATTTTAAGTCTGTAAGTCTATAACAGTAGCAATCATTTTCTTAACAGAATAAAAGAGATTTTATCAGAAAAAAAATATTTTTGTCCTGTCAGGTGGACTGTCTTCAATAATTTAGCATCTCACTCAAAGTGAAAGTTGCAGTTTAAAGCAGATTCCAAATAAAACAGACACCCTTTATTATAAACACCAGTGCTCTAAAGAACACCATACCAAGGTTCTCTAGAAGTAGATACCTCACATGGCTCACTACATTTATTTATTTTACAACTGGATCACAATCAGGTGAGGTACCTGTTTAGAATCTCAAAGTGGGTAAGACCTAAACTATCAGACTTGTGGGTTAAAGTGCAGTGTTTTGGATAATGTGCCACACTGGCAGCACAAAACCAAACTCATGCAGCAAGACATCATGATAAAACTCAACACTGTTCACCACATGGCAGCAGTAAGGGCTGCATTAAGGATTTAAAGTTAATTGGTGTAGCCACGTCCTAAAGAACAAACAGTTCCATTTCTTCCCAATAAAGCAAACAGCTTGTTAAAAATAATTACATATTACATATTATATATATATATATATATATATATATATATATATATATATATATATATATATATATATAAAGGGGTTTCTGTATGACAAGATGGGAGAAATTTGACTGGTTTATCTCATTCCGACTTGTTCCATCATGCTCTTGATTAATGCACATCAGTGACTTTTCAAGGAATATGTATACCACGAGTTGAACAGTAATTGCCAAGCAGAAGATAACTGCAAAGAGAAGACTCATAGTGTGCGGTCCTGGGCCACACACTCCTGCACTGTGATGATTAGCAAAGGTTGACAAGAGAGCTGCTCCTCCAGACTCAGCAGTATCTGATCACTTGCAGGGCTACGTGATTTTTTCAGTCTGTGCCCAAGTGACAGAAAAGAACATTAACCAGGAACTGGCCTCATTAGAAATGATCATGCTTGACCCAAGATGCTGTAGGAGTGCAGTCACAGGCTCACTATTTACACAGTTCAGCTCCGTGACTCTGTTACTAGACTGTCACTAACATAAGCTCTCTCAATGGTCTGAGAAATTAACAAAACATAAAAATAATGTGCCAGTTAAGCATTTTAAAAGAAGCAGTATTGCTGATACACACTACATCAAGATCAGGAAGTGATGACAGACTGTTACAAAGCAAAACTGAGAGTAGAGGTAGAGTAGGTAGGTAGAGTAGAGGAAAAAAGTTATCACAATATTTCTAACAGTTACAAACCAGTGGCAATGAGTACAAACATTATAAGCTGCAGACCAAAAACAGCATAAACATCTAGTGAAAAGCATTGGAATCTGTCTGGTGATGTGGTTCATGTAGTGTTTGCCATGTAAATCACACCATAATCCACCCCAATCAAGAAATCTGCGCTATGACAACTGCTGGTGAACATACTCAAACCCACAATGAAAGGATTATAAAGGCCCTCTGAAGTGCCTCATTTACAGTGTGAGGCAATAGGAGAACTCCCACACTCGTGTGTGCAGGCACTGCCTCTAAGCTCTGTAAGCAGAGCGCTCCTTGCAACGTCAGTGGAGCTCTCTGTCTTTTAGCACCACCACTATACACTCCCATCCACAGAACAAATCATGCCAACTACGTCAAGAGCTTTGTCTTCGAACCAAACTACAAATTGACCCATCTCAGACATTCTCCTATTAGCCGATACAGTAAAGGTGCCACTTTCGAGGACATTTTCAATCCAAGCTTGGCAGGATAATGGCTGACAAAAGGCAGTAACCACAGTGCAAACCTGGACTTACCATGGTTCCACGACAAAAAAATGTGGTAATGCCAAAAGATTCACTTTAAAAGTGACAACATTGGTGTGCTATTGTACTAGTGGATAGAGGGGTGCCAAAACCCAAAAAGAAAAGGCATTCCTCCAAAAACAATATATTAAAAAAGAGGAAGTTAAAGTGCAACACAAGCAACTGAATTCTACCACACCAATTAACTTTTTTATTATTTATTTATTACATCTGCTAACGCATGGATGAGTCACAGGGGAGACAGTGAACCTTATGACAGCAAAAAGCATATGGAATGATGCAATATAATAATGGAATAAAGGCTAAGACTTTACAAAACACGCTCCATTACATTAAGTCATAAAACAATGTAAGGACATTTTATAGTAAAACGGAAGAGATCAGACACCACATGAACACAGGAGAATGTCTTCCAGTATCCTAATTTTTATCATCAACAACTTAACATTAATTTTCTAGGTTTGCCAAATTACCTGGTTGCTCCCCAAAATATTTCTCCTCCACCGTTCATGGTCCCTGGTATCCTTTGGGGTGAAACCTATTGTCAACTCTATCTTGTGTCTCTTCATCCAATCATCCTCTGTCTTTTGCTTCACATGCTTCACACCTTTGTCTGTTTCTCTGCTCCACAACTCCCCTTTCCTTCCACACCAAGTACTTCTCTTAACTCATCATTCATCTTTCTCTTAATTTATGACATTTCACAAATCTATCTGGTCATTCTCATCTCTGTTCTTTCCAGTGTGGATTTATTTTCCACATGAAGGGCATGTCTCATATTCACATAGCACACTCTTCCTCACATAACTTTCATAAACTTTTCCCTTCAATGGCAGAGAGGCCCGTTCAGTAGTCTGCATGAAATACAGTTTCCGGAAGTCCTTCAATCCACGTCTCACCCTGGCTATCACTGCTGTGCCCTTCCCTCTGTCTGCACTCAACATGTCACCTAAACAGAACCACCTCACTACTTTCTCCAAAACAATTCCATTGCCTATATACAAATTTATACATTCTGTCTCTGCACCCCTCTCACACACTTTCTACAAACAAAGGTTGCACTTACTGCCTGTAGACTACCCTTAACAATACTCTCATCTCTTATGGACCCACTTCTCGTAAGAAGTTTCTCCTAACACCTCTACCACACACAGCTGCACTGTCATGTTCCCAAATCTTTCTTGCCTCTTACCCCCTAATCTTAGATGCAGGTATATAAAAAAAGTAAGCAAACACCTTCAAAATACAAGGTCTCTCTGTTTCATCTTTGTACAGGTATGGCCACCATAATACCATTTCACAAGTTTAAATTTCATGCCCCATCGCTTCTGGTAATTTCTCTTGCAACTTCAGAAAAGTCTCATATTTCCGCTCTCAGGCAGTCAAGTCCAGAGGTCAATTGCTAAGTCTTTGGTTAAGATCAACTAATAATTACAGTAAATGGCGGCACTTTCTGGTTTAAAAAAAAAAAAACAACACTGGAGAGCTACAGAAAAGAAAAGAATAGTTGTGCTTTAGGATATCAGTGAGTCATTTCACAAAACAAAATTGTTTATTCACATAGTACTCACCATCTACTAAAGAGCTTTTCCTTAGCCACATACTTCACAAAAACAAAATAATTATTCAGATTAAATTTATTTTTTTATAAACTGTCCTACATTAAATATCACTCATGATATGACACAATGAATCACAATGACTCACACATTTCCAATGTGTGTGAAGGCACCAGGATTTCCCCTAATGCTTAACACAATCTGTTTTCAGGTCAAGCTGAAATCTCAGCACAACTGTTTATGGATTTGGTCGACACTTGTTAACTTAACCAATGGTAACAACCCTGGCTGAAAGAATTTTTTTGTTGTTGTTTATTGAATCTTCCTGTTGATTTAGTTCTGAATATTCTATTATTAATTCTGTTTTTGGTTTTGCTTTGGTCATGTTAGATTTTTTTAATATTTTGTCATTCATTCATTCTTCTTCAAATTAAGTTTCTTTGTTGTAGCTGGGTTTATCTGCCCTGTCTCCTGAATTCTGAGCTCAATACAGTATATAAGTGGAAGCTTCAGTTAATCTGGGGCGTCTGCAATAATTTTAGTTTTGAATTCTGTTTGTGTTGTTTAATTAGTGGACTTACTGGATTTTTGAGCACTGCTTTGTTACAGGTCTCAACATTATGATTCTTGGTTTTGTTTACCTAAAACACCTACTTTGGCTCTGTTTTCCTGTTTCGTGTTTAGTATTCTTTTTTTAATTCATTACATGAATTCTTTGATTACAAAAGAACATTATTTTAAATTTACCCTTCAAAATATCTTAACCTGTGGGTCACATTATTTCCTTAATGGATTGTCAGCTTAAGTTTACAAAAAAATAAAAAATAAAACTTAAATCAGCCACTAATTTAATGTTTTAGGATACTGCAGATTTCAATTCTGCACCCAGTCAAAGGGTTTGCTCCTGTAAACTGGAGAATTGAAATCACTGAAATAAGTTCAGTTATGAGCAAATGACAATCTGTCAAACACTGTATGCTTCATTAAGAAAGCCAATGAGGATGAATAAGTTCCTCAAATGTCCCGCAGCTTCCTCTACTCTGATCTTTTCCAATTTTGCATCTACCTCACAAGATTAATTCCAAAAACTTCAACAAAACAGGAACATTAACAGAACATACAACCCAAATATTCTGAGGTACAGATTTACTAAACATGGCACGCAGAGCAAACAAGTATAAATCAGAAGCATTAAATAATGGAACACATTTTTTTTCGGAGAGAATCTTGACGTTATCTCCAAACGTCATGATCAGATGAATGTACAACACACTAGCTGCCTACGCTAGATTTTTTATATTGTTCAAAACTGAATCTAACCACATACTGTACAATGACTCCAGTGCTCAGGAAAGTCTAATTAAACTGTCAACAATTCTTTACTTTCAGCAGGTTGTTCGTTGGCGGTCTCTGCTATATACAGTATGTGTTAAGTTACAGCCAGGGTACATTACCTAATTTTCAGTATATTTATTATCCTTTCTATAGTTATTTTTGAAATTTTTAAAATGTTTTTGTAAATATGTATATTTTGCTAATGTTGTTATGCTTATTTATTATTTATATACTGAGTATTATTTGATGTTCCTTGTGTTTAGTGGATGGTAACCCAATGAAGTGGGACCACCTTGACATCAGTGCTGCTGTGACAGCCCCCTGCCTTGAGAAGAGATGGGCACAGCAGAGGTTTATTGGACTATGTAGGAGTATTGTGGATTGCAGTTTTTGTAAACATGTCTCTATTTCTAATTCACTGAGGATTTTGCTGCTTTGCCTTTAGATTCAAAGTACTGTAGAATGGATTGGATTTGACAGCTTCACAACAATATTAACTCACAAATTCATCATACAAATGGAGGAAGGCAGTGTAGAAATCACACCCATATTTGAAGTATGATACAAGGGTCACTGTAAAAATCCTTATCCTTCAGATCTGGGTGAGCTGCCACCATGTTCACATCAATTGGATATCACGTTTATTCGGTCTTCTGTTTATATACAAAAAAAAAATTCTTAGCCACAGGAAGTCATGGCAAGTGGTACAAGGGGAAGGAGTGACAGAAGTGGTGGTTGCCTCTGCCTGTTTTCTCAACAAGTCATTTTTTCAGCCATGACAATGCACTGGCATAAACTGCAAAGCTGACCTTTGAAATGTTGGGGAAATCAGTTTTCCAGCTGGCTGAAACCCCCTTATTCACAAGATGTTGCACCTGGGGCCTCATGTATAAACGGTGCGTACGCACAGAAATGTTGCGTATGAATGTTTCCATGCTCAAATCGCGATGTATAAAACCTAAACTTGGCGTAAAGCCACGCACATTTCCACGGTACCTCATACCCTGGTGTACGCAATTTCTACGCTCGGTTTTGCAGACTGGTGGCACCCAGCGTCAAAGCAGTGCTACTGTTCCTGTGTGGTCACCCTTTCTTTCCTAGATCCACATTCCTGACCCGGCTTTAAAAATACACTGAAACTAACTGCATATTGTTTATTAGTGTAATGCATCTGATTGTAATTAACCTGCAGCAATATAATGGTCCAGGGAATTGCCATAGTATTCCAAATACCATAACTGCTTTAGCGTTGTGACTCTCACTGCATCTTCTTCTTCTTTCAGCTGCTCCCGTTAAGGGTTGCCACCGCAGATCATCTTTTTCCATATTACTCTCACTGCACCACTCAGAGTATTTATATCACTGTATCTGAGTGGGGAATCACAGCAGCAGCTGATCGGAAAGAGAATTATCGGGATACAGAATGAAGCAGACGCTGCCTCAGCCACGGCAAAACGCTTCAGAGACTTTCCAGTACAGACTTCGCGGTTTAGAAAAAGTTTAATCCCAAGAACTATAAACGCACTCAATCAGTCCATCAAGTACTCCTTGTAGAACTGTTTGTACTTATAAGTACAATTACCTCACAGTAAACTTGCACTACAGTTATAATATTGCACTTTATAAAGCGCGTATTTACATATGATGACGATATCATTTTTAAGATGAAATGCAGCAAAATATGTTGATTATATTATACAGATAAAACTTTAACTTCATTTAAATAATCTGTGTTGTTAATAATTAAACATGTGAAGACACGGTGCCGCAGTGCTAGCTAGTTCAAGGATTGTTCCTGCATTGCATTGTATTCTTGCTGGTGCTGACGCGACACTGGAAGGATAGACGGATAGAATAATTAAACATGTACTATGAAGATATTTCAATGTTCCTTAAAAGTTTTGAAGAATCGGCGTTCTAAGCTTACAAATGGCTTCATGTCTATTACAGAGCTGATTGTGTGGCGATTGGGTATTTGGAGAAAGAAAAGTAAGGACAGGAATTGGAGGTTAGTATGTTTGAAAGAGACAGTACTTCTGTAATAAATTATTTCATCAAAGGTCGCGCATGGCACAGCAAGCCTCTTGCGTGAGACATGAACAATCACTGCGCCACGGTGTTCCCATGTTTAATAACATGCTTTCATTCCTATCATCATGAAAAAGATATCATGTATACATCTCAGTATTTTAATTATTCAGAGAGCTGTAATATCACGAATGTAATGGATTATGTATCCTGTCGGAGAAAGAGAAAGCCCGTTTAAGAAGCAGGTAGTGATTCACACACATAGAGCACATAGAAGGTCAAAGAAAGAACAAAGCATTTAACGTGCTACTTTAGTTACAATGGGATTTGAGAAACTAGTAAATTAAACGATTATAAAATGAAGTTAATGATGTTCTACTTTAATGGCAAAATAAACTACATGATTAAAGTTGACATTTCGTGCTTTTTTTCCCCCACTGTGTGCCTATTTTTTTGTCTGTACCCTAATAAGCTTTCATATGACACTCAGACGGTGGGCTACGACTCGCCTTTTCACGGCGACTTTGATATGTGACTTCTTTTTTATTTTGGGCACTGTGCGACTTTCTGAACTTGAGCTTTCAAGTTTCTCCGACACTCTGTCACTCGATCAACTTCCTTTTGTTGATTATACCACTGTTTAAACCAACAAATAGTACGTTTTTCCTTTGCCTCCACTTGGTATTCGCTGAAATTCTTATATTTTTCCCCGTGCTTTTCCCATTGTCTTTTCACAGAAGGATATTTATATTGATTTGCATATTCAAAGAGGAGTAATTCTGGGAGGAGTTGGAGCGGGACAGAAGGCACGTGCACGTGCGTTACTTTTCACGCCGATCGGGATTTATGTAGCGGAAGAACGTGGAAGTTTACGTATGTACAGATTCCTGCATCTGGATTTTTCTGTGCGTACGCACATTCCCGCTTTTGTGCTTACGCCATGTTATAGTGTGAGTTCTACGCACAGGCCTTATACATGAGGCCCCTGGTGATTTCTGGTTATTCCCAAAAATTAAAGAACCTTTACGAGGAAAGGACTTTGAGACAAATGATGAATTGACTGATGCGGTGAATAAAAAACTTGAGCGATTAACTTAAGATGGCTTTACTACTTACTTTGAAAAATGAATCAAACATTAGAAATAGTCCATTGTTGAAATCACCAATAAATGAGCTTTCACTGGAGGAGAAAAGTGTTTTTGCCTTATTATTTTAGGAGAGGCTAATGACTTTTGCAACATCCCTTCAAATGTGGTCCTGAAATGAGCCACACCTTTATGTAAACAGCCTATCGCACTATGCTGACGTGTCATTATGGATGAGATAAAAGTCAACTACTTGTTCAGTTCTACTGAACAGAAATGTATCCCAATGAAACAGAAACTGACCAGCAGTAGAAAGCCACACAATTACTTGACTCTAAATTGCATATCAGGTTTAATGTACAAAGATAAAAAGCATGAATAAATTTAAAAAGGGTCCACTTCAACATCATGGGCCGATGTCCCATGATGAACACATTTCCGTTCTTGTCCTCATTCAAGAGGATAGTGCTTATAGTTCCATAAGCATTAAGAGGACAATGTAATTAACCTAAGAAAACCGTGAAAAAATTGTCTTATCCAAACATCACTATTGCATTTCTGCAAGGCCAATTCTTCCATAAGACGTTTCTCCTGATTTTTTGGTCTGCAGAGAATTATAATTCTTGCATGTTTGCAATCATCCTCCTCCCACCTTTTCCTTTACACAGTAAAGCTAATATTCAACCCAAGTTCAATGACTGCAAGGTACAGACATGCATAAAAGGGGAAATAGAAGAAGAAGGAAAAAAAAAAAACTATAAAAGAAATGAGGCACAAATCCATCAGATGAGCTTCCCAAACTCCTTCGGGGAACAATTAACATGTCTTTATGAAGAACAAAGAAAGGCAGGCAATAAGAGGGAGAAATTTAACACGTGATGCACCAATAACTTAAAAGCAAAAATTTAATTTTGATAAAATTAAACCAACAAAAAAAAAGACTAAATTAACTATGTATAAAATCCAAAGTTAAACTAGCATAGCTGACAACACTGAACTGGGAATATGCTCACTTATACAACATTTAGTGCACTAGAGGTCAACAGAGGTTACTGGTAGTAATTTTAACTAAATAATTAGATTCTCAAAGTAATCAGGAAAGTTTATCATTAAAATCAAAACCCTGGAGGTTATCTAACATCAAACTCAATGTGAGTTTCATTATTAAGGCAGGGGGAGGATAATCTACTGTGCGCTTACAGCACATCACCAAAGAAGAAATTGCAATATACAATTTCAATTATCACTACTGGAAGCAGTCTACTCAGCAAGACCCTTTGGACATAAAAATTATGCGCAAAATCTGTCTTTAGTGAATTCTTTAATTTCCTCATCACTCTTCAGTGATCTGGAAGGTGCGTGGCTCTCCTTCTCCTATGTAGTTCAATGAGGTTAAAAGAAAAACGAGAAGTCGGCAGTTCAGAAGTGGGCTCTGAGGAGTTAATGGATGACATGCAGCATTCCTGATCTTACTGTGATTTTAATAATGCCCTGGCAGTATAAGCCATAATAGTGTGAGAGAATAATTTAGAGGTAAAAGTAGTTAAGTATTTTGGTTTGTACTGCATATTGAAAAATGTAACTATTTGTTTTAGGTATATCATGAAGTTATCCCTTAAATGGTTAAGTACACAAAAGACGAGGATGGCCCAGAGGATGGTTGATGGCATACACAAAATGTACATGGGTATGATTAAGAGATCAGCAGATGTCCTGTAATCAACCATACTGGACAGTTGTCACATACACAGAAACTTCAAGGGTGACAGCTAAAACTGAAGGATATGAGAAGAAGAAAAGTGTAATAAAATACTCTTATTTTAATAAGTCATTTGGGTCTAGACCAATGAACCAATCAGAGTAAATGTATGCATTAATCAGCACTGTTATGTAAATTCAGTAATTTATAAAACAGACCTCTGCTCTTATTATTTTGACCATTCTGACCATGCTGTATTGGACTGATGTGATGAGTGCTCCCTCATTGGCATCTGCTGCAAAATTGAATAAAGTACGCAATGAACAGACTTCCTCTTGCCTGATTAATGACAAAGTGGGTTTATCAAACTTGTCCTGGTAGAGGACAAGTTTCTTTCTTTTATTAAGATGTTGATTTCTATCACTATATAGCTCTATTAACAGTGCTTTACAAATAAAGTTAGAAACATTATAATCTGGAATGCATCCGGATTTTTGTCAAGTTAAATGTAAAATGTAATGCAGTATTGCTTTGGGATTTCTTTCCCCCACTTTTTATTTCTTTACAAATTAATTGTTTGTTTTCCTCCTTTTGTTCTTTGTTACCTGGGTAACATCATGTTAGGTTTTCTTACTGCTTTTCAACATTCCTTTTATAATAATTTAGATACTACATTCAAACATATTGAGTATAAAGTGCTTTTGTCTAATGTGCTGTTGGGATTAACAAAACCTATGGAATTTTGTAAACATATGCAATATATGTGATAAAAGAAGTTTTGAGGTGTTGTGAAACAGGTACAAAAGATAAAAGGATGTTAACTCTTCAAAAACAAACAGGCCAAACAGGGACCTTATTGAATCTGCACCCCAAAATAAGCCGTACCCCAGGCAACCAGACTCTGGCAGGCCTTCATGCTACCCAAGCCCAAACTGGAGTACTAGCTTTTAAACATATTTTAAGTATACAAAATAATCAAAAATTACATTCTAGAGAGAGGATTAATTGTAAAAACTCTGGCGTGAATGACAAAGGAAAATATCAAAATAAGCTACTGTATAGTGAAAGAATATAGGCGATCTTGTGACTTTTCCCATTATTATTGTCTACAGAACAGAGACAGCAGTTCACACTGGGGCATCAACATTCAATAATGGCGTGACATGCAATGACTTTCAGGGGTGAATTCACTCCCCAGGCCCTGAAAGGTTGCCACCAACAAAGACAAGATAACAACTAATCTCCTTTTAAAATGGCTGAAGCTCACAACAATGGCTTTCTTTTTACTTTTTTATTACTTAAAATGACATTGATTCACTGTTTTGCAATAAGTGTGCAATCTTAAAATGTGGACCAAAACTCTAACTTTTAAGGCTTTTCTTAATGATGGAACCTAGGTACCCATTAGCTCATTATAAAACCCAAGACCAGGCTAATTATTTTATAAATTATGGTTCACTTTACTACAATGATTATGAAGAAATAACAAATGTATCCTTTGATCCCATGCAAGGTTACATAGAACTCAAGCCTAATCTGAGAACATTACTTGGGTGGTGGGGACCAACTCTGTGCAAGATACCAGTCCTACTCATGCGCACACTACCACTCTTCCGCTGGATCAATATATAGGGTTTAACTACGCAACTTTTAATGCAATACAAAGCAATAATTGCATAATTAGATCTGGACCACCCTATATAAAAGGGGACCCAAAAATTACTGGAATATGCCAACACCACGAGAGTACGGTGTAATTATTGACCATGGCATTAGGTATTGTATGCCTACAGTCTTGTTTTTCCATCTTCAGAGTGACATTGTGATAAGCTGATCAAGATGCGTATTTCAGTTATTTTATTCTGTAAGTGCGTGCATGACTATGATGATCTTTTTGTACCAGTCGAAAAAAGTATCTCAGGTAGTACTGAACATCAAAACAACAACAAATCACATTTTTTCAACATTAATAGACTTGTTAATAAAGAGATTACCAGTGAACAGGATATTAATCAGCAACATTACACTGAACTGCTGAGGCACCTGCGGGTAAACATCAGGAAAAAATGTCCAGAGGAAAACTGCATGTTGTACCAAGACAGTACACCTGCGCACAATTTACTAGTGTTAGAAATTCAGCAAAACAAATTGTAGAAGGCTTTAGACACGGTTAAAAAAAAAAAAAAAAAGATGAGTGCAGGAACTGTTTTCAGAAATGGAAGAAGCACTAGGTCAAGTTGGTTGCATCTCAACAGAAGTATTTTGACAGGGACTAAAAGGGAATTGCTGTATGTTGCATAATAAAGTTGTCTTTTTTTTTTTTTAAATCTTTCCAATAATTTGTGTCCTCTCTTGTATATTTGCTGCTCAGCAAAGGAAAAACTACAGTACTTTGCTTTGGTGTGTGTGGGTTGTTTTTTTCTTCACATGTGGTTCAAAAAACTTTTGTCAAGGCATGAAGTCTGACCGTGACAGTTCACATGTCCTGGGTTTATTAACATTTACGGAACAAGTGTGAAAGAGTTGCAATATTCTTAGTGAACTAACTCAGGTCAGTTTGACTATCGGTGGGTATGGCAGTCCTGTTGTTCCAACATGGTAAGGGGAGGGAGGGAGGAGTGCATGACTCTCTTCTTTACTGATCACTAATTCATTGAGGAGGGCAGCTCTCACAACTTGGAATCAACCAAGCGCTTATTTGATTAATCAGTGCATAACTTTTAAACAGTAATGGCTGTTTGGTTAACTGTGAGACTTTTGTGCACTTGAACTGTTTCAGAGGGCTACTTTGATCTCTTTAGTTTTAAACTCTCCAGGTATAATCACATTGCACACACAAATGCACCTAACCACCACACAGATGATGGTACTGTCTATTAGTACAATCTCACATCATTCATCAGACATCACAGACTTACTGCTCAACCCTTAATTCAAAGACGTTCCGCAAAATTTACTGTCAGACTTCATACATATTTCAGGCCTTCACTCTACATCATGCCAATATAAACTCATGTATCCACCAGAATGTAATTTGGACTTCATATTTTGAAACTCCTTACACTGCAATGTCATAATGAAGCCTGTGTCATTAGTAGTGTCAAATCCATATTTCAAATATGTTTAATGTATTGCAAATGGTAATTATCATCTAAGGAATTGACAGTTTCACCACAAAAATAACCAGGCAAGTTAATGAATAACTGGAAGCCCTTTCTTTACTTACTAGTTCATCAAGGATTTACTATAAAAAAATTTAGCATTATAACAATTAATCCTAAAGGCAAACAGAATATTCATCAAATTCTGAATAACTGGGATCAACAAAGCATTATACAGCCAGCCTATTTCAAAGTATCTGTATATGAGTCTTTATTCAACATGCAGAATAATCTCAGAGCATTCTGGAAACAACAAAAGAAGTAAGGGCACTACCTTGGCATGAGTACTCACTTCTAAGATTTGTGTTTGCATATTACAAGCCAGAAGTTCTTATGCAAATCATTTTTTACATTTAAAGCTGCTGAGTCTGCTCGCCTCATCATGAAACTAAGATAAGCTATCAAACACTGTTTTATGTTCAATTCTTATGTGAATCCCCTGTATTTCACAGCGTGAGGGACTGCATAACTGGTGAGGAAAGCAAGAGCACCACCAAGATGAGCTAGGAACTGGAAGGTCTTTCAAGAAACTATCACTATTTGAATGAACTCAAGTCATAAAGCCAATATAAGGTGGGAGTCACTAAATCCAGAGTATAACAGGCGAAGGTGCCACAGTTATAAACATTTGGTGGATTTTGATGAAGTTTGTTCATCCGTTGTTTAGGTAGGGGCTCAAGGAGAAGCACTGGGTGAATGTGTCCTTGCTAAGGAAGGAACCAAGATGTCAACTAAAATGATAGCCAGTGTCACAAACGTGCGCATGGGAAACAGCTGAAGGGCCTAAACACTAGTAATTCTATGCCAGGCCAGGGGGCGGCGGAGTGTACTGACTATTTCTCTCAGTCCCTTGCAGACCTTTCCCGGGAAATCCCGCCTCTTGCCGGCCCCAAGGATGACGTCACTTCCGGGCACGAGGATGCCACTCCCAGTGCCTGCACCGTTGACGTCATTTCCTTTCCAGGCCTTTAAAACTGCCATCTTGCCTCAGTATAGGCAGTTCTGTTCTGGACTCTGATCTATACACATCATGTACAAAAAGAAGCAATTTTGCAGCCGAGCATATTATACAGGTGGCTGCCCCAACTCTTTATGATGTCTCTGACTCATTCTTGTTACACCAGGTACCATGGAGGTGAGGCAGGTAATGAGGAAACCTCCAGGCTGCTACAGGACACAGATCTCAGTGAAAATTAACGAAACTAGGGTGTCCCCTTAGAGGCTACTGATGGCTCAAGGAGTGCAGGGAGAGTAATAAAGAGGATGTGTTTATCTAGACATAACAGTGTAAACTGAACTAGTAACAGATTATAGTGTCACTATAGGTTAAAAGTGTGAACATAACATCACATCAAAGAAAATAAATCCAATGTGGGGAGAATCAAGTTGTATGGACATGATAAAGCTCTGAACGCAACTTCAAAAAAATGTAATGCTTCATACTGATGAATCTTTAGTAAACAGAGGCAATAAATTGCAAGATGATTTTAAACAAAGTTACAAAAGGCTCACCCTTCTGGAACAGTCCACCTTCTCTTCTTTTACATTACCCATAAGATAAAATTCACCAACAAGAATAATCCTTTTCAGGGTCATAGGTAAGTGAAAGCACATCCCAGAAGCATTGTGCAAAAAATAGGAAGACACTCTAAATGAGATGCCATTCCACCAAAGGGCCCACTCACATACATAAGCAACTAACTGAGGATTTCCATTTAACCTGACACACACACTTGCCTCAGAGATAAAGGAGAAAAACCAGGGGACACAAAGAAAAACCCACAAAGGTACAAGCAGAATGTGCAACCTCCTCACAGACAGTGACCATATGTGGGATTTGAATCAAGGAAGCTCAATCTACGAGGCAGTAAGAGGCATACCCATTAAGTCAATGTAAAAACTTTTCTTTTTTAAAAAACAGATTACATGGGGCAAACACTTTTTTCCCCCCCAGAAGTTTTGCTTTCTGAAAATATTTTGGTGATTATCACAGACAGCTTCAAACTGAACACAATCATAATTTCAGATTGACTGCATCACATAAGAATCTGAAGAAAAAATAATTAACTTTTGTTGAATTTAGTGTGTTTAATCACTTAATGATGTTGACACATTAGTTCAACTGAGCTAAAAGTGTTTTGCTACTGATTTTGATTTATACTCTGCATATGAAGCTTCTTATTTCAGTGTCTAACAATAGTAGGCCAGCATTGATGGTTTCCACTTGACTTGATATGGCTTTTCCATCGTTGCGATGTCCTGGTGAAATCTTTCACCATGTTTATCAGCGATTGCACCAAGATTACCAGGGAAGAAGTCTAAGTGTGAATGCAAAAACTAATCTTTCTGGACTGTTGCACTTCTTTTTTTTATGCTTGAAGCATATTGTCAACCACCTGGGTGTAACCTGGTGTTCTGTCATTGCCATTTAATCTGTTACCTCTTAACCTGTTTGACTAAACTGAAAAAATTCAGCTCCTTTGACCATTTTTCACAGTTCACACCTCTCAGTGTTGGAATCAGCCTAGCCGCTCTTCTCTGGACTTTCTCTAGCACTGCTATTTATCTTTTGTACTACGGAGACCAAAACAGCACATAGTGTGTTATAAAGTTTAGGCATAATCTATCTTGACTCATATAGCTTTACATGTCACGCTCTCTGGAAATCTGTTGCTAGGTTTAACTGCATAACCGACTGGTCAAAAATGTAAATGACATACAGTATGAAGATCCACATTTTCTCCCATGTACTGGAATAGACTACACCTACAATGTTATTCTCTGAATGATTCTTCGGATCAAATTGTACCAAACCTGACATTATTATCAATTTACTTCTGAGGATTCTTCAAAGCTTTCTCACCCTACATCTTTTCACTATTATACTGTCCTGTTCTCTTTAAATTATACTCTTGCTTATTTATTTTTTTTAAATGCCTTGTGATGTGTGAAAGATGATATATAACAAAAACAGAAAACTGTTCATCAATGATCCATGTTATATTTTATAATATTTAAGCAGCTCTGCAAAGAAGAATGAGCAAATAAGGAAGTGTCTAGATCAACAAATTAGTGACAATGCATTAATTTTTAATTTCTGATATTGCTGTTCTATTCAGATATGTTTTATTTTTTTTCATGTTAATATTTTTCATGCTTTTAATGGCATATGCCTATGGGGCATTAGCACACAAAGTAAAACATCCAAACTTTGATGTTGTGATCAGTATATTAATATTTCTACATGCAAAATTATTACATATATTTTTGCAGAAAGTATCGTTTTGGCGATTTTTTTTCCCCAAAATTTTTCATTTGAAATTTATTAAGTTGAATATTTTGTAACATCTACCACAATGCTATATTTGTTTTCATATGGGCACCACCATTTTTGTCACATTTGGATCGGCCATGTCCCTGGTAACATTATTCAGTATTCCCTGGGTGTTGTAATGTTCGGACATCAAACAGAGCAGCAACACAAAGGTCAACTCAGACAGTTCCAGATTTTCAGAGAAAACACCACACTTTGTGACTTTCTAAAACACTTTTTTTTACTATTTTACTTCCCTGTTATTAAACACACAGTGTTCAGTTAGTGATTTCGGTTTTGACTCCTGCTGTTCCTGTCACTGTGCATCTTGCAGTCATTTTTTCTTCAAATCTAAGTTGCTTCACTGAATACATTACATTTGATCTAACAAATAAAATACCTTCTTGACAGACTAGATGCTCAAACAACCACACAAACAAAAAAGTTAAACAAATAGGAAAACAATTACTGGTTTTGACTTATGTTTTGCTTTGTGGTTGTGAATCTGGTTTTGTCCTAGTGATGGGCTGATGGATTACTAAGGATTTCTGTAAAATAACTCTGTTGAAAATCCCAAACTATTGCTTTCCATATTCCTTAAAGAACAACCTAAATACACCTCTGCTACTGGCTGAAAACAACTGTTCCCTGGGACCTTTTGTTAATACTATGGAACATGTTCATCTATCATCATCACCACCACCAAGTTATAATTCAATCTCCAAGGCTACTGAGATTAGCTGCTTATGCTCCACATCTAGATCCTCCAGGCTCCACGATAGTGGGCATCCTCTGTAGTAATACAAACAATTCTCATATATGTCACACCATCTTCAGACTCCTTCTGGGCCTCATCTTCTCCATCTCCAGACAAATATTATAAAATTTTAAATGACAATGGGTGACATTTAATCTGCTGTTTACTAGAATGTTAGCTTTTATTGTCGTTTGCTATAAACAGGCCCTATCTCAATTATAACAGTAACAGGAATTTATATTCGCATGACCTAGCTTATACATACAATAACTAACTCATGCTTCTTTATTTACTTTGACATCTTTGTTTATACAGTGCATCCGGAAAGTATTCACAGCGCATCACTTTTTCCACATTTTGTTATGTTACAGCCTTATTCCAAAATGAATTAAATTCATTTTTTTCCTCAGAATTCTACACACAACACTCCATAATGACATCGTGAAAAAAGTTTACTTGAGGTTTTTGCAAATTTATTAAAAATAAAAAAACTGAGAAATCCCATGTACATAAGTATTCACAGCCTTTGCTCAATACTTTGTTGATGCACCTTTGGCAGCAATTACAGCCTCAAGTCTTTTTGAATATGATGCCACAAGCTTGGCACACCTATCCTTGGCCAGTTTCGCCCATTCCTCTTTGCAGCATCTCTCAAGCTCCATCAGGTTGGATGGGAAGCGTCGGTGCACAGCCATTTTAAGATCTCTCCAGAGATGTTCAATCAGATTCAAGTCTGGGCTCTGGCGAGTTGTCCTGAAGCCACTCCTTTGATATCTTGGCTGTGTGCTTAGGGTCGTTGTCCTGCTGAAAGATGAACCGTCGCCCCAGTCTGAGGTCAAGAGCGCTCTGGAGCAGGTTTTCATCCAGGATGTCTCTGTACATTGCTGCAGTCATCTTTCCCTTTATCCTGACTAGTCTCCCAGTCCCTGCCGCTGAAAAACATCCCCACAGCATGATGCTGCCACCACCATGCTTCACTGTAGGGATGGTGCCAGGTTTCCTCCAAACCTGACGCCTGGCATTCACACCAAAGAGTTCAATCTTTGTCTCATCAGACCAGTGAATTTTCTTTCTCATGGTCTGAGAGTCCTTCAGGTTCCTTTTGGCAATCTCCAGGCGGGCTGCCATGTGCCTTTTACTAAGGAGTGGCTTCCGTCTGGCCACACTACCATACAGGCCTGATTGGTGGATTGCTGCAGAGATGGTTGTCCTTCTGGAAGGAAGGTTCTCCTCTCTCCACAGAGGACCTCTGGAGCTATGACAGAGTGACCATCAGGTTCTTGGTCACCTCCCTGACTAAGGCCCTTCTCCCCCGATCACTCAGTTTAGATGGTCGGCCAGCTCTAGGAAGAGTCCTGGTGGTTTCGAACTTCTTCCAGTTACGGAGGATGGAGGCCACTGTGCTCATTGGGACCTTCAAAGCAGCAGAAATTTTTCTGTAACCTTCCCCAGATTTGTGCCTCGAGACAATCCTGTCTCAGAGATCTACAGACAGTTCCTTTGACTTCATGCTCGGTTTGTGCTCTGACATGAACTGTCAACTGTGGGACCTTATATAGACAGGTGTGTGCCTTCCCAAATCATGTCCAGTCAACTGAATTTACCACAGGTGGACTCCAATGAAGCTGCAGAAAACATCTCAAGGATGATCAGGGGAAGCAGGATGCACCTGAGCTCAGTTTTGAGCTTCATGGCAAAGGCTGTGAATATTTATGTACATGGGATTTCTCAGTTTTTTTGTTTTTAATAAATTTGCAAAAATCTCAAATAAACTTTTTTCATGTTGTCATTATGGGGTGTTGTGTGTAGAATTCTGAGAGAAAAAAAAAATTTAATCCATTTTGGAATAAGGCTGTAACATAACAAAATGTGGAAAAAGTGATGCGCTGTGAATACTTTCCGGATGCACTGTATATGTATGAAGTACGAGAATTTAAACTTTACGGTCATTGTGTTATACTTGTACAAATTTTCTGAGTGTATACTAATTGGTAGAATGCAACACAAGAATACATTTAATTAAATAATTTATACTAAAAATGTATAGCTATAATACAGTATCTGCCATAGACGCCTCTATATAATTATATATATTAACTGTCCCCAGAAGCTCCACCCACGTAATACTGAAACAGGACAAACTTTAAAGATCAATTTAAAATAAATATATATATATATATATATATATATATATTATAATTCTTGCCAATTGGAAGGTAGGTACGCTCTAACGTCAAACATTGGCATTGTATCTGATCATGTTCAGCTCTGAAGGATCCCTGCGTGGGGAGAAAAGCACATGGCCGTGCTATCGGGAGCAATCAGCAGCTACCCTCTTAAACACACGTAGCTTTGATCTCTCTCACAAAAATGTTAAATGTTACTCCTTAACAATCTAGGTAGCTAAGCAGAGACAAGGTATGCTCAAACACGTGGCAAGAGGAAGACTGACTAGAACGGAGGCTGGTGTGCGAGTGGACGAGGACCTCACCTCCCTCCCCTCGGCCCGCTCTTTCTCGGATTTGCTCAAATAAATCGGTACCACAAGTGATCTATGACACTTATCGTAATGAGAGAAGTTGCAAAATCAACAGGAGTGTTCAAACAAATTATAGAAACAACCCAATCTAAATCCGTTAAGTAATTCTCTCATGAAAAGCTACAGACATACAGATAGGCAGACAGATGATATGAAAGTGTGTAGACATGTGAGTGGGGTTAACACTTAAGAAAACAGCATTTTTAATTTTAATGATTTTAAAATGATCTGGAAAAGAAATACAGAGCTTTTTTGTTGAACAATATCAAAACACTACTGACAATAAACCGTTAAAAACACCACTTGGGTTGGGATATTTGAAGACTTTTTATAGACACTACAGGAATGGAATGCCATTTAGTTCCAACATCCAAGCAGTTTTCCTGGCCTTCTAAAACTCGAATCTCATCAAAATGTCATAGGCAAGCAGGAAAGGGCAAAACAATTTTCAATATGCCAATAGAAAGATCAACACATAAGTAGAAAATAAAGGCAAGGCTGCTGATGCCTGAAAATCCACATAACTTTATAGCTCCACACTGCTTCACCTGACCTCTCTACATCAAAATAAAAGCCCCTGGGCATTTTACTACTTAGAGTAATGGAAATTGCTCTCTACTCAGCAATATTCTGCTAACCTCATCGGCCTCTGGGTCTCTTAAACAAGCACGCAAATGATTTACAAAGTGGCACAACAGCAGGATAAATATCAATTACACAATACAAAATTCAATTAACCTAAACAAATAAAACAATTAAACGAAACATCTAACCATCACAGCAAATCATAAACCCCACAGTGATAAATCAATTTGTAAAACCCAACCCCTCATAACCATACCAAGATCTGACAGGCAGCAAATAATGGAAAACAAGATAACTGGTCTGTTTTGCTATACAAAGCCAAATGTAAGCTGATAATGTAAGCAGTGCAGCAGACTAACCACTGCCAATTTTAATTGTACTCAAGAAATGAATTCACATAACTGGAAACTACTGTGTATATACCTCACCTGTGTATTACATTTAGGTGGGAGGTCTCAGAATTGACCTCTGGAGATGTTTAATCAAGCACAACTGAAATAGCTGGCTCAACATATCACTTCAGTGGAATATTACATCACAAACTACAACAGTATATATCACTATTTTAGATTTTGTTGAACTGCTGAGGGCTGGCAATAATGTAGAGTGGCCATATTTAAAAACAACCAAGATGACTTGGTAAGATGTTGAGTCTTTGGGGTCTTAAGGTTGTAAGAGTTGCAATAAAATAAGCTTTCACTTACTCAGGAACAATAACTTATACAGAAAATAAGGTGGAAACTGTTTCATTTTAGTTTGCTGTCTGTTGCATTCTGATTGTACTGTAACAAATAATGCAATAAAATCTGTTTGGTATTGTTTGTTGCCTGAAAGATCTCGGTGAGGATTAATGGGAATTATTAGTTTATCCTGTTATGTATGACACTTTTACTTTATCACATTATCTCAAGTTTGACATTAAAATACATTCATGCATTTATCATAAAAAGCATCCAGAGTGTACAGCACACCTGACTTTTCCCATTTCAAAATCATTAAAAAGAAAGCTTTATTCTACTATCCTTTGAAGTTTATTTCTTCTTTTTTACAAATATGGGTTTATTTAGTTCAATTTTTTTTTTTTTTTAAATTTTAGTACTGGAATTTGCCATACTCATCTAGTTTCTAAAATGTCTCAATCTTTAAAATGTCTGCACTGCCTTGTTTTTGGTCTTTTTATTCCCATTCTTTCACAGATTATGTTTAATTTGTGTTTTTATACGGACTGTTGCAATATAATTAGTTTTGTGAATGTTCCAACATATCTGTAATACTACACATCTGGTATACATATACATCACAATGTTGTTTTTCCCTCTTTGTTTTGTGTTTCTTGTTTCCAAGATATCCATTC
This sequence comes from Erpetoichthys calabaricus, assembly GCF_900747795.2. Taxonomy (NCBI): domain Eukaryota; kingdom Metazoa; phylum Chordata; class Cladistia; order Polypteriformes; family Polypteridae; genus Erpetoichthys; species Erpetoichthys calabaricus. The sequence continues at coordinate 97,220,471 of NC_041406.2, forward strand.
TATGGACTTCATGTGTGCATTCTGAAACATAAGTAAAAACTCAACAGAATGTGATTAGTGTCAGCCTGTGGATTCATCACTTCATGTTCTTTTAACCCATCTTTACTATTAGATAATACAGAGTTTGAGTGATGGAAGAACTGGTTTGACATAAGCACAGATGTGGTTTTCTTTTCAATGTTTGTAAAACTTATCACTAAATGGCAACACATCTTTGTGCAAAGCAATTGTCATTATTAATAAAAGAAAGCATAACTAACTGATCAGAAAGTTAAGTGGTAAAGTTCTGAATCATTAAATAATGAATCATAAATGTTAAACAAACATGTGTCGTTTAAATTGTTTAAAAAATGTTCAAGAAATTCAAAGTTTAGCTTATTTAGCTGAGGAATTAAGTGCCACGGAGAGACTGTGCCATAGTTATATTGTTATTCCCAATATTATAACTGATGCAACTATTACGGTCACGTGATACCGACTATTGTAACAAGCAAATAATGAATTGATGGTAATAAAAAAATTTGAACATGAGCGTCAGCAGGCTTTGTGCCCTACGAACCAAGTTACTCAAACTATTCTATAACATTTCTGCAATTATTTACTGCTCTGATGCTGATCTTTGTGATCATAAAAAAGGTCATTATAAATTCATAATTAATTGCAGAATTACGGTATTTGAGGGTTCCTCTAGATTGCCTCTTTCTCTTTCACGATTTGGTTCAAAAAGTAATCAGCTTAAGTTTCGAGTGGAATTCTTCCATCCCGCCATTTTAGCTCTAGACCGTACTCAAGAAACTGTGACAAACAGACAACGCATACACACAGGCACATACCTATCATTGAGATATCAATGTTTTCAGTATCAGGGGACCCTAAAACATTGAGATCCATTGAAAAACGGAGATCGAGATTTTTGACGAATCTAAAGCTTTTGCTCCTCCCTCATAGATGATAAGTTAAGGTGCGGGAGGGCGCAAAACAAAAAAACACTTTCTTAAATCAAAAATACTAGAATATTTCCAAAACGGAATCTAAGAGTAAAACCCACACATTAACTACATATACACATATAAAATGTCTTCATCATTACAGTTGCTCTCTATTATTTCCACTAAGTCACGTTTCTCTAATTGCAACAATATCATAATTCCAAATCTGGGAGAAAAGAGCAATAGTTGCTTACATCTGTTATATTGTACTTTTTCTAAAGTGTCTAACATACAGGAGTAGACATTCTAACAGCAGAATTTGATGTGGCTGTATTTTAATGATATCTCTGAAAAATTCAGTTGTGTTTCATTTAGCCTGAAGCATCCAAATGAAGGACCAAATCTTTAAATTTTTTTTTTCGCAAGTCTAAGTGTCAGGTTTGGGTTAAGACAAACCCATAAAGCCTCTGCTGTGTACTCTAGCTTGATTCAGCGGTTACTTGAGAAGTGATTACCTGTCAGGAAGCTAACGCCTCCTCACATTTCTAATCAGTCCAAGTGAGTCAGGCATAACAGCACATTGGTGCCTATGAAGCAAGGTGTCAAGGGTGACACGTCTCTGCATTAATGTTCTTTTTTTTTTTTACCCTAGAGAAGGCAAGGAGTCTTGGATAAATACTGTTTATTATCCTAAATGTAGAAAATCAAATAAGGTGAGAAACAAGGAACTAACAAATGTGCTCTTATCTGCAAACTCACTCAAACTCAATGACAGTAAGCCATGGACTCAAAATATGCTTCATTTTACAATACTGGATACTTTGTAGGTCATTTGATTCTGGAGGCTTCAGCAAACTGCTCAGAATTTTAAAGTACTCAATTATGCTGAGGTGGGACGTTGTTAGTGTACCTTGCGTCTCATTTATAATTCTGTTCATTCTAGTCTAGTGATATAATCACTTTTTTGTTTGTTTTCTAGTAAAAACTAACACAATTCCAGACACTAATGGGGAATAAGGCATTTTAAAAAGGTTAATTCAAAAGGATACTTTCGGAGGTTTTTGCTCACAGAATGAAGCATTTCACATTTACAGACAATTATTTTCTGCCTCATGACTAATTAGCTTAATAAAGGTCATGATTCTAGAGTAAATAAATCGAAGCTGCTATGAAAAGTGAAGAAGCTCATCCCATAGAAACTGACATTAAGGTCAATTAGCCACCGTTTAGAGTGCATATTCAGCAATATTCAGCCAGTCTATACTCTGTTGAGTTCATTTGAGAAGTTTCTATTTAAGTCGCCCACTCCAAGGATTTGCTTTGCACCACTGTCAATACTGAAGAGCTTGCAAGATACTTCAGAGTGGGAAGTCTCTCATGTCACAAGGCTCATAGACCCCTTTGCAAAAATTGGACCAAATTTTGATTTTGTTTATGTGAATTTTTGAAAATACTCAGAAGTTGTTTTACCATGAACTGCCATATCTGAAAATGAGTCAAGGCTATCCTGGTCTACACAATGCAAGGAAGCCTGCTCACTAGCCTGCCTGAAATTTCCTCCTTTAGCTTTATCTGGGGTCTCATGGAGATCCACCTGGTTGAGCTGTGCCACCTGGGGGATTTATAAGAATGTATTGGGGCTGAGTGGCCTTTATGACTGCATCATTTTTTGTTAATTATAGCCAAGCTGTGTATCCTGGCTGATTCTTACTCTATTTAACCATATATGCTTGTTAATGCTATATTATTATTATTATTAATAATAATATTTTGCATATTTGGATGGCACATTTACCCACAGCACCCTTCAAGATTATATCACAATTGTTTGCATTTGTTTTTTTCTTCTTTACAATGCAGGGAAGTGGAAACTGAAGTGTCAGCTTTGCCACATGCACAACAATTGGGTGCGACATTTGAAACCCAGATACTGGATTCTTGTCGCTGTTGGGCTACTATAGCTCCGCCCTGCCACTCAAATCTTACTTATGCTAATGCTTATATTTTCCCATCTCTATATGTCAACCTTTGCTTTATTAACTGTGTCTGTGAATGCACTGCTGAACCCTGAGGTGCAACAATTTAATTCCCAGGATGGCCATGCTACAAACTGCCATTGAAATGAGCGTATGATGAGGATGCTATGAAAAAGTCAACTGACGATGAGTGCCATAAGATGTTCAAGGAGGGTGGAGAAGACATGAACGACGATGCCACAAGTAGATCATTTATCATTACAATACCCCAAGCCATGATGCACTAGGTGTTTGGTTTCTTAACCAGGAAGTTGCGATCGCCAAATTTACCTGACTTGTGAATAGCACCTTCTGTCATCACGATGAATAAAATCTGCCATGAAAGGACAAAGATTTTCAAACATTTCTGGCATCAAGCATAATGTGACCAAGGAACCTAAGGGTATTCCAGAAACAGAGTCCCTTGTATGTTTCCAGCAGTTTCTAACTAAACTGCGGACACAGATTACTTCAAAGGTGATAGTAGCCACTAATGCACAGATACCTACACAGTTTTTCTACAGGTTCTGGGAGTAATTCAGAGAAAGTAATGATGCTGCACATTCAGCAGCCCAGTCCGTTAATGTTTGAAGAGCATATTAAGAGTCTGAGTAAAGATAGGTAAGGAAAAAAGCATTTCAGGGTTAGTAAAAATTATAAGGTGAAATGCTGCATTAAAGTAATAGTGAAATAGATAAACAATTTCAGCACCGCTTTCCATTACGTTTGTTTTACCTTCTCTAACCTAAGAAATTGATTAAAGGAGTAAACAGAGCTGGGAATGTCAAATACATCAACATACTGAATATACTCACGTTTAAGTTCTCCCATAGATAGGTCGGGGCTTGATTTTACCATATAATTTCCGGTATTTTATAATGTTGGTCGTATAAGCCGAAAGTGGAAAACTCACGCTATTGGTCCATGAGATTATGATATGCTAACACCCACCTGAGAGAGTAACCACGGAGCACTTGGCCTTTTTTTTTTCTATGTATTGTGCCTACGTGACCACACAGTAATACACAAACTATTCTGAAGCAACGTTTGCACTGTTTTGTGTTTTTTGTATCTCACACCCTCATACACCTTTATCATAACAGCATCCTTTATCTACGATGGAGCGTTTGATCAGAAGAAAATATGAAGCTGGTTTTAAATTAAAAGTCATTGATGTGGCGAAAGAAATTGGTAACTGCACTGTTGCAACAAAATTCAATGTGTCTGAGAAACTGGTGTGAGATTGGAAGAAGCAAGAAGATTGAAAAAAAAAAAGAAGTGTATTTTTGAACGGGTGTATCAGTTGGGGGTCTGATTTTATGATCGAATTTTTGGTTTTCGAGACCCGACTTATACGTGAGTATATACGGTATATGCAATAGAATAAAAAAGACAAAAAGGACCATTCTGTAAACCACTTAGTTCAGGGTAATAGTGGACAAGAGACTAACCTTGCAGCACTAGGTGCAAAACAGGAAACAGGCCAGAGCAGACGTCTAAACATTCTTAGAATTACCAGTTAACCTAACGTGCACATGTTTAGGGAGGCAAGAGAAAAGTATGAATGCCTGGAAAGAAACCCCCACCAATAAGGTAAGAACTATAATACCCGGATTCAATGAGGGTTATCTGAGACACACTTATTTCTAGCTAAATGCTCTCACAATTATTCTACAGCAGCTCATTCTACCAAAATAGTGGCACACAGAATAAAGACTGTATTATATGAAAGTGTTGGAAACTGCAACATGACAGCACATTTCTTGTAATAAACACAGTCAATGGCACACAAGACATATCATCAGCTACTTCTCAGCACCCCCAGAGCACTTTTGAAAACAGCATGAAAATCATCCCAAAATGTAAATACAAACTGAAATTACACCTCTTCTCAACACAACTGTGCAGAAAGAGGCTTAACCAGCAGACCAGGACTGCACCATAAAGATGGCTTCATCATTGAAAATGTACTTTGTGAAAGCAGAGACACTACTGTCGAAAAAAATGATTTGACTGAAGTTACTTGGTGACTTGTTTCCAGCATCTGATGCCTAGTCCACTAAAGAGCTTGTCTTTTGCTCAAAAAAGATATGACTGAAATGGCAATTTCCTTACAGAGGGGCTGTTGCAGCACAGTGATAGATTCATTAAATCTACTTCTGCACAGCTTCAGTAGCTAGAGTTCCAATCTGTGCAATGTGCAATGGGCAATTCCCTTCCTGCTCCTATCCAACACCAAGCACGTCATGCTAATAGAAAACTCCAAACTGGACACCTGCGAGTGACTCGTTATGTGCAAGGAGATGGAGAGTTGACAAGGAAGCAAAGTCTTGAATCCACCATGAATTCACTGTGCACTGGCAAAGAGAGCACAATAAATGCAGTCTTTAATGAGAGAGAAAATACCTGCAACTAAAATAATAAATAAAAAAGTAAATCCTGCATCTAATGATATTCTTTGTATCAATCACAACAAAATAAACGCAAATCTGAGCTCCTGATTTCAAAATAAACTATCCACCCCTTGTCTGTGTCAGATATGTACACAAGTTGGAGACAACAACAGATTCAGAATTTGCTTGAATGCTGACCTCTGCCATATTTCTATACGACTATGGCAACCATAAGCCTGGCTGAGATTTAAGTTTTCAAAGCCAGGAGTCTTACTGGAGATTTGACATAACCAGATATCAAAAGTTAAATCAAACATACTGTAAAAAAAAAAAAAATTGAACAAATTTTTATGCAATCTGTCTTTGCCATGTCACGCTTTTTTGTCTGCTGTTGTTAGTTTTTAAGATGACTGAATGTTTTAAGATATCATTTCATATCACAAATATGATTTGTTCACAAATAAATACAAAGGCTGGTAATGCACTACTGAATGTGAAAAACATGTATAAGCATCATCAGCAGTTTACAGCCTCAATTTTTCATCTTTGGATGTCAAGTAAGTGGAGACAATAATCAATAATTTGTAATCAATATACTCCTGTGAACTGTGCTTTAAATGGCTATGCAGAAAAATTTACTTAATTCATCCATGTTGTAATGGCCTTACACAATTTATATTCTCAGGAAGCCAAGCGTCTATTCGAGTAAACACTGGGTACATGTCAGAAACCAGCCTTAAATTGAGCACTTGTTGATCATAGGGGGCACGAAAACACACAAATGCACCTTCACTCACAATGGGCCAGTTTACAGCTCCTAATTAACTTAATTAACCTCCACCCCTTTGGTATGTTGGAGGGAAAACCAGTGCTATAAGAGTAATGCTCACACAAACACACAAAAAATATGTAAACTCTACGTAGAAAGGGAGTGGATACAAAATTCAGACTTTAGACTTCACTTCATATGTAATTAGCTTACAATTGCATCCACATGAAACATACACAGCTTCAACTATAGAAGTACTGTATACAATTGACTCCACATAAAATAAAGAAAATTATGATAATTTGATACGGTTGTTGTAGATTTTCCTGAAACCATTATGCAGGGCAAAAATACAATTCATTACAAGGTCACAATCTATTTCCTATTTAAAAGTGAAGCACAGGCAAATTTAGTGATGTGCTGGGGAGTCACACAGGTGGAGTTAAGCCATCAACCTTGCGTTATAAAGTTTAGTTGTTCATTCAGTACACAATAATGCCTGCAATGGGACAAAAGGAAGGTCAATTATAAACAAAGAAGGAGAAAACTATTTTAATATTAGAGAAGTGAGAGGAGGCAAGGCTACTGACAACAAATCAGTCTGAAAGTCTGCAAGATTAAAAATATGATTTAGCATAAGCTGCCCTAGTTTCCGATGTTCAATTTAGTGATTCTACATTGGCTGATTTTCACAACACAAGACTTGATTGATGATTGGTAAATTGGACAATCACCAAAGCCTTTATTTTCACCTGTTTTTCTACACTTTACGGAAAATGAGATACGGAACTCCTTTGTGTGGGCTATTATAGTAGTCCTCCGAAGTTAGGCACACAGCAAAAAAAAAAAGCTTTTTTGAAATTAATTCAGACCTTTTTCTTTTGCATTTTAATTAAAGTGAACACTGCTTGTCTGAGTTTGGACGGTGAGTGAGCTTGTGTTAAGTACTTCAGCTCAAATTTTGAAATAGAAAAGGAAATTGTGAAGAATTTGAAACTGTTGCCTAAGAAACAATAGGCTTGTTAGCTTAACAGCAAAATGTGACTGTTTTACTTGTTAAGCGTGTTAGTCTTGTATCTTCTCGAGAAACACCTTATAAACATTTGATAGATTTGGGGCTGTTTTAAAGGTTTGTACTGTTTATTATTTGTGTGTGTATGTGTTATAGAGTGTATGTTCTGGCAAGAAACAAATACTGCATAAGTAAAACAGTAATCCGTATTTACATTTGCACCTCAAGAATTAAAGTGTAGCTGGTGCATTGGAAAAAAGACCTCTGTGTAAATATAGTAAATGTGTATTTTAACAGCAAAAAAAGCTGTAATGCAATTAATGATTAAAACGGATTAAAACCTTTAAGTTCATGTATATTTACATTTAAGCAGTGCTCAAGCGCCAATATTAATTAATTGAATTAATGTGTGAGAATAAAATTTTTTGTTAGACAAATGGTGAAAACTATTTTTTTTTTTAAATTAAGCTTTGTTTTCTGTATATTACAGGAAAAAAAATAACAATGACAGTTTGTGAGAAACATTTCTTTAATGCCATATGTATTATGGATAAATATTTTCTGTACATATTTCATTAGTAAAAAAAAAGTATGCATTTTAAAGGAATTTTATTTTATTATTTTTATGTTCACTGAACAGTAAGCCTAAAAATGTAATTTTGTTAATAAAAATTGATCTGGAAGCACCTGTAGTCTATAGTTCAATTGTAAAAATATCAAAGTTAACAGATTGTTACAAAAAATAAGGCTTCTATGCATGCAAGGGCTTTGAGTGAAACGTTTTTTAAATAGAAAAAAAAAATCTGTAGCAGAATCAGCCAATTCAGTATCAGCTCTAAAAAAAAAAAAAAAAAAAACCTGACTGGTGCATCCCTACCGTAGTGTTCATAAGAAATGTAATAAAGTGCTGTATGAAGTAGAAGTACATAATAAACAAGAATAACTGTGTCAGATACTTGAAACATTAAAATGTGTGCTTCAATTTAAATGTATAAAGTCTAAATGCTCTCGATTGTAATAGAAATTTGGGATTTGTCACACACAGATTGTGGTCCATACAGCACAGGCTAGATGCCTACTAAAAGGTTAGAAATCCCTCCTCTAAAATAAAAAAAAAACCAAATCGACAACATCTGTTCGTAATCACTAACCTAGGAGTGGTCTAAAAGGACACTCCACATGCTTATGTTTGAAAATTTGTAATTTTTAGCTCTTAGAGGATTAGGACCACAGGTGAAGAATCAAATATCAAAAATATTATCACATTTGTGATCAACAACCTCGAAATAGCTTAAAACAACACTCTACATACCTATATTACTGATCCCCATTTTTTCTATGTTTTGTGAAAAGGAGTAACTTTGACCCCAGGTATGCCATTAGAGAGTGAACCCCTAGGGTTGACTGATGTGGCATGCACAACTTCAAGTCCTTCTCATCATTTTTGCTCATGCCCCATATTTTGATTGCCAGATGTGGGTAAAAGACTGTGGTTGCTGACTGTAATTACAAGTAAATGATCTATTTCTCATAGTGTGTTTGCCCACTTTCGATAGAGTGGTCATGATGTGATTTGATTGCAAGAAAGCTTCTAAATCACTGCTCTGTGGTGAAATGAAAGCAGAAATAGTGTAAAACAGTGTCAGGAGTGGCGGAGCTGGGGGGAGATAAAAGAAAAAAATATTTTTAGTCTTACAGTATTTTACCAACTGCATTTAGCATAAAATACATAAGATTACTTACATTAAATAGAAACTAGATATTTTCAGTAAAAGGCAAAAATTTGAGTTATGAGTATTTAAAATTAAGATTCCTTTATTAAGTAAGTTCTAATAACCTATTTAAAGACGAATTAAGAAGCAATCAAGTGAGTGGTGAAGAAGAATTTCTAAGTTAACAGACCCAAAACATATCTGCTTTTTCTCTTGCATAAATCTTGTTTCAAAATGTCTTAAATGTAAGAAAGAATACAGTTGCCCTAATCCGCTAAGTATAAATAAAAACAAGCAGGACTTGAAGCAGCTTTGCAAAATAGCCGCTGGCACAAAGATGAGGAAAAAGATGACAAAGGTCAGAATACTATTAAAAGCCACATATCGTGTAGACAAGAGGATTTGTCTCATTCCAGTCTTTGTAAGTGCCATAACCCCTCAAAATTATGGGCCATCATTTGAAGTGTACCGTACACTAGTTCATCTACAAAAGGTTATTAATGCAACAAATGTATGAATTGCAACAGACACCATTAAAGAAATTGCTTTGGTGTTTAACGGTGTTTGAGCCTGTATTTTTTGGGGACAAAATTATATTCTTTACAATTAATTTTGTAAACAGAAAGACAATTGCATTGTGTATGTTGCCCACAAAGTAATAAGGTGGGTGTGGATATGGCCTGGATGATACTGCATTTGAAGGTAGTACCTACTTTGGATCAAATGCTGCTGGGATAGAATTCAGCTTCTTGGGATGCTGTAATGCATACATAGGATTGAAAAAATGGAGGAATGACCTGTGGAATAAATTGATGAACCAGTCACAGCCTAAGCAGAGTTTACATGCTGACCAATTATCCATGTGTAGAGATACATGAATTAAACTGAGCATACTAAGAATTCCTGCACTTATTTATTGTTTGGTACTGCATTTGAATCGTACCATAATGCACTTGACTAAACATAGTGTGCCTACAGAATGTGTCAGGTTATAAAGGGTAACTCTTGAAATGTACATTTGTGTGCCATTATTTTTTAAATTACTTTTGAAAATAACAAAAATCAACAAGTGTAAAGCAAATCTAAACATTTTGTTCATAAAAATAACTTCATTTTTTATATTTACTTATATTTTTCACATTTAAAAGCCAGAATAACATGAGTGATTATAATTTACTCGTTATCCATCAGTGGACTTTCTTTGCTAACACTGGTACAACAAATCAGCTCTTTCCATCTATACTGTGATAAATTAATATTTTTGGTTTTTTCCTCACATATTAAAATATACAATAACCTGACCTTAAATAAATTAAAACATTTAACATTATACATACTAAGATATTGATTTACAAATCAATCTGGACATAAGGCATCATTTTCAAAAACATCTAACACCTCATGAGAAGGAAGACATTTGACGGGTCACTTGTGCATGCACCTCTACATGTACCTAAACTGGGATAAGTTAAGCTTACTGCTTAAATTGCATGTATTTGGGCCACTTGAGAGAGAGCAGAAAAATGGTCTATGGGGGCTTGGGGCAAAAAAAAAAATGAATAGAGAGAGTATCCACTCTGCCTCTCATAGATATATATAATATGCAAATGAAACTGTACAGGAGAGAAGCTAAATCTGACACAGCAAACTAACCTGTAACTTGTAGTACTGTACATAGTATTTCTCTGTCTGTTTTAAGGATTGGCAACATGCAAGCTACAGTTACTTTGGGCAGAAGGGATTATAATATTTAATGACACATCCATTCTCTAACTCTGCTTATCCAGGGCAGGTGGCAGCCCCAAACACTCTTGAAACTTCACCAAATGTCAGTAATACCTCAAATTCACTTTCACTGAAGCTCCATGTCCTCTGATGGTTTGAAAGTAAAGACGTCATTAAGGAAGAAGGCCAAATTTACATGGTGATTAGGTCATGAATATTCAAAGAGGGAGTTTTTTTTAAGCCACACTTGGTTACTGGTGAAAGATGACAGCAGTGGATAAAAGCGTGTGTGCACACCATACTTTTCAGTTTTTGATATATAAAGGAATTTGGCATCTAGCATACATACTGTTTTACAAATGTCATTTTTATTTGTTTGTGCTGACGCTATTTTTGCCTTTACAGCATAAGCAAAATTGTCTAAACAAGGTATTATACATGAGCCCCTGGTCTTTGCCTAGGGGTTTATAGGCAATCTTTAGTCTTGCCTAGATGTTTTTTTCTGGACTGCAAAGGTTCCCTCCCTTTACACCTCCCATGTACATCGAATTTGTGCAACCTCTTTTTAATAATAGACTCATGCATTTTGATATTAACAGTGTCAAGAGCTATGATGAAATTTTTAGGTTCTTAAAAACTTCTTTCAGCATTTTGCATTCTTCTGTCAGGTTTAACTTGCTGTGGTGGCCTGGCCTTGGCCAAGTTGACAGTTGTTTGAAATGTTTTTCACTTGTAGACACAACAACAATTGATTTCTCGTATAGCCCAAAATCACACAAGAAAAGCGTCAATACACTTTTAACAGCCCCTGTTTTTGACAGGCCAATCTTGTAAGGGGGAAAATTAGAAGGAAGAAATCATGGGAAAGGCAATTCATAGAGAATTTCTCTTCTGGGGAGGTTGGACTTGCAATGGGTCTCAATAAATGGGGTAAATACACCACAACAGGGAATGATCTTCCATCTTCCGGCTAGGCACCTATAACGGTCTTTCTGAAGGCCACAGAGGGCTCTTTTGATCTAGGCATGGTGATGACGCAAACTTCAATAGCAAAGAAACAAACCAAACTACATGTCTAATGTTCTAATCATTTATACCTGATATGATGCACCTCATTCTGAATTGAGGTTGTGATGAATGTAGGAGTTCACTTACTTTTCCAACATGTAAAATTTGCATTTGCTTCTTAAAATATATCAAGTTTATCTATAGATACTGTTTAAATGAAGATTAAATCCTGACATGTTCACCATAGGTTAAATTTAATGTACCATCAAAACTGAACAGACATCAAAAACTAGGGAAGTGGGGAAAAAAACAATTCAGAAGGGTCCGGATAATTACTGAAACTAAACTCTTTGAAAGTGTAGCTTAAAAACAGGCAAAATATCATAAGTGTGTTCATCAAAATGTTGTTACAGGGAAACATATTAATGAGCTGGCACTTTGAAGAAACTAATCACACACTGTCCGCGCTGGCCAAAAGTTGCCCCTGAAATTTTTATCAAATGGATTAGGTGAAGCTGAGCAGAAACTATCCTGTCACAGACAAAGAGGACAAGAGAATCGCCTCCTGTGTACGCCTACACTCACTCATACCAGACCCATTTAGAGTTGCCTTTTCACATAGAACTCACATTGTAGGGATGTGGGAGGAACACTAGAATGCAGAAGAAACACACAAACATGTGTACAAGCAGTACGTACAGAGACATCCTGGATGAAAACCTGCTCCAGAGCGCTCTTGACCTCAGACTGGGGCGACGGTTCATCTTTCAGCAGGACAACGACCCTAAGCACACAGCTAAGATATCAAAGGAGTGGCTTCAGTACAACTCTGTGAATGTCCTTGAGTGGCCCAGCCAGAGCCCAGACTTGAATCCGATTGATCATCTCTGGAGAGATCTTAAAATGGCTGTGCACCGACGCTTCCCATCCAACCTGATGGAGCTTAAGAGGTGCTGCAAAGAGGAATGGGCGAAACTGGCCAAGGATAGGTGTGCCAAGCTTGTGGCATCATATTCAAAAAGACTTGAGGCTGTAATTGCTGCCAAAGGTGCATCGAATAAAAGTATTGAGCAAAGGCTGTGAATACTTATGTACATGTGATTTCTCAGTTTTTTTACTTTTAATAAATTTACAAAAACCTCAAGGAAACTTTTTTCACGTTGTCATTATGTGGTGTTGTGTGTAGAATTCTGAGGAAAAAAACGAATTTAATCCATTTTGGAATAAGGCTGTAACATAACAAAATGTGGAAAAAGTGATGCGCTGTGAATACTTTCCGGATGCACTGTAGTTGAGAACAGATGTCATGCATCCTGAATGTTCACAATGGTTGTAACTGATAGTGTTTCCCTCATCCTTTAGCAACCACTTCTTTCCAAATCTTTTTCTGATCCTAGTTCTATCCACATAACACTTGAACAGTAAAAGGTATTAAATGGTTTCAATTTAAGAAGTCAGTTATGAGCATAACCAGGAAAAGTGTATTCTAAACAGAAGTCAGGGAGCAATTCGCCACTCAAAGGGTTGTGGGAATATGCAAAAAAAAAAAAAAACCCACTACCAAACCATGTAGATGAAGTAGAAAACTTGACAAAATGTATCTGAATGAGGTTTACTGACAAGTAAACTATTAGCTAATCAAATCAGCTTCATACATTAAGGGCAATGTAAAAAAGCCTCTAAGCTCCTATGGCAGGGAAACTGAATGGGACTGTGGGAGTTACTCAGGAAATGTGTTCACCAACATATCTCTGTACTGTGCCTACATTCATATTACTAGATAGATAGATGTACTGTATAAACAATACACATCAAAAAGAAGATTGTTATTGTTTGAGACCTGCTTCAGCTGCTTAACCATGAGTCATTTATCACAATGTGCAGAACCTTGCTTAGAATTAGGAGCTTCCACACAAAATGTATGAAATCCATACATTTTCTTCAAAGACCTTGCAATTGAATTCAGCTTGAATGTAACAAGAGTAAACAAGCTCTCTAGAAGATATATGGACAAACCCCCCACGATTTACAGCATCCCAGACTGATGACTCAAAAGGCCTGTGATGCGAATAGAATTTACACATTTGATGTTAACAGCATTGCTGGCAACCAAAAGGATGACACGAAACCTTTCATCTACCATGTGAGCTAATTCCACAAAATGACTTGCCTAGCATTCTTGATGTTGGGGGGTCTTTGTCACTAGGCAAAGAGTCCTTGCTCACAATGAGAAAATAATCAGACTCCTATATCCATTTACTGAAAATCCTGGCTCCCTGTGGTCAGACGCATGCATAAAATTCCCTGTTTCTCTAGTGTTATGAGAAGAAAACGAAAAGTCAATTTAAAGCTTGGGTTCATCCATTAATTCAGTGTATGATGTTATGCTACACTACACTAGAAGCTACACAGAGAGTTCAGAAAATATATTTCAAAACTCCCCAAGACTCCAACCAGGATAAGCATGTTTATAAATTGAATGAATATATGGATTGTTCAACATTCATAAAAAGAAAAATATATACAGTATATAGTGTCTACTTGTGTCACCACATATAGGAAAGGTACACATGAACAAACTATTAAAGCATGTCTACAGCAAAGTATGAAATGGTTTCTCAGTCTGTTCACACTTACTGGTCATGGCAATGCCAACCTCCAGTATGGCTGAGACAGCTCCACTGCCACATATTTTAGGCTAGGTAACTTCTCGATTTTTGAAAGAAATTTATTTTATAAATTAAAAATTATACACAGAACCTGTGATCCAAAAATTTTTCAAGGCTAACACTAATGAACCAAAAATGGGTGTTTTTCAAAGATAATCAAGCATGGTTTTTTTTTTTTACTTAGGCCACATGTCCTGTTTAAACCTAAGCAGACTTGTCAATTTCATCCTGTCCAAAACATCCAGTTCATCGATACATGTGTGGACACATTAAAACACGATGATGATGCTTATTTTATGTACTTCTCATTTTCCTCCATCTGTCTTGTTTCCATTAAGCCTCAGAAAAATTCATTATATGCTGAACTAAAGAGAAACAAACTACTTAGTCAAACAAAGAGATTTTAACACAATAGTTTATAACAAAGTGCAATATTAATAGTTCTGCATGAAAAAACAATTTTGTTTGAAGATAGCCAGTTAAACTAAATGTAGTGCCAAAAGTCCTGTCTTTGTGAAGGCTAAACACTCTCCCAATGTCTGCGTGTGTTTCTCCCACATGTCAACATGGTGCAGCTTTCATTGATAGCTTACTCTAAACTAGCCTGGCTCAGCTAGTTTGGTGTCAGTGGGAAACTTGTGATGGATTCATATCCCACCTACATTTGGTTTCTGCCTTGCATTTGACACTGCTTGGACAATCTGCTGCCTCACAGACCTCTGAAATCAAATAAGCAGGTTCAGAAAATGAATGGCAACTGTAATTAAAAAATACATTTAAATGGCATACATTGAATCACATGGGGTTCAAAACTGCTTTTAAAAGTGTCTTACTAAATAAAAAAAATGATTCAGAGCTGTCATGTCTTTGTTTTTTGCGAACCCTGAGGATTCCCATTTAGCAATTGACTGTCTAAATGCTGGTTGTTGTGTGCCAGCCTTCAATCATCCAACTGTTAATATACTGTGCATACCAGCTGGCATGGCATAAGCGCCAATTCAATGTTTAACTGACAAAACAGGCAAGTAAGATCTGACCCACAGCCTTGGTATATGTTCTAATACCAGTGGAAGGGAATGTGCATTAGCTGCAGTTGGAGTGAGAGGAGCACATGTACTACTCATAGGCCTGTCGGCTATATGTTACGCAATCTTTCTCAATCCAACAATAATTAAAAGAATCCCAAATCTTGTACATTGTGACAGAATACAGGTGAAGGAATTTTGCCCAATTTCAGAAAGACTTCTAATTTCATTAAATGGCAAATGTAACTCAATGATTTTCTTCCTCCCCACCAAGTTTGCTAACTAATGAATTGCATTTGGTTTGTCTAAAACTAAGTGTGGAATAAACCCTTAATTCATTTTTAATGAATACGCTTTACAAAAAAAGATGCAAAACAGCAACAAGGTGATTTTTTAAATTACTGAATGGTACAGCAAATGAAACTGGATACTAACATGTGCAAACATACAAAATGACATCAAAGAACTTGCCAATATGCCCATCTATTAGCACAAAACTGAAAATTGTATTCACCTAGCCTGTGGTCAGCTAGCAAGAGACAGAGTGTGTTAGAGTTTAATGAGTGACTCAAAATTACTTAACCAAAGCATGAAAATATTTATTGCAGACCATGCCTGTATTAGCTTGAAAATGAAGTCTTACATCACCCTTGTGTTTAGACTAGCCTGTCATTCTTTCTTACATTTTTAAATTTCAGCTATAATCTAATTTTCAAATCTCACCTCTCTACTCACTTACATAACTATAGCTTATTGGGCAAACAATTTATTACCATTACAGCCCAAACTAAAGTGCTTTAACTATTAATTACCATAGATGATACTTTAAAAAAAAATGGCACTGAAATACTTTGGCATCTCTGGTAAAAAGCCCTACATGCTGAAGAACCTGCATTGTGATTCACAAACATCTATTGGATCTGAAGAATAGACTGGTAAAGAAGTGGTTAGTTTTTCTGGTATAAGAATGCAGAAAAGTAGGTTTAAATCCTGCACCATCCATGTGAAATCTACACATTTATTCTGTGTCCGAGTGGATTTTCCTCCATGTACTTGGAGTCTCCTTCCAAATCTCCAAAGGCATGGGTGTTAGGTTAACTGTTGATTTTACACTGACTCCGTCCGAGTGTCTGTGATGGAATGGTGCCTCATCCAAAGTTGATTTCTGCCTTGTGTCTGATGCTGCTGGGATAGGCCCCATGAAAATAAAATTAAATTAAATGTGTTTGAGTATTAATTATCATTCATCTTTGAACATGCCAATCCATTAGATAACAATTTCAAGCTCCTCTCTAGAGCTTTGCAAATCCCTGATCCTGATGTGATGTACTTGAATGCAAGTATAACATGTTAAGTGACATAAAATAGTAATTGTGTATGGAAGATAGTGTGAGAAACTAATTAGTAAACATACAGGAATTCTTTAATACTGTCGTGGTTGCCATTTGATTTCCACCAGCTACAGGATTAAAAGGTTCACTTAGTTTTCACATCCTGTTCACAGGTATTTGGTTTTAGTAAGACAGACATTGGCACAACAACACTGAATTAAGCCAGTTAGGAAAATGGATGGATGGATTAATGTTTGCATGTGATATTATTTTTGTATTTTATTTTTTTCTAAAATGTAAATCAGCTGTTCAAGTAAAGCTTGGTCATGATTTAACAATGGTTTTATAGTATCCATGTAACTCTTCATGAACTAAAAGATGAGATCCAATATTTTCCAACAATATGTACTACTCTTTAGTATATGTATACAGTGCATCCGGAAAGTATTCACAGCGCATCACTTTTTCCACATTTTGTTATGTTATAGCCTTATTCCAAAATGGATTAAATTCATTTTTTTCCTCAGAATTCTACACATAGCACCCCATAATGACAACGTGAAAAAAGTTTCCTTGAGGTTTTTGCAAATTTATTAAAAATAAAAAAATTAAGAAAGCACATGTACGTAAGTATTCACAGCCTTTGCCATGAAGCTCAAAATTGAGCTCAGGTGCATCCTGTTTCCCCTGATCATCCTTGAGATGTTTCTGCAGCTTAATAAGGTCCCACAGGTGACAGTTCGTGTCAGGAGCACAAACCAAGCATGAAGTCAAAGGAATTGTCTGTAGACCTCCGAGACAGGATTGTCTCGAAGCACAAATCTGGGGAAGGTTACAGAAAAATTTCAGCTGCTTTGAAGGTCCCAATGAGCACAGTGGCCTCCATCATCCGTAAGTGGAAGAAGTTCAAAACCACCAGGACTCTTCCTAGAGCTGGCCGGCCATCTAAACTGAGCGATCGGGGGAGAAGGGCCTTAGTCAGGGAGGTGACCAAGAACCCGATGGTCACTCTGTCAGAGCTCCAGAGATCCTCTGTGGAGAGAGGAGAACCTTCCAGAAGGACAACCATCTCTGCAGCAATCCACCAATCAGGCCTGTATGGTAGAGTGGCCAGACGGAAGCCACTCCTTAGTAAAAAGCACATGGCAGCCCGCCTGGAGTTTGCCAAAAGGCACCTGAAGGACTCTCAGACCATGAGAAAGAAAATTCTCTGGTCTGATGACACAAAGATTGAATTCTTTGGTGTGAATGCCAGGTGTCACGTTTGGAGGAAACCAGGCACCGCTCATCACCATGCCAATACCGTCCCTACAGTGAAGCATGGTGGTGGCAGCATCATGCTGTGGGGATGTTTTTCAGCGGCAGGGACTGGGAGACTAGTCAGGATAAAGGGAAAGATGACTGCAGCAATGTACAGAGACATCCTGGATGAAAACCTGCTCCAGAGCGCACTTGACCTCAGATTGGGGCGACGGTTCATCTTTCAGCAGGCCAACGACCCTAAGCACACAGCCAAGATATCAAAGGAGTGGCTTCAGTACAACTCTGTGAATGTCCTTGAGTGGCCCAGCCAGAGCCCAGACTTGAATCTGATTGAACATCTGTGGAGAGATCTTAAAATGGCTGTGCACCGATGCTTCCCATCCAACCTGATGGAGCTTGAGAGGTGCTGCAAAGAGGAATGGGCGAAACTGGCCAAGGATAGGTGTGCCAAGCTTGTGGCATCATATTCAAAAAGACTTGAGGCTGTAATTGCTGCCAAAGGTGCATCAACAAAGTATTGAGCAAAGGCTGTGAATACTTAAGTACATGGGATTTCTCAGTTTTTTTATTTTTAATAAATTTGCAAAAACCTCAAGTAAACGTTTTTCACGTTGTTATTATGGGGTGTTGTGTGTAGAATTCTGAGGAAAAAAATGAATTTAATCCATTTTGGAATAAGGCTGTAACATAACAAAATGTGGAAAAAGTGATGCGCTGTGAATACTTTCCGGATGCACTGTAGAGGCACAAATGTGTAAGTAACAGTGAAACATTCCAGAACATGGATGTAGTAAATACTTTCAGGCCTATAATGTATATGTTCAACACATTGAGATATTTCTCCAAGCAGCTCTTTACTTACCTGCTCTTTATACCCCACAGCATGTATTTGCTATTCAACCTGCTGAGTTACGATAAGCCACAAGCTCAACCTCATTTGCAGATTACACATTTTATATCCACTGCACATGGGGCTCAATGAAAACAGTATAATAGAGTGAAGTACCTTTATAATGGAGCACATTTGGAATGTGATAACTAAATTAGCAGCATAACACAAGTTGCACCTTATTTGATTAACCAATAAGACATTCTTTACAATAAGGAGATTCTGTCACAAATGGGTAAATCAAGGGATGCTGTTGTCAACATCTGTGAAAAGGACAAGCAGACAGTCACACCGGGTGTGGAACGGATATATGACACTACCAACCTGAAAAGATCAGGTTCAGAAAAATCTAAAAAAGCAGCCAGCAACAGTCAATTAAAGTGCCTACGGCCAACAAAATTAGCCTAGAGACGTATTAATGTGTGTGACAAATTGACAGAGAAGAAGTGGAGAAAATAAACAAGCTTTACTTCAGCAAGTGAAACCTGCAACAATAATGCACAAACAAGTGTGTGATAAAGCAAAAATGAAGATGTATCAAAAAAAAAAAATTTTTTTAATGTTGTGCAATGTATGTCAAGGGTGAACATACAGCCGGCAAGCAAAGGAGATAGAGCGGCTCTGGCTACGCACGATCCCAACAGCTGATTTACAGCTTAGCTTAGTCTGTTGACCCCTAAGGCGGTTTGGATTAGGTGAGCCCGCCAAGGTGCCGTCATTCTCCCGCCACAGTCCCGCCCTCACAGGGAAGCACGCTCAGTGTCACCCTGGGGCAGTCCTGGAGAGCAGCCAGCACACTTGAAACATTAACCTGCTTTCTTGTCGTCACACCAAAGTTGCTCTACAAAAAACAAAGCAAGTCTGCCTGCATCTCCTACAGGTTACCTGGGATTAGTCATGAAAACACCATGCTCATAAACTAAGACTATACAGTGGAACCTCTATTAATGTGACGCACCCTTCTCGCCCACAAAGCAATAAGGTGCAAAGTGGTTAGGCTGTAAACTTCTGCTTTAGGTAGCCAAACAATCCTTCAATGGTATGTGAAATAAGAATATCTAACCTGCAGCCATGGAGCCTCTGGCTTAACACATGACAATGTGCTTTAGGCTACACCCATTGCAGATCAAAGAGGCCAAGCAGGGCCACAAGGTGAACGCTAACAGAAGATCTGATGACAGGATCACAAACATCTGATGAATGATAACTAGACATCCGTCAGAATCAGCTACTGTAAGTGAAGTGCTTAAACCCTGCTTTCCATGAGGGTGTAGAGGTCAAATCAATGATGGGAATACTGGAGTTACAAAAAAGGAGAGCAGGCAGCTCACACAGTTACCTGGGTATCGGACACTTTATTGTGAAATCTGGATGGGTCCTCAGATTTTATATTGTCTGTTAGGCCAAACAACAACCTCCTTCATTATGCAACAGTCCCCTAAAATCCTGTTTATTTTATTAAGAGCACACAGAGTATGTAACATAAAAAGTGAGTGCTCTCTGCTTAGTTATCTGACATTATGCTTGCCTACTCTGCCATTTCAGGTCTTCCTTTTTTCATGCTGTTTTGCTACCCTCAGTGTCTCCCCTTCTACCATGTGAGAGTTTGCTGCCCTCTAGCTGCATTAGCAAGTATTGCAAGAACAATCACAGACTTGTATCAAAAAAAAATTTCACTAACACGCTTGGTTCAAGAACCCTTTACTAAGATGACTGACAGATAACGTACACTCGGCATACTCTCTACATATTGACCATGGCAGAATTCACAATTATGGAAATACTGTATATGACAGATGAATTTTAATTGAAAAAATGTACATTTTTACACATAGGAATAAAATAATGTTCGACATTCGACAAAATGAGGAGAGAAAAAATTGGGTGAGCTAATGGACCTATCATTGTCCACAATCACATATCAAGAAACTATGATCAAGAAGGCCTGTAAGATTGTTAGAATACATAATGTTTTATTAAAGACCAGTTGAATAAAAAATAGGTTGTTTTTTAAGCTGTACTACACCCTTGTGAAACCCCACATTTAATATTTTGTATAATGGTGGCCTTTTTATGACAAAAAAAAGGCAGTAACAGTTCTTAAAGAAATCCAGAGAACAAAGACTAGGCTGAACCAAGGACTGTGAAGCAGGTGCTACAAGGAAATATCTATATGACTTTTTTTAGTTTAATAAAATGGGGATTAAGCGTTGACATGATAGAAATGTTTAAAATTATAAATGGAGATTTGGGCAGACACCATATGCTACTTTAAAATCAATTCTTCAAAGTGAACAAACTGGCATGGAGACCAATTTATTAAGAATGGTGGAAATGAGACATGATCAGAGATGATCTAGCTTCTGTTAAGAGAGATTTGAAAAAGAACTTTCGGTTAACAAGCAGGACAAATAATCTTTCACCAACACGAAAAAGCTAACCAGAATTTAAACCTAAAAATTATGAGAGATTCAAAGCCAGAAATACACTAATGCATTAATAATCTTTTTGATTTTCTTCAGGACTCATTTAACATGACAGACTCGCTTTCCTGTGAGCTCCACCATTTCTTATAAAGTAGGATAGTGGTAACTGTCACACACCGCACTAGTGTGCTCCATGTTGCTGGGAAATGTGTCCATCCATACCTATGAACTGGTAGTGTTTTATACGTAAAAAAACACAGAGAATGGTAAAATATTAAAACAAGTTAATAGTTTTCAGAAGTGACACAAAACAAGATAATCCATGTGTCAAACATTTTTCTAACATGTCAATGGGGAAATTCACACAAATATAATCAAGTAAAAGAACAACAACAGATGAAAAAACACCAAGAAGAATGGTAGACCACAGTACTTTGGGGAATGTCAAATTCCCAATTCCCACCAAGCAGCAGGAGAGCTGGAAGCTGATGGAGGGACACTGTTGTCAGCATGAACGAAGTTTTGTACTGGCTAAAGAGGGACATCATCCAAAGGTTCTAACAGCTTTGGCAATTAAAAAGCAATGTTCCTTACCTTCAAAACATTTTAAATCTCCAAAACACTCTTTTGTAGTGAGTTTACCAGTTGCAAAGTCCTATGAAAATTTAAGTTTAGCATCAATCTGGCAAAAACAGTATGCAAAAGGAAACTGGGCTGTTTGGTTCAATAGTACCAATTATTTTGTGATGATATACATAAGTTATAGAGTGATGTTCAGGCCACTGGACAAGAATAGTAGCAGCCTGGTCTATGTTTGTCAAAGATGCACATTGGAATTTTTATTGCACTGTCTACACGAACCAATATGAAATGAACTGATGACACTACATTTCTTTTAATCAAAACAAAACCTTACATTTTTATCAAACACTATAACACAGAATGAAAAATGAGTTTTAAGATATGTAGCCGCTGTTCTGAATTTGTCAGAAAAAGAATAAGTATTAGTAACTTTTACTGTATCTTGATGGTTTACTCATGTTATGAAAAGGCAGTTATAATTTTATGTTTTGAGGCCAAAACAGGGTTATGATTTGAAAATAGTTTAAACCAACATTGAATGAATCAAATTTGAATCATCTTTATAACATTATCTAATGCTGCCACTGGTACTGTCTCCTGTATGGAGATCTGCAGTGATATCTGTTAACCCCAATCCCCTCAGCCCTCCTAGTGTAGACGTTTCACACAGTCCATGGATTCAATTATTCAAGGCCATTCAGTTCAATAATATGCGACTAAACAGTTATTTGTTAAAACGCCCTAAACCAGAAATACCAAGACGTAGGGATCATGGTTCTAACCCAGCAAGGACTTACAAGAATTAAGGATTCCAAAATCACAGAAAAGAACATATTCTCAAATCATAGGAAAAGATTAAATTGATAGAGAGGTAGTGTAGATGACAGGACACTACAAAAAAGGGTTAACATTTAGTTACCTTAAACGATTATAAAAATGTCTGGAAAATTCTGGGTGCTTCAGCTAGTAATTAAATATATTTTAACGTTAACTATATTGTAATATTCATAAAACACTTTGAGCTCTATAATCTTACTATTATTAAAATTTCAGAATGTACATAAGAAAGATGCTTTCATTCAATTTAAAATTAACAGAAAAGGTGAATCACCATGGGCAATAAATCAAAGTACAAATAAAGACTATAAAAAATTAGAGAGTATGTACTTGCTCAAATTACAAATAAAAAGAGATCTGAGTTGGGCTTAACCATTAAAAGACTTGCACTCCCCATATGCACTCCTCAAAGTACCGAATAAAGCACTCACAATCATTCCTTTACAATTCCAGTGCCTTCCTCTCTTCTTCCTACAAGTTGAGTATGGGTCCTCTACAATCTACAAACAACACACCCAACACAAGCATAGAGAGAAGCGTGCGCATTGCAACTGGTACACACGTCGTAAATGTAGGAAGGATGGGCCTTGCGTGTGTGTGAACTGTTAACATTTGAATGTGATGATTGCAAATAGCGCTGAACTGACCTCTCTGTGCTATTGTTGCCTCTGCATGTCCTAGAGTACAAAAGAAACAGCAACATGTGGGGACTGGCAAGATCAGGGGAAAAAAAAACATGTGGTGTTATGCGAATGAATAAGAATAAAATGAATAATGTTGCATCCATGCAACAATGTTTTCCGAAATGCACTATACAGGTCATAAAATGAATAATTTCCAAATATCATATATACAGTACCTGTGTCTCTGTTTTGTTTTTTTTTTTTTGACATCATAGACCATAAGGTGCACACTAATTCAGTGTGAGCAGGAACACTCAATAAAACTGAATAAAAAAAAAAAATCAAGTGACGGTGAGATACGAAGAAGGCAGATTCACCAGCGTTGTGTATCAGCTTTTATCCCTACAGATCAGAGAATGTCCAGTTCCATTGCCTCAAAACACCACTCACATTTACAGTTACTCCCAGTTTCAAATAAAAACTAACAGCATCAGATCCCTAGGACGGTAGCATGTATCATGATCATGAATGAGAGAATAAAAGTGAAGAAAAAAAAAAAGGTAACTTTTCCAAGTCCTATAAATGTACACCGTCTGTTACAGATGCAAACCAAATGTATGTGTGTACTGTATAATATTAATAAGAGCAACTCACTACTGAAAGCAGCAAATATAGGAGACAGTGGGGATCGAACTGGGGACTCTTGATTACAAGTCAGCAAATCTTACCGCTACGCCATGGAAGCGGTTGCATCGTCCTTGAACCTTTTGTGAAAGTGTTTATTTGATCTTTGGACATCAGGTTTCACATATTATATAGTTTATGCTAACATTTTGTCATTTACTACTAAAATATGAAAAACGTTTCTGTTTTAACAATGTATGTACAGATTATTGTAGAAACGGAACACACATGAAATGCATGTGTTCCAAATAACGATCTATTATTTCCACTCTATAATTCCAGCACTACACTCCCAGATAATTAATCAATCAAGGCATGACCTGGGAGAACTTTGTGCACGTTCTGCGGTGGTGGAGGATGGAATAGCAGGCTGCTTGCGGCTTGTCTTAATCGGCACATTTACAGGACAAAAAACGCTGAGGGAGAGGTGCGAACAGATTTAAGATGGGCCGGATCGAGTTTTTTCATAGGATCTGGTAATTCTAGTGTTAAACAAAAATGTATTTTTACACTCATAGTCTGTTTGGTTTGGGTCGAATCAAAAAGTGATTAGTTCCAATCTCCAGTTGGTTTGGTTACATTTTATACAGCAAACTTTCAAGTAAATCAAAGTAACAATAAAGTAACAATAAACACTCAGAGGGATTGCCTTGGACTACTTTCACTGCGTAGAAACATTTTCATTCCTGGGAAAAATCATCATGGAGGGTCTCCACCGCATAAGTAGTTATTATTTGGTAAATGGTTTGTCTGTCACACACAGTTCAGTCAACAAAATGCCAATTATCTGATAACTAGACGAGTATATAAAAATTATGCCCTACATCTTATGCTATAGAAAGGACATGTTTCCTCAGGACGACGGTACAGACGACGGCTTACTCTTCTGAGGGCACACAGTGATGTGCTTCAATTTCATTCACGCAGTGAATGCATCATTGGGTGACTCTCAATTCACCGTTTGATATTGTGTACTACCATATGAATGTAACCTTTATTTAGTTTATCTCAAGTTACGTGTCTTGTGTCTTTAGGCCTGAAAATATTGGTGAACAAGATTAATTTTTGGAATATTTAATGAACATTTACTACATAGTATCAAAGTTAATCTGCCTGCTGTGTCCACATCATGCTTGATGAGTAATCACACCTCCGGGCATCACTCTTGCAATGTAAGATTATGGGTTTGATTGTCATTGCACAGGGCGCAGCTATTCATTTCTCATTGTATTTGTATATGGTTTGATTTATCCAATTTGTAAGTGAAATTAAACTGCTAAGTGTTTTCTGATCTGTAGAGAGATTGAGAAGCTCTGAGCCAGAATCAGGACCTAGGCATATTCTGATTGACTGGACTGGTGTTTATGCCAGCTCTGCTTTGCGAATTATGTTGCGCTTGTGTGTGTGTGTTTTCATGTTGTGATCGCCTAATTACAGGCAGCAATGGCACAACAAGATTACCAGAGCATGCGCAGACTGAGCCACTGATACACAGTATTTTATGTAGTTAGATCAGTCCCCAATCAATTCAAATTAATACCTCAAACAAACCACTCCAAGGTTCACTTGTTACCACGCCAAGACCACAGTTTCTAAAGGGTCTCAGTCCAGTTGTTTCAAAGGAAACAGAGTCCCACCCATGTGCCGTATACCGGCCAGGAGGTGTTGCCACCTTTAGCATCTCCGACCCTCAACCTGCCATTTCCTTGATAGCCTGTCAACTAATGTCCCAGGGAACCATAACAGGCAATCAATCCAGGTCTCCACCCTCTCCTATGCTGGTGTCCCAGCTTGTCACACTCCAGGTCACACAGTATATAACCACACATAATGCCAGTACAAACGTTTTTCTGCCTGCATGCATATCCCTTGTCACCAGACCATGCCTCACAAGTGGTACACTAAGTCATCCATCATCCTTTGGCAGCATGCAGATATTGAAAATACATGGTATGACCCCAGCCTGAAAGCTTGAGGAATGAGGAGCAGCTAATGATCTGAGACACACTAGTAATATTTGCATATCTTGTCACAATAACACCACAAAGAGGTGCCTTAATGTGGATTTCACACGGATTTGCATTTCTACACTGGATTAGTGAACATTCAGGTTAATCCCTTAAGTCTCCAATGCATGTACTGTAAAGTATGCACTGCAGTGAAATAACAGAAAGAGAATTTTATTCAAACTTTATCCAATTGTGGGAACCAATAAACATTGATTTCCAAAGGATAATTTGAGTTTGTTTACTGTAGAACTCTTCTTTTAAAACAATTTGAGTGAATTTGAATGAATTTTACTGTACACAACAAATATCTACCTATCTGTAGTTTATAAAGGTCATTAATTGCTTAATTTTATATTGGGTCCAAAGTCATGAGAGCATTACAAGGAACTCAAGATGACACTGAAACTGTCACTTGCCAAGTTCACTGTGTCTTGGTAGTCTAATATTTTATATGGCCCCTCCCTATTAGCTTTATCACAAACTTCTTCTGAGAGAATCTCACATTAAATTACAAAGGTAGTGATCCATCCAACATTAAAAGAAGTCAAAATGGAAGTCATTCTGATAGCTGCCAAATTTTTTTAATCTCATTGCTGACCTTTACCAATTTGCTTATTTTAACCTTTACCTTATCGATCCTGCTCGACCTCCTATTCATCTGTGACTCTTTCAGTCATAACTATATCCATACCTGTATGTGAAAGCCTTTCTTTTCTTTCTCTTACAGACCTCCTGGGAAAGCAGATTCCCGTCTGATAAAATGCCATGTGAAATCTCTTCTGAGCAGATTATCAACACGTTTAAGTCTCTGCACGTCTCATGAAGGCTGCAGGTGGAGAATGTGAAGATTCCATATGAAACAGCTTCCATTAGGAAAGAAAAATTTGTTCTGCTAGTAAGTCACACTTAGGTGAACGATTATGAAATTGTTCCTCACAAAAGGGTGATATTAATATAGAGGTGAACAGGGCTCATGAATAGTGGTTTTTAGGAGAAAAAGGGTTTTCCTGATTCTAGTAGCTCTCCAGCGAGCAGATTTTAGGGTGGTATAGGTACATAAGTAGCGTACCTGCAGTTGCACCAGCACTGAAATCTGCATTCGTTGTAAACACAGAAACCATATACAAAAAGGGCCTACAACAACATTTCTGCATCTGCTCTATTTGTCAGTGGTGTAGCTGTGGTGTTTTACACAGTTGTATGCTGCTGGAAATATCATTAGAATAGGAAATGCCTACTGTTTGAATGGGTCCCTTCTGGGTACTGGCATAGACTCTCTGGAGGCAGGAGCTTAAGATGTCATGAACAGTGGGTGCCAAGGCGCTTCTGCAATCAACCTGTGGAGCACCTTCAGCATAAGGCTGATCCTACACACAGTGCTACTGGATGTCTTCTTTTGTTTGAAGTTTTTCTTTTTAACCAACAGCAATTAAATGTTCCAACATATCCTCTGGCAAAACAGTTTTTCTCCTGATATTGTAATATGTTAATTTTAAATACTTTTAAAATCATGCACATATGTATTTTAGTGAATTCAGTGTAATGTTTAATTTGTAGGCTTCTGTAAAAGTATAATTTCCCAACAAAATCAAAGATATATATGTATGCATCTATCTACACCTTCGTTTTACAAAGTGTCTTTCATATCTATGAATCAGTGCCGTTTACATTTATATTTAGCTATGTTTGTGATCTGTCGTAAGAGCAACTTAATAAGGGTTCAGGCTTGACTTTATGTCACTATGTACTGTACATGGAATTCATTTAGCACAAGTGAAGTAAAATTGGAACCAAATGTTTGACTGTGTATTGCTATAATAAAAATGCAAACAAGTTCACTTTTAATGATTATTAAAATGTGTCAAAACAGCATAAACAAGATTACTTTCAAACCAAACGATAAAATAATATCATATGAGGTAATTATATTTCCAATTTCACAGACAATAGTAAATAAATGTAAAATTAGATTTCTTACTTAAAAGGTTAAATGTTTCCACAACACTAATATTACCAATATACACAGAAGGACAAGAACTGCTGCTTAATAACTGTTGTTCAATAGAGTAAGATAAAAAAAAAGATCAATTTTAGACATCAAGCCAGAAATTAATGACATGCTACGAGTATAAATGAAAATGAAGGAAAAATTCCTTCATATCACTGAGCAATAAGTGAACTTTTTCAATATTAAAATGAAATCCCCTATGTACTCTCCTCTAACTTGAAAGAAGACCTCTTTTGCTGTGCACTTGTCTCTAATGACAATACAACAATTACATACTTTGAAACAGCATTTCCTATAACAGTAGCAGTGTTGTCATGTACAGAGTACAGTGAAATTCTGACATTCACTTCTTAATAACCTGCACAAATAGCCACAGAGGAAAACATTTGGTTCATATATATTATTACTTATTTTAAAAAATAAACCTGAGAAATATATGTGCACTACTATTAGGAATCATAAAGTTATCATCATTTATAACTGTTATGTTCGTATTACTTTACCCTTAGTAGACTGTTTTGCAGGAGAAAAGCATAATAAGTTCTAACAGTCTTTTGTATTTTATAAGATGACTAACTGCAATCAGATATCAGTATTTTTCTACTATCAATTGAAAAAGTCACTGTTTTAAAGAATTATTCAGTACTTTTGAAAATGCCACCACTGTAACATTACCAGGGTAGTGGACTAAACACAAAATTATTTGTCACAGTAGAAGTCGCCCAATTCCTTCTGGCTTATGATCTCAGTTCTAATTTGCCAGTGAACCTCCATTTCTACATCCTAACTCTTGATTCCTTGAATGCATGCCTGTTAGTCCACTTTATGCATCTGCCTGGGGTCATGAAACACACGTGTGATTAGACTCCAGGTCAATCAATGCAGGAAGCCCCTGTGGGAACTACCCTCTGGCCCAATCAACTTACTCGTTTAAAGTAAACAGGGTATGTTTCCTGTCCCATGATAAACTCAGAAACAACCCACTGAAACTCGCCCACCAGTACTACACAATCCATAGCTTTGTGTCCACTGCTCTCACCATACATTAACGGTCTACTGGCCTTATAAGCTCATGGCAGTCCTTTCTAGCCACTTCCTTTTTATGTCCAGATTCCTTTTTGAGGACCTCCTGATTCTAAAGAAAACAGATGGATGAAAACACAATTCAATAGCTAAGTCAATAATACCTGAGTTTGTGGAGGCACACTTCAGTTCCTTTCTGACAACTACAGTATGTGCACCTAAATGCAACATCAGGAATTAAATATTAACAACAACGTGTTTATCTCAGGGTTGGTATGTCATCAAAGTGGTAAAAAAGTTTGAGAAAAAACAAGTAACATCTGAAAATTCAGAAGAGACTTTCTATTTGCAGGTAGTAGTCATCTGCTGTTAACTTCAAGTTTGGGTAGAGGTAAAATATTTCACTGGAAACTTCAGTCTTTGTGCAAGAGGAACTGACTTATGACAAGTAACGAGGACACTGAGCATGTTTAGAAAATGGCAACACCAATAATACCTGTGATATTTGCAATCCACTGCTGAGTCTCATTTCATACAGAAAAGAATCACCTGGAGAAGCAAAAAAAACCAATTACATTCTATGAGAGAATACTGCTTATAATAATGTAACAATGGTGTGATCAAGCTTGAGTCGAGCTGTGGGATGATGAGGGCATAAAAGATGTTCAGATGGAAAGATAGCATTCTGAAGGTGTTATAGTGAGAAAAAATAAATCAATATTCGGGAAACAGCAATACTTAGCAGCATCAAAACAATTCAAGAAGTTTTTATAGTTAAAAATCTATGGCATATCATTAAGAGAGAAACAGATTTTGATTTCTTATGCCCTCTAACTCTAATTAGGAAGGATACAAGGAGCAACACATACATAACTACGAAAGGTGGATGTGTGCATGAGAATGCCCTGTGATGGGATGGCAGTCTGTCAGGGTTGGTAAATGCTTTGCACCCAAAGCTGCCAAGATGGACTTTGGCCACCTTAAAACTTTGATTATGCAGGTTTACAGTATAAAAGGGATAGACAGCTAAGGTTCACCTTCTGCTGCACACCATATTTCAGTCTACTACCTTAAAAGGTGGATGCTACATAAAAAATATGTCGCGTTGCATTTGACATGGTACTATAAAATCTGGAATAAGAATATGGAGGAAATATTAAAAACTGTAACTTAAGAATCCCCCACTTACCAAAAACAGTTAATGAAATTATGGGTCAAACATTTCAAAAACTGCTACAGAAGTTAACATTGATATCTTTTGTAAAATTGGCCTTAGTTTAGATGCAGGATTGTTACTAGAGCTGCATGCACTTGTGGAACCGATGTCAGCTGCTACCATAGAAAAAAAACTTGACACTTTCCCCTTCGGTTTTTACCATCCTTAATGCCCAAATAGAGTGGCCAGCACTGCTGTTTTACAGCCACAAAGAACTAGATTATAAATACAGATTGGGAATTGTCAGTGTCGAGTCTGTCCATTGGGCCTACTAGATGTGTGTGTATGTAGGGGTGTGGGCCCTGTGACAGACTGGTGGCCTGTTCAGGGTTGGATCCTCCCTACACGATTATACACTTTGTTAAGCACATATTGTATGGAATTTTGAGATGAAAATGAATAAATAAAAGATCACAAAAGGTATGGAGAATCAAATGCACATATTTTTGAGCTGGAGCCTTGTATTCTACTTAAGCTAAACTATAATGGACTAGCTTGAAATAGATTACAATCAATTACTATATTTAGCAGCAGCAGTGACCAATAGGCTCCTTTTTTATTTGACTGATAAACTACAAGAACATCCATCTGTCTTAGTTAATCCATGTACTGAAACTGATTATTTTAATTTTACAGTCACTGTGGGACTGGAGCCTGTCCTGAAAACATGGAGTACAATAGAGGAACTAAAACAGATGAGACGCCAGTTCATCAAAGAGTACAATCACATATATTTGACCAATTTGGAATCTCCAATCAATCGGCCACAAACATTTTTGCGATGTCCAGGTTCATGTTTTTTGTCTTGAAGACCCAACACAATGAAATTCTAATTTTCACATTCCTCACTGACTAATGACAGTACTACAATACCAAAAAAGGCAATGTACTTTTGAAGAGAAACCTGGAGCACCCAGAGAAAAGCCCACATAAACACAGAGAGAACATAAAAACATCACTTAAAACTGGAGTGGATTGGGGTAGGGCTGGGCGGTATGACCAAAATTCTACAGTATATCACTGTATTTTTCAAAATTATACCAGTTTCATGGTATTCAACGGAACTTTTTCCCCATGCATGAGTGGATGTTAACCACATTTTCCACTGCAATTACTGCAGAAGACTGGCTAAGAATAACCTATTCCACTGTCATGATAATTGTACATTGTACAAAAAAAAAAAAAAAAAACATTTTAATGTGCACACAAGTATTAATACAGGTTTGCATGGCCCCATAAAGTGATAGTTTTCAAGGGGGTGGCACTACTGAAGGGAAGGAATCACACTGCATGACAGTTGCAGTCAAAATATAGAACCTTTTCATTTTGCAAACAACTTAAACTATAATTTTGACAACATATTTTTAACCATCCAAAGACGCATTTAGACTTAGTAAATATTCAGAGGTGTTTGTCAAAAGTTGTATTGCACTGAACATGTCTTAGAAAAGGAATAAAGAGTAAATATTTTTTGTAAACCAACTACACTTTGTTAATGTTATCAATCTCTGTCCACTGACACGTTAGCTACATGGATTGTAATGGCGTTGGTTATCTTGATCCACCGCTTGCTTTTTTTGTCGTAGGCAGTACCTCTAGCAAATGCGTCTACAAGTAACGTCTGACTCGAGCGTCCTCTAGCTTTTTCAGTTTTACCTGAGGACATGGAGGGTGCCAATCTTAGTTCCATACATTCATGGTACTCCAAAGCATGTTTGCAGCTAAGGTGGTGCAGCAAATTGCTCGTGTTGCTGCCTCTGGCGACAAGTTTAGCTCCACAGCATTTGCAGTAAATAGTTGTTTGGTTCACATCTGACCTATTAAAACCAAAATCTCCAGACAACAGACACAGCTCCTTTTTTCAGCAAAAGTTCTTCTGTGTCATCATGTTCAACTTTATCATCTGCTACAGCTTCAGTTTCAGAATGTTCGCAGTCCATTTTCATCGCTCAATACCTCCACTAACACATGTACTCAGTTGCATGCGTGTTTAGCGGTGTAGCAGTGAAAAAGGTCTCCCCTTAAACATTTTCCCGCTGCGCCACGTTCCGAACGTTGTTTGGGCTATTTAAACCGGTATTGCGGTAGAAGAAAAATCCATATCATAACATAAATAAAAAATGGTTTTCGGTATGAACTGGTATATCTCCCAGCACTAGATTGGGGGTTTAAACATCATACATGATATATATAGATTACTTACAGTATGAAGCCCTATCATTTAATGACTTCTTAATCTGACTCAATATAAATGTACATGAATAAAAACACTCATATTGTTTCTCTGCTTCTAGTGAATCTCTTCTCCTACTCTAATTCCACTTGATTTTGAAAGGACCTTTTGGTTATGTTGAAGATTTCTTTTGGACAATTGTACAATACAGTCAATGTCAGCATTAATTATTTGTTCCCCCTCATTGCTAGCATCCGCCAATATGGTGGCATTTTTTGATTACCTAACTTTCACCTCACATGTGTAAGTGCACTTCAGCCCTGAGGTGTTACAGAATAAATTATGTTGTAATCACATACGGAAGTTTACAACTATAAATAGCCACTACTGGAATGACTCTGGAATAATTTGGCAAGCATTAAATTGACTTTTTTTGACAAACTACACTGCACAAAAAACGCATTCTTAGAAAGACCTCAGAATTTAACAAGGAATAGGGCCAAAAGAGTCTTGTTCTTTAAAGTAAGAATCTCCACTGCTGATGAGAAAACCTCTTTAAATCCCTGTTGGTAAATATTTCAACTGTGATATGGCAGTAATTACTTCAATTTTTTTCATTGTTTATATGGCAGCAGTTATTCCAAAGGCACTAAAGTAAGGCACAGGTCATGTGAGTTTGTCTAAACATCATGAGGCCATCCCTATGGCATTAGAATTCAGCAAAGTATTTTTCACATAGGAGAGGCAGAACACTACTAAACATTTTTTGGGGTCAGATAGCCAGGGAGAAACTAATTGGCATCTGGCACTCTAGCCTGAAAACACAAGGTCATGGATCCATGACTTTAAATAGTATTTCTGATCCTGGTAGCAATTCTGAGATTGCTCTAGACATAAACCCAGAGGAAGGGAGGTATTAAACACAAAACATAGATTTAGGAATTGATCTGGAATAAACACTCAACTGGACAAAACTGGGACAGAGAGCAGCGTGTGCCTGAACCACTTTGTTTTGATGGTAGTTAAGTGGACAAGTCATACCACCTGACAGGTAGAGCCCAAACCTTGTGGAGTCAGGGCAGGTTGGACAAATAACGTTTGTTTTTCTTTGCAGTTTCATGTGGCATTTTTGTCTCATCTCTTTGATCATCTCACCCTTGTGTGTTTTATTTATTAAACAGTCATTATTCATAAACATATTTATTTGACATTTTAGGTTAGTGTGAACTTAGTGTAATGAAGTTTACTGTTTTTTTCCACTAATATATAATAACATCTGTCAAAATAATCTGTTTCCTCGTTTTCACCAAGGAATCTTCTTAAATTGCCCATTGCTAAAACAACATCCATTTACTGTTAAGATCTTAGCAGATGATCTCTCAAATATTTTCTTAACTATCAAGGAAAATAAATTTCCTGAAAATGGTATTGGGCTTCTAGACACAGCATGATGTGCCACAATCTTCAGCCTCTGCTTCACACCTCTATGAAAGTATTAGCATTGCAGCTTTTGCTACTGAAATATGATAATGATTTATCATGCTGAGAAAATTTCCAGCTGTTTATTTTCTTGAACACAGATGTTAAACTGTAGGAATGTAACAGAAAATCAGCAAAAAAGCATCCGCTCCTCGAAATCCAACACTCCCAAACCAAACAGGCCTTAACTGTTCTTGTCTCTGTAAGTGATATCATTGTTCACATTCTGTTATTAATGCCATGCTAATTTTTACAAACAGTTGGAGAATACATGTGCAGTTTTTCCACTTTATTACTTTAAGGTCTATAAAGTAAAACAACCTGCAAGCATGGGGTGTTATAGAATATGTCTAAAAGCAGACTGCATGACTCAATGTCTGAAACTTGTTTCAATGTCCCTTCCCTCACCTTTCTCTTTAAGCTACAGTTTTTCACCATAAGTCATAGTAACTACTAAAGATTGGTGGCTAAGCTTTGTGTTTAAAGCGGGAGTGTTTAAAAAAGAAATTTCAGATTTGTAACCTGAAGTTAAATACAAAATGGAAAGAGCAATGAAGGATAAAATACAGCATCAGTTTACCTAAAGTAATGGGAGATGTGTATGCTGGTGGCAGGCTAACTTATAAGCTCTTCCATACACTTTATAATTTCTCACTGATTTTATAGTGTAAACCACTTTTCTCTATTACCATACTGGTATAACAGAAAAAGCTGCTTTCATTTTATCTGAGCTGTGCTAAAACAATGAAAAAAAAACCATTAAGTCAAGTCTCAGATACAAAAAATGGTAGAAGAACTTAAATGTCTGACTCTTGCACAAATATCCACACAAATAGGTCAGAGTTTCAGGCATAAATTGCCACTCTGTGAGCTGAAATGAAAGATGAGGAGAGATGTACGTTCACCTCACTGTAATCTTGTTAAGTGTTTTAAGAAATAAAATAATTAAAGGCAGCACTCTAGCACATTGTGAGTTTGAATTGCACGCCTAGACATGGTTCATGTAGAGTCTGCACATTCTCCCAGTGTCCATGTTTGATCATGGAAATGCTTTTGGAGACATCTCTCCACAAATTTATACACTCTTACCTGCACGGATTCTTTTCAAACTGGACTCACAGTACAATGTTGAATTGTCTTTTACTCTGGCCTTTAACAGCACATTGGACATACAATCCACACTTTATCTTATATCATGCTACAGTATCAGTGGTATATGTCCTACACTTTATTCTGTATCAGGGGTATTCAAACTGGGCACAGTGAATGACCTTTTTTAAAAAAGCCAAATTTTAATGATTGCCTTTAATTATCTCACATAGTTTTAAAATAAGTGTAACTCAAAATGTTCTTGAATTGTTCTTTAAAGTATTCCTCATAACAATGTACTTATTGAATAGTACTGTAAGTTCACAACCTGCATGATAACCTAGCAGCTCTCGGGCCATACATGAAGGAACACATACAAACAAAAAAAAAAAAAAGGGGAAAAAAGTGGCACTTAAAAAAACAAAACATAGCAGCTACACCAGAGTCTCTGTGCTCAGCTTCATTTCAACTCTACCACTCCGCTCCATTTCACTATGCTCCTGCTGCGAGACTTCACTCCCGTCTCGACCACCCCAAGTTGTTCTCCTCCTTCAATATCCACCACCTCTCACCAATTCCAAGTCTCCCCCCACCACCCTCTCACTCCCTACTGCTTTGAGTTGATCCAAGCTGCAAAAGAAAACAACGCATCAATACCAAGGGGTTTTTTTAGCAACCTTAACAGGTGAGTCGTCTTTTTCTCCCTTTCTCCACTCCCCAACAAGAAGTTGGCACCATGTCTCACTCTCTCAGGTGCAATCCACCAACATTACAATAAGTTTAGTTTGGGTAAACCTTTTTTTTTTTTCTTTTCTTTCAAGTGGACCATCACATTTGTAACAGTTTTAGAAATTGTCAGATTAAAGCAAAAGAATACACAATGAGGAACAAAGAGGAATATTAGCAATTATTAACAATAAAATAAACATATCTAACATTTAATTGTAGTATTTACTAATATTAATCCACAGTGAAAAGCTTTTGCTTTGGACAGAGTTGTCAATGTTCAGGAATTGTATTCCTCCTTTTAAAGATAAATACAGGAACAGTGAGAACACAGAAGCAGAATTGTGCTTATTTGACCTGAAGTAGTATATTACTTGTGAATACTTCTTGGATATAATTTTTGTAAAGCCTGGACATTTTATGCTTTATATTTTTGTTCCATATCAAAACACACTACTGTTCTTAATTTCAAATTGTTTAATATAAAAAGGATGTCTTGCATAAGAAAAAATAAAGGACACAGACCCACACACAAAAAACTATCAGTAATCCCTTGTTAAAATGCCAAAATGCAATATTAGGGATGGATGATTGAGGAAAAAAAACTTAATTTGTTTTGGTCTTATTAGGCACAAACAACTAAAGACCAATTTAAGACCAAACATATCTTACTATTTCGAAAAAAACTCTATAATTCCTAGAGGGGGGTATGCCAAGAAAAATGGTTGAGAACCTCATGACTAGGGATATTGCACAAAATTTGTTCATGTGTCCTAAGTCTGCTGTAATTATGCATTTACTTTGATTAAAAAGTGTACAATTATCCAAAAATCATGCATTTTGCCTACTGTTATCAGTAACCACGTATCCAAGGTCATGCTCTACAACACAGCATTGGGTTTATATTAGTTGGGGGAGGTCTGACCAAATGATACAATATTTTAGGAGATCTCAACTTAAAGTTTGTGAAAACTTGCTCTGTATCATACTACAGATTTTATTTTTTTATTATTTTATTAGATTTTATTGTGAATTTCCCATTGGGATTAATAAAGTATCTATCTATCTATAGTAATAGTTCTACTGGAGCACCATTCTCACCCACTGACCTAACTAATGGCACTTAGTCTCTGATGGTAGAATACAGCAAACATTTTGGCAAGAAAGACAGGCTTAATACATTACTCAGATGGCAAGTGCTAAAAATGAAAGCAAACAGAGTTCAGCAATTTACACCATACACCCTGGATCTTCCTGTAGTGCTGTATACAGACAAAGATCAGCAATACACCGAGTATGTGTTCTGATAATGCAGGTGGTTTTTGTCTTGTGTTAGAGTCTCAACAAGTAAGCCTGCGATTCGCTAGCGAATCGGAAATCCTAGAATGGCAAACAGTTTCTGTTCCGTCCGATATGTGGATGGATGACATATCATGGATGGGGTGTGCGTCTGGGGAAATGTCATCTAATCCAATAGGCATATCTGTACTAAAGCGGTTTCGTTTTGTGGAGACGTGAGTCTGTTGCCTTCGCTGACACTGACTGCTTGAACAGGTTGTGTTGTTTGGGGGCCACCAACTGACTCTGGGAAGCCGCTGCGTCTGACTGTGGGGCGAGCACCACAGCGCAATATGCGCCTCGGTGGGAAGCTGCTGCGTGAAGACATATCATGGAGGGTATATGTGGTGGTGTGGGCGGTCGTGTCCGGGCGGCCGTACAACCTGGCGTGCACGCTTTACCTCAGGTGTAGTTCACAGGTCGTAGTCTCATTTCTGTGTTTTCTTTGGTTTGAGCCGCGACTCCTTTCGCAAGCGCGTTGTAGGCATGCGCGTTGTCACAGTTGGTTTGAGCTGTGACTCCTTTCACAAGCGTGTTGTAGGCGCGCACGTTGTCACAGCATGGACCTTTGGTTTGAGCCGTGATTCCTTTCGCAAGCGCGTTGTAGGCGCGCGCGTTCTCACAGTTGGTTTGAGCCGTGACTCCTTTCGCAAGCGCGTTGTAGGTGCGCGCGTTGTCACAGCATGGACCTTTGGTTTGAGCCGTGACTCCTTTCGCAAGCGCGTTGTCACAGTTGGTGTGTGCCGTGACTCCTTTCGCAAGCACGTTGTAGGCGCGCGTGTTGTCACAGCATGGACCTTTGGGGTTTCCGTACATCCGGTGAGCCCTGCGCCCATCCGGTTTACAACCTTCGGTTAGTAATATGGATAATGACTTAGTAAAGACATTCTTGGTTTGCCCTCCCTCTCTGATATCAGCTCATTTGTCTATCCTTATATAATTTTAATTCATTACAGACCTATCCCCAAAGTTGACTTTGCCTTTTGTCAAGGGCTCATTTATCTTAACCCTGTCCCAAAAGCTGCTTTTGTTCAGAATTCATGTATCTCAATAATCCTCACTCTAGAGGAGCTCATCAAACTAAACTCATGTCTCTGATATCAGAGGTGGACTAGAAAAGCGTGTAATTTTTCACTTAGAAGCAGCACTTGTGAAACCACGTCAAAAGCAGGAGGCTATATAGTGAAGCATGTCCGCACAACCTCATGCCCAGAACTGATCTTGTAAAAACCAGTTTTGCTTATACATTTGATTTAAACCAGTTTTTAATCTCATGAGCAAAAACACACACAACCAAACAACATTCCACATAGTATTACTCCTAAAACACTAGACAAGGGGTACTCAACTCTGGTACTGTAGGTCCACAGTGGATGCACGTTTTTACTTTAACCAAATTTTTAATTAGAACCCATTTATTTACTACTAAAGCAATATGGATTTTGGGGTTTAATTTAGTGAGCTTGTCTGTTATGACTGAGAACTCTTTACCGCCTATTTTAGTTTTAAACAGCTGAAATCAGGTTTTAATTGTTGCCTGCTACTTTAGCCATTAGCTAATAATGAGGTGCAAATGACAATGGAAACACCAGCTCTCCAGCTAACATGCTTCCATTTAAACCTGTGTACATGCACATCATGAGGTATCTTTGTTAAAACAATGTTTTGAAATAAATGAAATGGAAGGGAAGGACCAAAAAGCACAGATCGGTTCCAGACCACAATGCATATGGACAATACTTTCAGAAAACGAAAAATATACAATGTGATGAAAATTTTCTTGGAAGAATGAAAGCATTAACAAGCCATGTAATTAAATACCAACTTTCATTATCTGCTAGACCTGGCTTAAAATTATGAAACTGGATGGAATGAAAACCTATAACCACTGTGGACCTCCAGGACCAAAGCTGAGTAGCCATACTCTAGACTAACAATGGTGGAGATGTTTTGACACTTTTCACTTAAACTTATTATAAACTAGGGGGCTCTTCCCCCTGCTCGCTTCGCTCGCCCACCCCCGGGTTTGGTTTAGTGGATATACAATTTAAAGAGATTGTTAGTTTCATGGGAATTGTTACATACTGTATACATTATTTTCACTTTTATTTTAAAACTTTTGTAAAAACAATGCTTTATATCCGACCCCGGGCATGGTTACATCTCTTTCTCACAGGACGTATAACGCTGCTCGTGTTGTAAAGGGGGTGCGGCTGGACGCACACTAAGGAGATGCCGTCGAATAATCTGCTGTGTTTCTGCTGCTGGCGAGCTGCCTGTTCTGCTTGTCTCGCTGCTCGATCATTTCAAAGCCTGTACAGCAGCTGTCCTTTTGCCACTTCTCATCTCTGTCACTCGCGTTGTGAAAGGGGTCGGCGGGGGCTATTTGAGGGTTAGTTTGGCTGAACGCACGCTAAAGAGAAACATTCTGATCATCTGCAGGCTTTTTTGCTGCTGGTGAGCTGCGTGTTTTGCTTGTCTCGTCGTTGTTTTAAGAGCTGGGAGCCCATGAAGCGTGTCTGCCATTTTACTGCTTTCATATTCTTTACCTTTCTCTGCATGTGTATTGCGCCATCATTTGTTTGAGCCTTTCGAATTCCACTGCTTTCATAATCTCTTATCTGCCTTTTTTCTCTCCAACGCTTTTGGGTCTCTTTTCTCCGCGCTGCTCTTTCTTCTTTGCTTATTCGTTGATGTTTCATCTAGAATGCATTGTCCTTATACGCTTTATATGTGCTGAGAGCACAGGATCTGTATGTCCTAACTGCCTTTACACGACTGAGTGTTATTTGATATTGTTTGCATTTCGCGGGTCTTTTAAGTGTCTTCCGAGAACTTCTGGAGAAGATCATGTATCGTCGCCCTGCTTTTCCTTTCCAGGATTTTTCTTTATAATAGAGAGAAATATTAAGGCAATTCCTATCTGAATACAAACGCAAATACAAACATGGTGCATTTTGCTTATAACAAAGTAATCAGTTTTAACATAGGGAAGGGAAAATTGTAACTGTAACAAAAGGACTTTTAAGTCACAATTTAAAGTGACTAGGTTTCTTCTTCCTAAAGGCTATGTGGATTTTTATTATCTGATGTTGTATTGTTGAAATACAACATCTAATCTCACAATACAGGTAACACAATACAATATGCATAACTGGCAACTCTAAATTGGCCCACTCTCCTACAATGAAAAGGTGCCTTACCCAGGGCTTGTCCCTGTCTTGTATCAAGTGCTGCTGCCATTGGATCCAGCCTTCACAACTCCCAGTTGAATGAAGTAGGTTTGAGAATGATGTGTTAACATAAATACTGGATTACCTGATGTGAAGAATATGTGAATCTTTATCAAACTTTAGACAGGCAATCTGTGTGCAGTGTTATTTTTTGTGAAGCAAACTTGGAGAATGAAATTATAAAGGTGCTTATTGTTCTTACTTCTTATGGAACAAGAATGTTGGCAACATGTCATATAAAACCACTGAAAATGCAGGTAACAAGGAAGTGCAACTGACTCAAGTGGAAAGGGGGATTGAAAGATAACCCACACAAACTCACCTTTTTATTCAAACCCCTGTGTTTGGTGATAATATAATCAATTCTGGGATGGTTACTCATACAGTAGAATATTAAATCTAGTGCTGGACTGTACATCCACAAAAAATCTGTGTGAACAAGGCTTAAAAATCTGTTAAATTATTTAAATCACTCAACCAAATTCTACCTCAAGGGATTTTTGATTTTCTCCTTTAAGCACAAATATCTAGTGTGAAAAAAAACTCACACTTCCTTTTCATCTATCTATCAACTATCAGGCAAAAAGGAAGCATTCTCTGAGCAATCTTATTAAACTTAATATCATCCCATTTACTTCACATGCCCTAAAATGAAGATTCAGTATGTTACTCATCCAAAAGCTGTTCTGTGATGGGTTTCTTACCTTAAAAAATTTATAGCCCTTAATAATAGCTCAGTGGAGAGTCCTTCTATTCCATGGGAAGCAATTATACAATTTATAAAGAGGAACATAATTTAATTTGTAGTCAATTGTGCCAATGAAATTTTAAGGATTATTAATATGCTGGAATGATACTTTTTTTTTTTAATTGTTGAGCAACTTCTATTCTCAAGACTAGTTCTGCAGCTCTTCGTGAGTGCACATTTAGGTGTGAAGCTCAAGTTCTCTAGGTTTGTCCATGAAACTCTGTTTTCATTTCTATGTGTCTTCTCTATAACTGGCTACATATCTAACATTGTGTTCTAAATAACTATTCTGAGCCTTCTTCAATAATCTTGATTTTGCTCTATGGTTATGTCATTTTGGCACACTGCTTTTCTGTCCTTGCATTACATGCTCATATTTGTTTGCTCTTTAGTAATCTGGCATATTTGTAGTGATTTTACAGTGTCTTGTATTGTGTTTTTAAATTTTACACCTTTACTCAGTCAAGTAACTTATGATGATGATGTTCATGAAGGGTTCCTTATAAAATAAGTGATTGATTGTGCTGCCTGAACCAGGCAAAAAGGATGGACCAAGCCCTATAATGAGATCCTTCACTCTCTGGTATTTCTCCATCCTCTAGACTATAACTCCAGTTCATCTCTTCCTGGCACAGGATGAAGACAGAGGATCGTTACTCAAAAATGACTTCCATTTTATTAAACTCTAGCCCAAGAAAGCCAGGAGGCAATTAAATCAAAAATGGATGGATCTGGAGAGAAATCGGAATTGTGAAAGTACAGTATGCGTCAAATATTACTGAAGGTAAATAAATATGAGGATGAGACATATATGCACACAATGAGGGTGTAAAACTGGAAAACATTATATGGAATAAAATTCCCATTCATTTGTTTATGTATATGTATGTATGTGTGTCTGCCAAAGATTTAAAGTTCAGGTTAGCAAAAACTGAAAAAAGGAAATAACAGAATATTACAAATGGGTTTTCTTCAGGGAACACCTAATAGATTACAACCTACTGAGATTCCGCAGCAATTAAAGTAAATTAAGACTTTCATGTTGAAGCATACAATTTGCGTAGATGTACCAAATTCTGTTGATAACTTAAGATCCCTCTGCCTGTCTTAAACAGAGTTGGAACAGACTGTGTTACTACACCCTTTGAAGTACTACTTGGACAATATTCCAGTGATAATAGCAAGAAAACTAAATTAACAAATGAAACAAGACAGAGCATTATGGCCCTTAGCACTGTAGGCCTTTCATTTAGAGATAGACAAAAAAAAAATCAAAGTGTCAGTGACTACAGTAGTGTCCTACACAAATCCAAAGGCAACTAGAAACTGGACGATACTCTAACAGGAAGAGATCTGGCAACCCCAAAGTCACAATTCAATCAGAAGACAAGTTTCCAGCTTGCGTGAAAGGAATTATATAGAGTATGGTTTTGTGAGTCCTCATTCTCAGCAATGACTGCTATCAAGACAAAGCACAAGGCACGTGTGAATTTGGAGGATGATCTCAGAGTCTGTAAACCATCCATCACTCCCAGAATTGAAAAAAACTATTTAGTCTGAGACAAGCATATGCATCTCACTAGTTTTCCAGGTACATGATCATTGAAAGCATAAGCAAAAATGTGGTATAGTGCATGTCAAAATCTAAATCATTACTTTAGAGGGCTGTATACATTTTATAATAATAAATGATTTGTTTGGTGTTTCCCTATAATTAGGGCCTGTAAATCCCCCAAAGGTCTGAAAAGGCCTGAGAACCACTGATTTAGACTAATAAGCTGTCATTTTTAAGCTAGCAATATGTCTGAGTATGAAGATGAGGATACATTTAGCATTATAATATTGTAATCTGAGTTTTGGAACTGACTTTTGCACATTTTGCAGATTTATGGAATGTGTATGCCCCCTTCAATGGATTTTCTTGTTATGATGGTGATGTCACTATGGTACTGTTCTATTTCTTTATCCTGACAACACTGCTCATCTTGTAATCTGATGTCACTGTTTTGTGCGACTTCATTATACACTCCACATTTAAAAGTGTAGCGTGGCAAGGACGTTACTTGTGCAATGGACTCGCTCAGAAAATAAAAAAAATGTTTTTTGTAATTTACAGGCCACTCAGAAAGAGAATAAAGTATCTGCCCAGTGCCTATGTTACAGTCTTAGGTTGTATCCCCGCCCACCCCATCTAGCCTGAAAATGGCATCAGCAAATTAATTGTTTTTACTGTTCTCAAGTGAAAATTCATCATTCACAAGTGTAAATTTCTCTTGTTACAGTGGGAAACGCTGAATAATATAAAAACACTAATGCATATCACATAAACAAGACACACTAACACTGACAATTTGCCAGCAGTGTAGTGCTCCCAAGTGTTTCTCTCACAGGAAATAACCATATATAACGATATATAGCTGTTCTAAACAGACACATTCCCATATAAGGTACAGAAAATAGGAATTCCAAGAGCTGTTTCCTAACGAGTAATCTGGAACAGACAACCACCTTGCCGACATTCTC
The DNA here is from genome assembly GCF_900747795.2 of Erpetoichthys calabaricus. Lineage (NCBI taxonomy): Eukaryota > Metazoa > Chordata > Cladistia > Polypteriformes > Polypteridae > Erpetoichthys > Erpetoichthys calabaricus. The sequence goes on from NC_041406.2 coordinate 97,263,928, forward strand.
CAAAAAGCCTGGAGTTGAAAATTATTTTCACCCATTCCGAAGATTGGATGGTGGTCTCAAAGAGGTCACATGAGAAACTGCCAAAATCATATGAGTGCAAAGTGGACTTTTGCATTGTATCACATTATACCTTTACTTTTATCTTTGCTACACCTACAGTGTCTGATTCCCACAAGGAGGGCCTCATTTCAGTTCCCAACCACTGTCTAATGACAAGTTGTCCATGTTCATTTTCTTATGAAGTCATATCCATCATTAAATACCAAAAATAAAAAAAAAGAACAGAACAAGGAAATATGTTCCCATCATTGGAATCTCATAAGTAGTCAATTAGATCAGTAATTGTAAAGTGCTTTTACATACTAGTTATTTTTAAATTATTGATTTATTGATAAGATATTGATTGTATAATTTTGAAACTGTACAATATTCATTTTCATAGTATTGATGCTATTCATATCAGAAATGCTTTACTGTTCAGTTGTCCAGACCCACAGACACACACACTGAAAACAGCAACCTTTAAAGGCCAAGTGTCCAGTGGAAGTCAGTACCGATATTGATTTAGCACAGGCACGTTAAGGCTTATTATTTTTGATCACTTTGTGCTCACATACTTTTGCTCATCAGTTCTCCTTCTGAATTAAGTGCACGATCCATAGGTAAAATGCACATGCTGTTGTTTCCTTTACTGTTTGCTTTTAGAGTCTCCTTTCTTAGTTTACAGAGGTATTGTGTGTTATTTTCTTTTTTGAGGGGTGCACATTCTTTGAAAGCTGACAGCATAATTTTATTAAAAAGGTTTTGAAAAATACCAGTTTTCAGAAAGTGTTAATTTTTATCTTCAACCAGATTGGTGCACCTACTGTTTTCTATTAGCAACACACTGAATTCTCTAATGAGATCTTTTTAACAAAGAAATATGTAACTATGAAGTGTAGCAAAATAACATAAGAACAAGAATAATTTGTTTCTTGACATACAAGACCTCTGTAGAAAGACATCTGAAAGTCAAACCATTAAAAAGAAATGTACCACATTCTCTACTTAGTCCCTTGCTCTTAAATATTTCTTTGGGTAGTTTCCCTACCTATTATGTTGGGACCAACATGCGGAATTTTGAAAATCCTTCAAGGTTTCCCATGGAAAAATTTGAAAAGCTCTGCTTGAAGCTACAAGAGTGTTTACAGGAGACTGTACTTGTCATAAGTCAGCCTGGGCCTGGTCCTTAATTCAAGTATGTTTCCTTTTGTTTTAGAGGTTTTGCTGTTTGTTACATATTTTTTAGGTTATATTTTTTGTTTTATTTGGAAATTATATATATTTGTAATTTTAGTTAATATCCGCTTGTTTAATTATTCTATATTATTGTTTCCCTTTATCCCTTTAATTCTGTGGGTGGAACCCCAAGAGGCAGGTCCAGCTTAACTTCACCTCTGTAGGACCACCCATGGCCCTTATAAGTTGTGCAGTTCAGATCATGTCTTCTTTAAGTTTTGTTTGGATTTCTGACCATTTGCTCTTTTCTTTGATGTGATCTTTGATTTTCAGACTAGACTTGCTGCTTCGTGCTGCCTTTTTATACATACTGTTTTTGTCACCATTCTTAACTTTTCTTGTGTTTTATCCTTGTGAATATTTTTTCCCCACATTCATATGGTTATTCATTGTTTTTCAAATAATTAATCATTTGTTTTGTTTACCTCCAGCTAGAGCTGTTTTGTCTTACATTAGCCATTTCACATTGGTAACTGCCATAGGGAGCAGTTTTGGAAGTTAAGTGCATCACATTAATTATGGAATAGTTTATAAATTGGTATGGTGGAATCATAATTATTCAAGTCTGATGGATTCTGAGATATTATATATATATATAACTCTTTGCATTTCCTTATTTGACTGATTTTGTTTTTGATTACAGTTCTTGGGTACAAATTGGTTTTGACTATCTTGCTTTAGCCTTTTGGTTATGATCCCTGTCTAAAAAAACTCCTCTCCTGGGGCCTCATGTATAAACGGTGCGTACGCACAAAAATGTTGCGTAATCCCGTTTCCACGCTCAAATCGTAATGTATAAAACCTAAACTTGGCTTAAAGCCACGCACATTTTCACGGTAGCTCAAACCCTGGCGTACACAAGATCTCCGTTCGGTTTTGCTGACTGGCGGCACCCAGCATCAAAGCAGTGCTACTGTTCCAGAGTGGCTTCCCTTTCTTATTTAGATCCACATCCCTGACGCGGCTTTATAAATACACCAAAGTTAACCGCATATTGTTTATTAGTTTAAGGTATCTGATTGTAATTAACCTGTAACAATATAATGGTCCACGGAATGGCCAAACTATTCCAAATACCATAGCTGTTTTAGTGTTGTTACTCTCACTGCACCACTCGGGGCAGCTGATAAGGAAAGAGAATTATTGGTATACAGAATCAAGCACACGCTGCCTCAGCCATTCGCTACTTGAACTGCTCTCATCTGACAAACTCTTCAGAGCCTTTCCTTTACGGATCTCACAGTTCAGAAACAGTTTCATCGCAAGAACTATAAACGCACTCAATCAATCCATCAAGTGCTCATTATAGAACTGTTCGTACTTAAAAGTACAATTACCTCACTGTAAACTTACAATACAGTTATAATATTGCACAACCTGCATCACTTTATAAACTGCGTATTTACATATGATGACGATATCATTTTTAAGATGAAATGCAGCAAAATATGTTTATTACATTATACAGATAAAATGTTAACATCATTTAAATAATCTATATTGTTAATAATTAAATATGTGAGGACACGGTGTCGCAGCACTAGCGACAAGCTGGCGCCCTGATTATTCCAGCCTCGCACTGTATTATTGCTGGGGCTGGTGCGACACTGCAGAAAGACAGATGGATAGAATAATTACACATTTACTACGAAGATATTTCAATTTTCCTTAACAGTTTTGAAGAATCGACGTTATAAGCTTACAGATGGCTTAACATCTATTACAGAGCTGATTGTGTGACGATTGGTAACTTGGAGAGAGAAAAGGAAGAACAGGAATTGGGGTTTAGTACGTTTGAAAGAGACAGTACTGCTGCAATAAATTATTTCATCGAAGGTCGCACAGGGTGCAGCAAGCATCTTGCGGGAGGCAGGAACAATCTGTGGACGAGGCGCCTGCTTGTCACTATCACTGCGCCACCGTGTTCCCATGTTTAATAACATGCTTTAACGCCTATCATTATGAAAATTATATCAAGTATACATCTCAGTATTTTAATTTTTCAGAGAGCTGTAATGTTACGAATGTAATGGATTCTGTGTTCTGTCAGAAGAAGAGAAAGCCCGTTTAAGAAGCAGGTAGTGCACATAGACCACATAGAAGATCAAATACAAAACAAAGCATTTAACGTGCTACTTTAATTATGATGGGATTTTAGAGACTAGTAAATTAAACGATTTTAAGATGAAGTTTATGATGTTCTACTTTAATGACAAAATAAACTACATGATGAAAGTGGAAATTTTGAAATTAAAGTTGACATTTCGTGCTTTTTTCCCCACTGTGTGCCTATTTTTTTTTTCTCTGTTCCCTAATAAGCTTTCATATGACACTCAGATGGTGGGCTACGACTTGCCTTTTCACGGCGACTTTGACATCTGACCTCTTCTTTTAATTTTGAGCACTGTGCGACTTTATGAACTTGCACTTGAGTTTCTCCGACACTCTATGTCACTCGATCAACTTCCTTTTGTTGATTATATCACTGTTTAAACCAACAAATAGTACGTTTTTCCTTGACTCCACTTGGTATTCGCTGAAATTCTTCTATTTTCCCCCCATGCTTTTGCCATTGTCTTTTCACAGAAGGCTGAGCTTAAGGGCAATTTATATCGATTTGCATATTCGAAGAGGCATAATTCTGGGAGGAGTTGGGGAGGGACAGCAGGCGCATGCACGTGCGTTGCTTTTCACGCTGATCGGGCTTTATGTAGCGGAAGAATGTGGAAGTTGGCGCTCACACAGATTTTATGCATCTGGATTTTTTTTGTGCGTAAGTACATTTCCGCTTTTGTCCGTACACCATGTTATAGTGTGAATTCTACACACGGCGTTACAGTAATCCCTCGCCACTTCGCGGTTCACTTTTCGCGGATTCACGACTTCGCGGATTTTATATGTAAGCATATCTAAATATATAATGCAGATTTTTCGCTTCTTCGCGGGTTTCTGCGGACAATTACTCTTTTTACTTCTGGTATTTGCTTCCTCAGTTGGTTTGCCCAGTTGATTTCATACAAGAGATGCTATTGGTGGATGGCTGAGAAGCTACCCAATCAAAGCACGCAGTTAAGTTCCTGTGTGCTGCTGATTGGCTCAGCGACGCAGCGCTGCATTAACCAGGAAGTCTCATCTCATCTCACTCATTCAACATTAACGTGCTCCTGCTACTGCATTCAGGGGATCATCACTTTCATCGTCATCATTTTTACTGCGCAGCATATTCATCACGTCATATATAGCTACGTGTACTTCGCTATACAGTAAGTGTAAACTTATCTACCGATTTCATATTGCTTAGCAGTTGTCCCTGTTATTAATAGAGTAAAGGGTGGGTTGTAAACAATACAGGGAGGGTTTAAAAACGTCCAAATACACGTTAAATAATTAAATAAATATGGTGTCCCTACTTCGCGGAAATTCAGTTATCGCGGTCGGCCTTGGAACCCATCTCCCGCGATAAGTGAGGGATTACTGTATACATGAGGCCCCTGGTCATTCCATTCAAATTTGATTACATGCCGGTGTTATCACCAAAACACTTTTTGATTATATCTGCACTGTCTTTTTCAACTATTGTCAGTTTTTGGTCTTTTTTCTTTGTTTGATAAATTTCTGGAGATATAAGGAACATTGTTCTATTTTTGACTAGAACAGGGGTTTCTGATATCCTCTCTCTTGAATAGCAGTTTTGATCATTTCAAGTTTTGCTTAACTTTAAAAGTCTGTAAGACTCCCTAGCTAACTTTGATAACCAGGAAAATGTCACTGATTCATATAAACAACAATCAGAAAATATGTGTTTAACTAAATGTTTTGGAAACCCAATCAAATATTTTGCCCCAATTTACCCTGGATATTACACAGCTCAAAAATAATACAATCACCACAATAATCTTATAAAAAACAGAAATACAAAACTCCTGCAGCACCACAAAATAACAATTACTGTCCCTTTTACATATACAATATAAACAAATACAAGAAAAACAGAAATATAAATATGTAAGTGGACTGACTATGGTGTGACGGGTCCACAGCAAAAGAATAAAGACAATTTGATATAGGCTTTATCATAAGTATACAAAAAGGTACCTCTGTTAAAAGGAAAATGGAAAAAAGTCTTGTTCTTTCATTTCCCTCTCCTTTTAACAAAATCCCATGTCTTCAGGCCAATTTTATTCCAAGAGACGGACTTTTATAAACACAGATCCTCGCCGTCTTTCTGACTCCTTCCTTACTTCCTTGTTATTTCCTAGCTTTTTCCACCAATCAGCTTGCAGTGGATCTTTCCCAAACCATACTATGTAATTCCATTAAAGGCACAGATAGCCAAATCACATTAAGGTATACTATATCTACCATATATTCAAAACTTCAGGGAATCTATATATATAAAATCCCTGTGTGCGTCCAGGTGTCCGTGTGTGGGTGTCTTCTGATGCGCGGGGCACGGTGCGATGCGCGATATTACTGTCAGAGAAAGTTAGAGGCGTTTTACGGAAATACAAACCAGTATTACTGCGAGAGGAAATTAAAGGTACACAATACAGTGATGCAAATTACAGCCACATACAAGCCAGTATTACTGTCAGAGGAGATTAAAGGCATATTACTGACGCGCACACCTGTATTACCGCCAGAGAAAATTAAAGGTATATTACAAACGTACAAGCCAGCAGACGTACAAGACGGTATCCTTCAATAAGGGCGCGCTCAAAAAGGCGAGCCTCAAAAGGGCGACCTCAATTGGGCGCAGCGAATAAAGGCGTGCGTAAATAAAGATCTGCACCTTTGTTGCTCTTCACATATTCCAGAGTCATTTGAACTAAATTATCTACGAACGCCTTTATTCGCCGTGCTCAGTTGAGGTCGCCCTTTTGAAGCTCACCTTTTTGTGCGCGCCCTTATTGAGTAGAGCCGTACAAGACAGTTTTACTGTCACAGAAAATTAAAGACACACAATACACGGCGGCAGCCCACGAAGAACGGTCAGCTCAGCAAGTAAACATCAACAAAAGAAAGGCTGAAAGAAAGAAAAATACGACCAACAAAAAGAATGAGGTCAAAGTCCCTTGCCATTTAATATAGACTGTTCCTACTAATGTTTATGCACTACTGTTCTAGCGCCCGTTATTGTAACGGGCTAAATGACTAGTTAAATAATAAAAGCATTCATTAGGAAAATCATATTAGTAGGACCATTACAAGCCTAAGCCCAATTCTGGGCCTTTGCAGGCTGGAAGGCATGCCTTCCCAGTTTGGAGCTAGGCTGCCTGAGTTGATGCTTTCCTCTGCAGCCAGAGTTCTGGTCTGGTCTTTGTGTGTTTTGGGGTCTGTTCACTCCTTTTCCTCTTCTGATGTTGCATTATCACAACAGCACTACTTGCCTTGTACTGATTTTTGAATAGGTAACAATGTCAAAGGCTTTTGAACAAGTGCAGTACATCAAGAACAATATTGTAAAATTTTTAAAGTGAACTGTCTCAAAAGGAATGTAATTTTAATATATTATATATATATATATATATATATATATATATATATATATATATATATATATATATATATATATATATTAAAATACAATCAGGATTTTGAACCCTTCATTTGTCATCATTCACATCTGTGGTATTGAAAATACTATTGAATATAAAGGTAGCAATTCCAGTATTGTGACAACCCTACTAAATACACAGCTAAAGTAATGGGGAAGGTAAGCATTCAAAGTGAAAGGTGGGGTGCAGTATAACTTCTTGAAGGAGGATTAAAACTACTAAGGTCCACTGGTTTATTCCCCCTAAACAGGTTTTGTAACCTGATGGGTTATACACGAACCAGAAATGGGCCCTTCCTTTCATGTCAGCTAAACCTTGCTTCAGTGAAGCAATAGAGCTGCAGGTTTCTAAGAGCAACAAAGTAAATGAAAGCTCATCTTGAGTCTCCTTGAAAAGAAGCAAAATGCACAATAAATAAGAGGCTGTCTAAAGCAATAAAAGGAAATTACGAGCAACCCTGGGATACACAGCTCGATACATCACAGCCCTGTGCTAAAGGCCAGCAAACATCTTTTTCTGGAAAAAGAGCATCTCTGCTGGCCGCTGCATTCTTTACCTTTGATACTTGGTGATATGGGGTAAAGGCCAGCTCAAAGTAATGCCAGAAGAAAACAATCAAAGAGCAATCTGAATGACATTCCATTCAACATGCTTGTCAATGACTTCTGTAATTCTAATTCTCAGAAATACTGGCACTATCCTTCACTTGGTATTTTTCTGCATGGGAAAAATTCAAAACAGGTTGCTGCTCTTTGCAGTCTTCAAAATGTCATTTAAATGAATCAATCTGTGTTTTTATCTTTCTTTCTTCCTTCTTTGAACTAAAGGCTAATTGTGAAAAATGGTAAAACCATGGTGCTGAGGTCATTTAGCAACAAAAAGGGAAGCGAATACAATCATCGTTTGCTTAAGGTAACACATATGAGGAGAGCACCTTCTCAGCTAATCCTCACCTCATTTAGCCTCAAGTTGAAGGAGGCAGTAAACTTTGAGTTATGAAAGGAACAGGCTCTTTCATGCATTTTCTTTGAAACATCTGTCGACTGCAAACACTTCTATAAAAAGATGAAACACAAGCAAGGCAGCAACTCATTACTGAGAGAGCCGTTTGTTATCATACAATACAAAACTGAAATAGATCTGCTCCATTTGGACAAGGAAGAAAAAAACCTCAACAGCCAGCTAGATGCTTAACAGTGAAATAAGGCGGCCACTGAAAGAAAAAAAAATAAACAGAGAGAGCTTAAAAAGTAGTGCAACAGAAAACAAATCCATCATCAGCCTTGCTTTGAAATGACTTTAGAAGCACGTTCTCCTGTTTGTCACTGCTCTCCTTTTATTACAGGTCTTCAGTTAAAATTCAGCGCAAATCAAAAGCATTATCTATAGCAAGCTGTTTTAACATTTAATGCTGCCCTTTGTCTAGTCACAATTACATTCTGATGAGTCAAAATTACATTTTAGATATCAAAAGTGTAATTTTGACTACTTAGAATTCAGTATTCAGATATCTACAATATATTTTTGACTAATACAATATGATTTAGAGACATGTGATAATTCCTTTTAGAGTAATCAAAACTGATTACCCATTCACATTTAGGGAGTTTTCAATTCAAGGCATCTATAATTACATTTGGACTAATAAAATATGAATTATAGACTTACTGAAATATATTTTGACTTGTTAAAACTGCATTTTATATATCTTTCAACATTAAAGATATCTCTTACTTTGATTTTCATACAATTGTATTTACAATTCACTGACTGAAGGCTTCTTACAAGTTAATAAAAATAGTCCCTCAGTTTTCATTAGACAAAATGAAATTTATGTCTCAGAATACCAACTAACCAAAATATAACTAGGTTTACATTTATGTACAATTTACTGTATCTAAAATGTGAATTAACACGAGATTTTAAATGTCAAAACATCTTGCCATAAAATCAAGCATGGTATTTAGACCTTATAACAACAGTAGGTCTGTCCCGGGATTTTGTCAACACTGTTCACTTAAGGCCATGTCATATTAGACAACTCTTCCAGCGGTTTTCAGATGTAGCCTTCATTTACATAATCTAAGTGAGTCTGAGGAAGTAGGCAGCACGCTCCCATGATTGCCGGTCATCTAGTGTGACATATCCACCAACTCACTTCAACTAGTTGCCCTGGAGGAAAAATGTAAAAAAAAAAAAAAATACATTGTGTCTATTAACGCCAATTTATACAGCACCATGTCCGTCAGGCAGTACTTTACTGGCCACCACAAAAGGAGCATGAGCATGGCTGTGCTGGAAAGCCAGCAGGCAGTTGCTAAATTTGACATGCCCAGTGATTTTCAATCATGAAAATTAACATCGTTCAGTGAAGAGATCAGCAGCAACAGTCAGCAAGTCTGACATTCCCTCTGACTAGAAGTCACATTATGTCACATCGGCTTTACTTTCAGCATATGTGTGTAGCATGGATAACACCGAGCAAGCCTGCCTGACTGGAAAGAGACTGACGTTCTATTCATCATCCAGTTATTATAGAATTCATTTTATTTAAGTACAGGGTCACAGAGCCTATCACAACTACATTGGAGGAAAAGTAGAAACCAGTCCTGGAGGGGACACCTCTTCTTCACAGGGCAGACACTGCAGTTTAGAGTCACCAAGAAATCGACCACTAACAGCTCTGACATTTGGGAAGAAAATCATGGAAAAACTCATTCAGACATGGGAAGAAGGACCAGACTGTAAATGAGAGTGACTAGGTGTGAACCTGAAACTAGGACTCTGGACTTGTGAAACAGTAGTGATAAACGTTGTCTAGTGGCTAAGGCATGTGACTTCAAACTCAAAGGCAGCATTCAGTTCCAGACTCCTTGTGTGAGCTTTAGCAAGTCATTAATTCTGAATATGCACAAACTGTAAAATATGCAGAGTATAAACAGTTTTATATATATATATATATATATATATATATATATATATATATATATATACACACACACACACACACACACACACACACACACACATATAAATACGGTGCAGCCAAAAATTATTTGTTCAATGTAAAAAAAAAGGGTCAAAAAAGGAAATTAAATTGAGGATACTGAAGAACAGTCTAAAATGTTACAATTATTTGTGTGTTATGCAAAGAAACAAGAAAAACGTTTATCCAAAACATATTCTGGAAGTGTTTTCAAATTATATAATTTATTGCTTTCAAACAATTATTTGTACACCTGACCATTCATAGAGTTGAATGAATGTGTCACAGTAGGAGGAGTTCCCAGTAACATCTGAGATCATCTAACACAACACCTAACAGCAGGTGCTCTAAATTGGGTGCCCTTAGTAAAGTATCTACAAGTAGCCTCAGTGGTCATTAAACATAAAACATAAAATGGCAACACCCTGTTCTTAAACAATCCTATGTCATTCCAATTTTAACACTTACAATACGGATACTAAAGCTTGACATTCACAAAATAAAAGGCTGAAGAGTCAAAGCATCAAAGTCAACCTTTATATTAACAATTTGTTAATACGGCTTAGCAGTTTTGAAGCTGGACTCTCAAATTGTTGAGTTCTCAAACTCAGTGGGATTAAAATGGATAACCCAGAATCTGACATGTAAACAACTTGTAGAAATTGCATTAAAAATGTAAAAACATGAATATGTGTTTATCAAAACTAACATCAAAACTAAAATAATGACTGTGTAGGTGTAATGTAATCAACATGCAACTATGGTTAATTTATTTCCAAAAGTAGTAAGTGAGCAGTGCCCATTTAAGAAGAGGAAAATGAAAAAGCCCTGCTACACAATGTATACTTATTCATTTATAGGTGAAAGAAAAACAATATAATAAAATTGGATAGAATCATGATGAAGCGGGTCTGCCTCACTAATCAAGCATTCGGTGATTGCCTGTGTGGAGTCTGCACATTCTCTTCTTGTCTATGTGGGTTTTCCTTGGGGTACTCCAGTTGTCCTCACATATCACCAAATATGTATAAATTACATTAGTTAAAGATTCCAAATTTGCCCAGTGTGAGTGTAGGGACATACATGAATGAGCTGTGCAATGGACTGGCATCTTGTCCAGGATAGTGTCCTGCCTTGTGCTCAAAGTTGCTGGGGTAGCTTCCAGGACTCTCACAACTCTTAATTGAAATAGGGAGACTTGGAACAGTTAACATCATAAACAGTATTGTTAGTAAGAAGACAGCTCATTGGCAGGTTGAACATTTCATATAACAACATAAGAAGCAGTCATTTTTAATAAATCAGTTTTGTACATCACCTCTCAGGTCAAGCACTTTCATAAATCAATCAAGCACACCTTTAAAAACACTGAAAATCTTTTTATGTAAGAAACAGGAAATCATTTACAGCTACATTATCTAGCCAATTCACTGGTGTGCCAAGCTGTATTGTTAGGCAAAAGTGCCAGCTACAGCCTAACACTAATATACAAGCTAAAAACAAACGAAAACAGCCAAGCAAACAGATGCCAAAGGCTTTTGGCTTGATACCCAACACAAGTTTAAATGGCAAATGTCTGACAGAAAGCTGCTCTGCTTTTTTTTTTTTCCCTTTTTCTAAATTTCTAATTTGTGTTTTTTGTACTCGTCACAGTGAGAGTTCTCTCAATTGTTTCCTGAAGCACAAGAGACTACTCTTCTCCTTAAGACCCATTTTCCTTGTGCATTGGACATTTGTGGTTTATTGGCAAAAGTGTAGACCTGTAAGCTACAAAGCTGCCACTTCAATTCCCATCTCATCCTCACTATGTGACCCCACAGAAAGTCCCAAAATATACCACAGCTCCAAATATGGAAAAAGTATAAAGTAGAAGGCCACTGTGACTTTGTCTGTTGGCAGATGAAACAAAACTTCTGACTACTGACAGTGCACATGTCAGTGACTAGTGTGTTTGATTAACTGAACAAATCAATCAACCATTCAGTTCATCTATCCACATACAAGATAACAGCTCAAGGCTGGCATTGGCTGCATAATCATAACATGGCCAAAAATAACACTTTATACTATAAAATATATACTGGACTTGAATTTACACCAATTGCATTTGTACCACGTCTGCAACAGTGCTGACAGATGCAACATATGCCAATGATCATCAGTAAGCATTACACTACCATTCAAAGTCTGTTAAGAGTTTGTTGTCACTGAATTTCAAAATTTGATTCCCCCCCCCCCAAATTATCAAGCAAGTTTAGCTATGAAGATAATTCTGATCAATAATGTTGTAACACAAAGACAGAATACAATCCATTAAAGTGCAGCAAAGGGTGAGGGGAAAAAAAAACTTCCCAGAATACAGTTTCTAAAAAATCATCATCACCATACTTATGCAGTTCTAAACTCCCATTGAACATCTGCCACCATTTTTCTCTTAGTGTTACTATATAGCAGCCAGTGAAAAAATATTAAAATTCCATGAACCAGTAAGAACCACTGTCACCTGTTGGACAAACAAAAGATGAAATACAAGAGGCTCCACTTCCAAAATCACATTATATGCATCTAATCATCTATTAACGTTTCATGTGGGAAATAAAAAAGTATCTGTGTACTGTCTGTTGTCCTTACTTTCCATGTTGGCATTTTTTCTTTATGACTCCTGTGATTTAATTGGCTGTTAATTATTTAAACGTGGATGCATTTCTGGGCCATAGTCAAATGAGGTAGGGATGAATAGCATTCTTGATGATTATTTTTGTATGTTTCAAATTTGTTTCAAATTTCAATAAAGTGTTTTATTGAATTAGGGAAGGTAAACTGCCTTTAGTTTTCTTTCATAAAGAATATAAAACAGAATATACACTTAATGGCCAAACATACATGGACACACATTCAAATTATTGAGTTAAGTAGTTTCAGCCATACCCATTGTTGACAGGCGCATTAAATTAAGCACTGGAGTGATGGAGATGCCACAACAGGGAGGCCAACTCCACATTAATACACATAGCTTTCAGAGTGGGATATTCAACAATTTCTTATAGGTGTGATGGTCAGGTGTCCACTAGACTTTGACCAAATAGTGATTACAAATATTTAACAACACAGCCAAGTAAAATTCTAAGTGGCATAGTGGTTAGCATTGCAGCCTCGTTCTGCCCATGTCTGCTGGCATTTTATCCCACATCCCCAAAGGCATGTAGGCTGGGTGAACTGGCTATTCCAAATTGGTCAAGGCTTTGCAAGTGGGTCTACAATGGGCTACGGTCAGTGCACCCAGTAACACCACAAATTTTATTAATTAGGTTTGAGAATGGAATAATATGATATTAAAACTAAATTCTCAAATCCGTTTAATCCAATGAAATGTTTATTGTATCTAGCATTGTTGCCAGCCATGAAGATTTACCTATTTTCACTATGTGAAAGATGGTATGAGAGCTTTGAACTCATAAAAACAGCCTACTTGCATATGTTTTTTTTTTCATTTATTATTATTATTATCATCATTGCTCACCTTTCCATTTTTATGCTTTGCTTGTCTTTGGTTTTATTCTTGAGCTGTATAAATTCATGAGAAAGCTTTTCTTAGGCTCTTCTGGGAGAAAAGCTGAGAAAATTCTTTTACGGACAGCTCTGAAAAAGGATGGGCAAAACCCCTAGTTAAACGCTAATCATTTATTGTATCAAAACAATATTAGCCTAATGTTAAGAAGTGTCACTACACCATAGCATTTTTGGAACCTACAAACTCAGCTGCTCAACTCTAGGACTTTTGAATTACATCTCTCCTTCTAAATTGCAAACTTCAGCACACTCGTACAACATCCTAATCTGCACAAAACTGCACAAAAGAAAACACAATGCATGCTAAAACACAAGGAAATGATCAGAAGCATACAAAACAGCATACAAAACCAAAAATAATAACACAAGAATAGACTGACAATAAGAACCGACTGGCATCACAGTTGAGCAGGTAGCAGTATTCTCATATGTACTGAAATTTTCACATGCATGATCAACGAACCAGAAATGTTTTGCCACTCTGACACCATGATGGTAAAAACAAGAATGTATTAAAATTGACTTTTTTCATTTTAATTATACTAATTATTGTTTCTTTTTAGTAAGCACACAAGCTTTAGTAGCACATTTTGCACAGAAGACAAAATGTTATTAAATATATAAGTGATATGTCACTTACTAGAGAAGTAACCCAATCTGGTACCCTGGTTTCTTACCGGTTAAGTCACTATGTTACTTCAAGAGGAGAGCAAATAAATATCAAAAGTCAAATAAAAAAGGGAACCTTTCTAAAGATTAGGGGTTTCCATAATTACAAAACAGGCTAATATAATTCAGGCTCTCTCATCTGGAACAGTTTTGCAAAAGCTCCTGCAAGCTGTTCTCATATGATGTGAAGCTCATGAGTGAGCAACTATTATAGATCCTTAGATGCCTTTTTTGCCAGTGCTGCCAACATCTCTGAAATACAGCTGTTTAAATGTTGGCCAACACTTAAGAAAACGACCAAAAATCAAGGAAAAACATTTGTCTTAATATCCATTTGAAACACATGCCAACATATGATTTTCTAAGTGTTTTATTTGACATGTTTTAAGCTTCTTGTACAGCAAAAAAAAAAAAACCAAAATAATGGGAAGCTGTAAGTGAAAATGTCAGTGGGTTTTATAACGATAAAAACTAAAAATATTATAATCAAACACTTTTTGCCAAGGGATCTAGGGAAACCAAGTCTTTAGTGAGCTGGCAAAAAGCACACAAGAAGAAAGCTCTAATGTAAAAAGGCAAAGCTTAGTCTGTTAGAGTTTTGGAACTTCAACCATAGTGGCAAAACTGAAAACTGGGCCAGCAGAGTAATTTATGAGGTATAAAATGTACCTGACTGGTCAGAACAATGCAATGTCAAGTGAAGTGCATTGTGGAAGTTATGCACATACTTCTAAGTTGCTAACTTAAAACTGAGTGAGCTGGTTCAACCAAACGTTAATTTAAGAAGTCAGAATTTCTGAAAAAAGTAAGAGGTCGGTGTATGGACACATTTCTAAAACATATGCATGCACAAAATACAACATTATGCACCAAATAAACAAAAATATAAAAAGAGAAAATTACTTCATTGTCATGCCACACTTCTAAACTGCCACTGCATTGTATTAGCTGGCTGGTTCATTTCTCAATCACTCTGTACTTATCAAACAATACAATCCAGTAAGCAGAATCCTGACATTTCAACTATGTGGAAGGTAACAGAAGATTTGACAATTTAAAAGGGATCAACAGCTAATGCACATAAGTAATGCAGTCATAATGTGTTATTGCCATGGTTACAATCGGAAAACAGACAACCAGGCAAAAAGGTCACTGACCTCCAATTGCTGGTTTGTGGGTATTTACAAAGAATCACGTGCAGTATGTTCTAGCCAAAATATTAAGAAAAAGTTTAAAGCTACTGTGTTGCTAGAGAGGAAAGAGCAAAAAAAAAAAAAAATGCTTCTCATAGCATGAAGTTAAAGAAGGGGCAACACATTTAAGAGTATGGTAAGAAAAGGATGTTTGTTGGAGCTTCTTAAATATTTTAGAAGGACACTAAATACATTTGTGGTCACCAAATAATGCCTGACAAATGTGTTCATTCTCTTTTAAATCTGAATCAGAATCGCTTTTATTTGCCAATATTTAATGTACAGGAATTTAATTTTGCGGCTTTGGAGCTGCTTAAAGCATACAACAAAAATACAGATAACATAAATAAGTTGACCAACATACATTATGAACAGCTGGAAAATAGTATAATTATAAAGGAGATTAACAAATGATATGCAAATAAAAGAATGAGAGTGTGTGTGTGTATAGTGTGTATGCACACAGACATGTGCATGTTCTGTACATTAACACACACACACCTTCACTCTGTATATGAAAGAACACACAAACAAGCGACGGCTAAATAACTGGTTTGCAAAATCTTTGGATCTGGACTTTCTTCTCTTATTCTACAGTCAGAAAAGCACAAACAGTGCAATTTTTTTTTTTTATAAGATTTACAAATATTTGTATTTTTCCAATAGCTTTTTCTGGCTTAGTGTTCCTTTGTTGTTTTCCTATTAATTTACCCCCTTCAGAGGTGGGTAGAGTAGCCAAAAGTTGTACTCAAGTAAGAGTACCATTACTTCAAAATAATATTACTCAAGTAGAAGTAAAAAGTAAGCCATCCAAAAAATTACTCAAGAGTAAAAAAGTATTTGGTGAAAAGACTACTCAAGTACTGAGTAACTGTTTGAACATAATAAATGATTTATTTTTTTAGAAATGCTGTAATAAGACAGACAAAAATATAAAATGTGCAAATTCTGCTACTTCCAAATAATAAAATAAAAAATGAGTAAAAATAAATAACATTTTTACAAAATCCAAAAAAGTCCAAATCTCAGTTTTTAACAACAAAGTTTTTGAAGCCAATACCTACAGTAGGTAACATGTATGTTTGAACTGTGCAAACTACTTACAGTGACAAGATATACAGTACACTGTCAGTATAATACTGCATATTCACTTTGTGGTGTAGCGGGTCCGCAGCTTCAAAAAAAAGAAAAAAAAAGGCCAGTTTCAAATCCATAAAGTGGTGTCACTCTACGTAGGCACAATTCCACGGCCGCGGGGAGTTAATGAGGTAGTTGGAGCGAGTCACACCTGCATGTGCGGGTGCGATTGTTCTCAATTGCTTCATTGGCTTTCTGCGGCGTGTGATTAAGGCCCACGGAGATGGGAGTGTATATATACGGGTCGGCACAAAAAAAAAAAAAGAAGGGGGAATCAAAGAAAAGGAGAAAAAAAAAAGAGTCTGTGGGGAACTGGCATTGTCACACACTTGCCCTCCAAATAGCACAGCTGATAGAAAATAACATTAGAACAAGGCTCGTACTAGAAGTCTCACTTTACCATGACTGTCTGTGTCTGTGCATGCTTGGTTAAAACCTGCTTGTTCTTCACTCAGTGTAGTGATCCATATTACTAACCGAGAATGCTAAACCGGATGATGGACGCAGGCACATCCGGCCATGGGCCGTAGCTGCAAAAAGACGTACTGCGCCGGCGCAACAAACAGTCCGCGAGAGTCGGCTGAGGACCCGAGAAAGGCGGACAAAAGAGGGCGAGAGAGGCGGATGAGGGTCCGCGAGAGACGCAGGCGCAAAAAGAGTCCGACAAGAGCACAGAAAACAGGAGTGAGCACATACAGAAAGGAGTCACAAAAATGAGGCTCAACAAGCACCAAAATAAGGAAAAAAAACATTAGAGTACCCAAACGAGGGGAAAGCACGAAACACATTGCACACGAAACTAAACACACCAAAAAAAAAAGAACAGACGAGCGCACAATAGCAAGGCACGACCATACCCCCCCACCCTACTGGCACGGGACGGGACGGGACACACACCAAGAGGGGGATTCAACAAGCCCATGGAAGACCAAAAAAAAGAACACAAAACCACCCCACAGACCCAACAAGCAAGGGACGGGACACACACAAAGAGGGGGATTCAAACAAGACACAGGAACACAAAAAGAAACAAAACGCTCGCGCAACAACGATCCCCCCCACACATCCATAAGAAAAAATGTCTCGACTCCAAAAACGCAAAGCTCAACTAAAGCTTCTAACTAACGATGTACCTAAAAGTAAAAACTTTATGAACTGCATTAGATCCTACAATAGTTCATTTGCTTTTGCATATACCGGAGTAAATATCACGCCACCAAAAGGCAATGGACCATACTGCTTTCGCATATGTGCACAAAATACTGCATCGCATTGGAACAGTGCACCCTGAAACAAATCAACAACGCAAATATGCACAAATCTACATCCTAGATCCACATTACGCAATCTATCAATCAAAGTGTTGCATCGCAACAGGCACGGATTCAAAACGAAACACCTCCCGTCTCAGACATACGTTGATGGCAGCGAAGGCTACAACGGGCTTCTCACACAGCACAGGCAAATCGATTACAGCTCCAAAACAAC
Source organism: Erpetoichthys calabaricus (assembly GCF_900747795.2). NCBI lineage: Eukaryota > Metazoa > Chordata > Cladistia > Polypteriformes > Polypteridae > Erpetoichthys > Erpetoichthys calabaricus. The sequence continues at coordinate 97,281,807 of NC_041406.2, forward strand.
ACGTCCCAAATACTACACATGCAACAACGCGCCTCTCAAACGGCACAAGGAAAACATACACCAGGAAAATTCATTCGGATTAATGAATGTCATTTGCAATCATTGTCATTCAGTTCACTTCCCTGAAGAAACAACTGGCAATACAAGTTATACATTTACATGTTGTTGTCAAAAGGGTCAAATTAGACTGCCTTCTTTACATTCATATACTGAATATCTACAGAAGCTTATAACTGACGATGTACCTGAAAGTTAAATCTTTATCAACTACATTAGATCCTACAAATCGGTATCCACTATGAACATTAACGGTGGCACTGCACGTGACATCCGTCTTGAAAAAATGTTGTTTATTGATGAATGTTCAATGACATGAAGTCACTTACTCAACACCATTCATAAACTCTACAAACGTTTATGAATGATAATATTCGATTTGGAGGAAAGGTACTTTTATGAGGAGGAGATTTTAGACAGTGATTAGCTATTCTTCCAGATGCCATGCACTCAGCTATTGTTCAGTGCACCTTAAAATACGCAGACAATTGGCATTACTTTCAAAAGATACAGTTAGTAAAAAAGATACGATGTCCAGAACCAGATCATAACAATTGCTTATTACAACTGAGAGATGGTACACTCACCAATACAGATGGACTTCAGCCACATATTATTACAATTCCTCAAGCCTTTATCTGCGACGACTTAGTTACAGAGACATTTGGAACAGCAATCTCATTGGACCAAATGCCCCTTTTAACACAACGCACTATATTATGTCCAAAAAAATATTAATGTGGAAAACATAAATACCCAAGTCATTCCATTACTTCCTGGAGAGACACAACTCTTTCTAAGCTCTGACAAACTTGACTCTGATCACAACAATAACCATCTTAAATGACCTTACAAGTTCTGAGCTGGAATTACCTTTTACACTTAAACGGCGTGTACAAAGAAATTTTCAAATAAACCTTTACACTGTGCCACACACTTTATTGTTTGATTTCTATTTGCATCATCTACACCGTCACACTATTCTATATCTCATTCATACATCACGCTCTTTGTCATCCCAACACCAGGGGTTGGCGAGCGAAGCCCACCCCACAGACCCTACAAGCAACGGACGGGACACACACAAAGAGGGGGATTCAAACAAGACACAGGAACACAAAAAGAAAGAAGACGCTCGCGCAACAACAATCCTCACCCCCCCCCCCCCCCCCCCCCCACACACACATCCATAAGAAGTGACACCCAAAGCCACATATTCTAAAGTGAACGTCAACACCTTCACACTAGACAGTATAGGTGTCAGCATTGGTGGATCTCCTTACAATAAAGCACTATTAACCGTTCAACTGCAGAAAAGAAACATATTAACAGTGACTGCGATCCTCCAGAGTGGCAGCAAATCTGTTAATAAATGGTCGTACATGTCACTCAATATTCAAAATACCGGTCCCAATCACAGAGGCATCAGTATCCACTATGAACATTCACAGTAGCAATGCCCGAGACATCCGTCTTCCTAATATTCCCTTTGGAGGAAAAGTTCTTTTATTAGGAGGAGATTTTAGACAATGCTTAGCTATTGTTCCACATGCCATGCGCTCAGCTATTGTTCAGTCCACCTTAAATACGCAGACAATTGGCATTGCTTTAAAACAATACAGTTGGTACAAAAACATGCGATGTCCAGATCCAGAATATAACAGTTGGCTAATACAACTGGGAAATGGTACACTCACAAATACAGATGGACTTCACCCAGATATTATTTCCATTCCACAATCCTTTATCTCAGACGACTTAGTAAAAGAGATATTTGGAACAGCAATCACATTAGACCAAATACCCCTGTTAACACAACGCACTATATTATGTCCAAAAAATATTAATGTTAATCACATTAATAACCAAGTCATTTCATTACTTCCTGGACAGACACAGATCTTTCTAAGCTCAGACAAAGTTGACTCTGATGACGACAATGAACATATAAATTTCACCTTAGAATATTTGAACACTATTAACCCTGCCGGATTACCACAACACGACCTTGCCCTTAAAAACGGAACAATAATCATGCTATTAAGAAACCTTAACACAAAACAGGGTTTATGCAATGGCACACGGTTAGTCGTCAACACCATGACACGCAATGTTATTCAAGCGACAGTTCTTACAGGATCACATGCTAACAATACTGTTCTCATTCCTAGAATTGACCTTACAAGTTCTGAGCTAGAATTACCTTTTACATTGAAACGCCGACAGTTCCCCATTAAACCTGCATTTGCCATGACCATCAACAAATCACAAGGACAAACCATGGACAAGGTTGGCATCTACCTCTCTGAACCCGTTTTTGGACATGGACAACTTTATGTTGCCTTCTCACGTGTTCGCCGTTCATCTGATGTTAAAGTTAAAATTATAAATAATCCATGCCAAGGAAGACTCATTCAAGGACAAGACACCATCTTTACTACTAATGTTGTATACAAAGAAATATTCCAATAAAACATTAATATATGACAAACACTCTATTTGTTATTTCTATGGGCATCATCCAAAGCTGCACACTATTCTATATCTAATTCATACATCTGACTCTTTCTCATGTCCCAACGCCAGGGGTTGGCAAGCGAAGCGAGCAGGGGGCGGAGCCCCCTAGTAGTTAAGCTAAAGCAGGAGTTGGCTCTCAAGGTTCTTGCAGTGAAGCTGTGACCGTTTAGCAGTGAACAGGAGCCCCACATGACTAAAAGTCTCTCACAGGCTGCAGATGCAGGAAGTTTGTGTGTGGGTATGTGACTGCATGGCTACATCTGATTGGTGAAACGGAGTCATGTGATTATTGTTGCTACATCTGATTGGTGAAACATAGGCATGTGATTATTGTTGCTACGTCTGATTGGTGAAACAGTCATGCTGTAGATCCACTGGCGACTTCTCTCTGGCAAAAATATTAGCGTACCTAATATGTAAATGGAAAAAAATAACGAGTCGACTGTTGCCCAATGTAGCGGAGTAAGAGTAGCGTTTCTTCTTCACAAATGTACTCAAGTAAAAAGTATGGTGCAGTAAAACTACTCTTAGAAGTACAATTTTTTTTTAAAAGTTACTCAAGTAAATGTAATAGAGTAAATGTAACTTGTTACTACCCACCTCTGGTCCCCTTAATTGTGTCCTACTAACGACAACAACCAACAAGTAGAACAGACACCCGAAAAACACGTCTGCTGAAAGGTTGCAACTACTTTGGAGTCAGATCTACTAATGTTCTCACTAGTAAATAATTGATTACAAAACTAGAACACCTGGAAAAGCAGAATGAAAAACACGATGATGAGGAAACTCTTACAAAAACAAGTTAAAATAATACATCTAAATTATCCCCATATAACATTCATAAATATTTGGTACATTCTAATAAAATTTTATCAAACTTAGTTTTGTCATAAGGGCGGCACGGTGGCGCAGTGGGTAGCGCTTCCCGGGTCCTCCCTGCGTGGAGTTTGCATGTTCTCCCCGTGTCTGCGTGGGTTTCCTCCGGGCGCTCCGGTTTCCTCCCACAGTCCAAAGACATGCAGGTTAGGTGGATTAGCGATTCTAAATTGGCCCTAGTGTGTGCTTGGTGTGTGGGTGTGTTTGTGTGTGTCCTGCGGTGGGTTGGCACCCTGCCCGGGATTGGTTCCTGCCTTGTGCCCTGTGTTGGCTGGGATTGGCTCCAGCAGACCCCCGTGACCCTGTGTTCAGATTCAGCGGGTTGGAAAATGGATGGATGGATAGTTTTGTCATTTCTACATTGAGCACAAAACACTGAAACTAGGAAATAACAACTTGCTTACTTAGAGTAGGAATCCAATTAAAAACAGAAGCCATTTTTGTTACATTATAACATGGGGTTGTTTCCTGGCTTATGTTTATTCTTATTATTGTTATTTATATTGTTTTTGAATTATTATTTTTATGCTTTTTTGTTAAAGGAATACTCAAAGTTTAATTAGACACAAAAAAATGAATTTAGCAATTTAAGCCATACAGTTATTTACTGTGTTACCTGTCTATTTGCATTATGTAAATCAGAATAATTAAATACTTATTTCTAATCTACCATTTTTCATTTGAATGCAATTTTTTCTTTAACATCTGGTAAAGCACTGTGTGTTACATGTTTTTTTTAAGAAAATGTGCTACAGAAATAAATGTTGTTAATGGGACCCATTGCCATTGCAGAAGCGATGCACTGTTTGATACCTTTGGGGTTCTGCTATAAAATGGTGGTGCCAAGTATCTTCCAGCATCCACCAGTGGATTAAAAACATGTTCAAAAGCTCTGTAATTATTTAGCAAGAAGAAAATTTGAGTTTGCATCAGTTTGCCTAGTTTTGGCCACTTTTTTCTTGTGCTTTTATTTCCAGATATATTTTGCCCCTTTTTGAATTTGGACAATCGATCTTCTCGTTTTTATTGGTTTTGATTTTGCCTGTCTGTGACAACGATTTTGCTCCAATACTTCTTATCCTGGTTACATTTTTCTAAATATGTTCTTCATTCTGCCCATAACTATGATAAGACCACCTAGCTAGTAAAACATAGCTCAATATTGGCTAAGACACTGAACTTAATGTAAACTGCCAAGTTGCTGGTTCTTCTTTAACTCACATTGTGACTTATGGGCCAGTCGTATTGTGTGCACACTGTGGAAATAAAGAAACAACTGTGACATGTGCACAGTCTTGTAAATTACATTGGATAAAAGTATCGATTACATACAGTAAATAGATATAAGTTATTGTTAAAAATGCTCCTTCTGCAAAGTTCAAGTATAATTAAAAAGGGCCATACCACCAGGTTAGCAAACCAAAGCCTATAGAGGAAGCCCTGTCCAGCCAAGAAAATACTGTATGTACTCTGAATTCAAACTTACTTTGGGGAAAGCTGTCAGGTTTCTTCCAGGAGACGAATTTACAGCTGCCTGAAGACTGTAGAAAGCTTGGCTGCACACTTTAATCTTCTATGTTGCATGTGATCAGTAATAAGTTGAAACCTTCTCGTGGATTATAATGAGGGATAGATGCAATATACTTATAAAATACAAACCACCCTGGAAAGCAACACAAAAACACCATGCAATGTGTCCTGTGACAGATGGTGCAGAAAGGCCACTGTATTCAAACTCAGTCAGCAGTGGCAAGTGAAACACAGTAATATTATTGTAAGGTCCAGACAAATTTAACAAAATCTTTAAAAAGTGTTTAATATCTCCTCGAATCTTACATTTTCCATATCCTGGGGAAGTAAAAAAAAAATAATAATAATAATTCAGAAACAAAGTCACCCTCATTAACCTTCATTAATATTTTGTGATCATAATGTGCTTTTATTCTTGTGATGTGTATGTATTTTTAGACTGTTATTTATGATTCATAGCTTATTAGAACTTTTTCCACACAAAAAAAAAAAATAAATTCTATAGGCCATTATGTCTATTCAGCAATGACCATCAGCTAATGGAGAGTTACAAAATGTGCTTCACTTACATTTCTAATTGGCATCAAGAAAAGTTATTAAAAAAAAAAAAAAAAGAAGAAGAAGCTTTGTCCTGCTTGATGTATTGACCAAGGGTGCTTCCTGAGCATGCCACTCTTAAGCAAGCCCAGAGATTAATCAGCAGTGTTAAGCGAGGAAGCCCATGTCTTGAGCTGCATTGTGTCTCATCATAGCACAAACTAGGGACAAAACTCCAATCAGCTACAACTTAAATAATGCTATATTTAAGAGATTCAGTCAGTTAAAGACCAGCTGGAGTGGATTCATTGGCTAGGATGACATCACTGGTCAGAACAACTCATTTTTTTGCTTAAAGTGGGTCGTCCTAAGAAGTGTTTAAAAGCATTCTTGAGACATCTGTCAATAAGGAATTATAATATTTATCAGATATGCATTTCACCTCTCAGATCTGACCTTTACCTCAAGGATGTCAGCATGATAACATTCACATTCACCTCAAAACTAGCCAAAGGCAACATGTAACTAGTGTCAATATTTTGGCACTAACACAAGAACACCGTAACTTGCAGCAAATGCATGCTTTACAGTGAAGCTTGTGGATTTTAAATGTTCATATTGTGTCAGCATGGATACTCTTCTCACATACCACAAAAAAAGGTGTGGGTTTGGCTAACTAGCAACTAAGAAATGATACTAAACTGAGGCGAGTCAAAATGCACAAATACTAGAAGCCTTTCATGGATGAAGTACAGTATGGACGCGGACCAAAACAAATTCCAGTCTTGTCACTTGACATCACAAAGGATGTCCTAATGCTAAATGACACAAATATTGAAGAAACTGAAAAATAAAGCTTAGCATGATGAATCTAGATTCCCTCCCACTAAAATCAGTATAAGGATTAAACTCCAAGAATCCATTGTGCTGAGTATCACCACTGCAGAGTAAAAGTGCTGGCATAGCGAGTTTTCATGGTACATACTAGGTCCCTTAAAGGGAGTGCACAAAGCTCCAGGATTTTTGATTATTATTGTAGATTTGGTACATGGAAATGCTTAAGGCCACAATGCTAACACAGTTCTAGGAAGACTTTCAGGGAGAAAACAGTAAATTGATTTTAAAGTATTGGCCTCTTCATTAGATTTTAATCCAATAAAGCAAACAGAAGACAAGTCAGCAAAAGAGAAATGCAAACATCCACCTCTGGCAAGTGTGTGGCAACTATGAGACACTGATGATAACATGGATCAGCATCCCTGTGATACACATCTGACACCATATTACATTTGTAGCCCAATGGCTTTCTGAGACCAAATGTAGGATCAGCGTACAAACTGACAGAAGACTGGTGCCCTGTTCAGGTTTTGTTCCTGCCTTGCACCCTATGCTAGCTAGGATAGGCTCCAGCACTCCCCACAACCCTGTTCAGGACTAAGCGGATTAGAAAATGACTGATGACTAATTAGCCCTGTATGAATAATTCTAGGTATGGGCCTTGAGACTGTCCAACACCCTATCCAGAACTGTTTGCAGCTTTGCATTTCATGCAGATGATCACTCCAGCCCCCCATATTCTTCTACTACATTTAGCGGGTGTGTAAAAACAAATGCATGACACAATGAAGAAGGAAAATAAACATTTTTTAGTTTACAATACAACATTCTTCATTTAAATGTTCTTAGAGGTTTCCTAAAAAAGAACCACCAATAACATTCAATGTGTAAGAGCAAAAGGTACTGAATAAACACATCCTTTGAGGCCCAATTTGGCATTCTATACAGCTGCACCTCTGAGAACTAATTCATTTTTTTACTATGCCTTTAAAAAATAAGTACATCACATGAATCTTTTTACTTCTTTAATATATGTGTACATATGAAGATTTAATCTTCATTTTTTATCAGTAGATAAAAGGTGATGTAGCACATAATACGCCACATTCTGTAGTCAACTATATAATTGAAATAAACAGAGACAAAGTTTGCATGTGCAAAATCCCTACATTTATTGTTACCTCAAGTTAGAATCAGGAGCACCAGATCAGGTGTAAATAATCATTAGAAACAATCCTGTCTGAACTGGTCTTACATTTAGTTGGGTTTTCTCATTGTTTTTGGAGTGTCTTTTATCACCATGCACAGACAGAAAGAGCTCCCTAAGGTCTTCAGAATGAATGGTATAGATGCCTATTACTCTTGAAAGGGATTTAAACTGATCTACAAACAATTAGAAATTAATCATTCCACTGCCCAAAAGATCATCTATAAGTGAAGAAGATTTCGAACAATACTAGATTGTGTGGGACAAGTTGCCCATGAGTCCAAGTACCTCAGAAGTTAATCATGGAACCTACTGGTAGCTCTTGCTACTGTTGATGTCAAAATGCAGGGGGTCTACCATTAGAAACAGGCTGAACAATGTATGTACATGGTAGGTGTGAAGGGAAGAACAACCCATGAAGAACATCAGAGCAACACTAAAGTTTCCCTATAAACACCCAGACAAAGACCATGACTTCTGAAAGTTATTTAGACACAGACCAGGAGACTTGTTTCGTGAAAAGCACAGACAACATTCGACCAGAACAGCATGATACTAGCTGTAAACCATGGTGGTGGATATGTTATGATTTTGGGCTGCTTTTATGCATCAGGGACTGTGTAGCTCACCATCATAGAATCTACCAGGAATTCTTCATTGTACCAGATGGTGTTAAGGATAATATGAAACCGTCAGGGGATAGAGACTAAATTGGAAATGGACTTTGCAACATAAAATGGTGCTAAACATACCAGTAAATGTGCCAAGGAATGGCAGATAATCTGAAACAACCAAGTCAAATCTCACACCTGGATACCTACAAGATGCTGTAGGGGATTTGAAAGAGGCTGTGTACACAAGGTTGTATAAATATTCAGAATAATTCTTTCCTTCTGAACCATATTCAATTTATATATCAGTTTCTTCAAATCCTTTATATCAGGGGTCCCCAACCACTGAGCCGCGGACCGGTACCAGGCCATGGAGCATTTTGTGCTGGGCCGTGCCGAACGGATGGCTGTTTTATTTTGGAAAACACTTCCATCATAGGTGGCGATAAGGCAACGCACTTGGTGAATAGTTTATATATTGCACACTTCATTATCTTTTGTTACACGTCTCCGCACCCTCCCCTAACCCAGTCCGCGGAAAACAATTACCTAAATTAAAAAGGTCCTAGGTCACAAAAAGGTTGGGGTAATTTTAATCCACAAGCTAGAAAAAATGAGTAAAAAACAAACGTCTTTGGAGAGCTTCTTTGGAAAGGGAAAAAGGCCCAATGAGGAGACAGAAGAAGAGCCTTCAACTTCCAAGAAAAAGAAAGCTGCATTTAATAGACAATATCAGGATTCCTACTTAAAATACGGGTTTATCACTACAGGCGATTCTCACGCACCAAGCCCACTCTGCATAATATGTGGCGACATGCTAGCAAATGAGGCTATGAAGCCTTCAAAACTGCTTCGGCACATGGAGACCAAGCACCCTGCATTAAGACAAGCCTTTGCAATTTTTAGAAAGTAGAAAACGTGAACAAGATGGACAGAGGCAATTGCTAATGGCCACCACCTCAACAAATACGAGTGCACTGAGAGCTTCATACCTAGTGGCTAACCGCATTGCTAAGTTGAAGAAACCTTTTACCATAGGTGAGGAATTGATCCTGCCCGCCGCTAAGGACATTTGCCGTGAACTGCTAGGAGAGGCTGCTGTTAAAATGATAGCAAAGGTTCCTCTTTCGGCTAGCACCATCACTAGGCGAATTGAGGACATAGCAGAGGACATTGAGACACAGTTGTTGGAGAGGATTAATAAGTCACCATGGTATGCAATTCAGGTTGATGAATCTACTGATACTGACAACAAGGCAATACTACTTGTTTATGTGCAATATATATATCAGGAGGATGTGCATGAGGACATGTTATGTGCACTGTCACTGCCAAGGAACTATTCAAATCTTTAAATAATTACATATCAGGAAAACTGGATTGGTCCTTTGTGTCAGCATATGCATGGACGGAGCTGCTGCCATGACTGGACGGATTTCTGGTTTAATTGCTCGGGTTAAGGAGGTTGCACCTGAATGTGAGTCTACGCACTGTGTCATTCACAGGGAAATGTTGGCTTGCCAAAAAATGTTACCTGAACTTAACAGCGTATTGAACGATGTCATTAAAGTCATTAACTACATCAAAGCAAATGCCCTAAACTCGCGTCTGTTCGAACAGCTTTGTGATGAGATGGATGCAGAGCACAAACGCCTTCTCTTACACACAGAAGTAAGATGACTATCTAAAGGGAGATCGTCGGCCAGAGTTTTTGAGTTACGAGAGCCACTGCGGAGATTTCTTTCAGAAAAAAAGCCACAACTGGCAGAACATTTCAGTGACATGAACTGGGTCGCAAAACTTGCTTACTTGTGCGACATATTCAATCTGCTTAATGAACTCAATCTGTCACTTCAAGTTGGCAGACAAAGTAGCTGCATTCAAAGCCAAACTTGAATTGTGGGGGCACCGAGTGAACAGAAAGATATTTGACATGTTTCAAACATTAGCAGGGGTTTTGGAAGAAACTGAGCCTGATTCAAAATTCTCACAGGTTGTGCATGACCACCTGTCTCTGCTTTTAAAAGAGTTCGAGCAGTACTTTCCAACCTCAAAAGACCCCCGAACTTCGAAAGAATGGATACGCGTGAATCGAGCCTGTCCGTGCAAGAAGAAGATCAACTGCTAGAGATTGCAAATGACGGTGGCCTTAAAAGTCTGTTTCAAACAACAACTCTGCCGGTGTTCTGGATTAAGATCAAGGCAGAATTTCCAGAGATCGCCAAAATAGCACTGAATGCCTTGCTTCCGTTTCCAACAACCTATCTTTGTGAAGCAGGATTTTCTGCAGTGACAGCGACCAAAACCAAATTACGGAGTAGACTGGACATAAGTAACACACTTCGGGTGACACTGTCTCCCATTACCCCCAGATGGTACCGGCTCATAAAAGGGAAACAAGCTCAGGGCTCCCACTAATTCTGAGGGATGGTGAGTTTTATTTTTACGCACTTTGTTTTTAGTTGTTTCTATACCGGTCTGTTTACATTAAACTGGTTCATGGCACAAAAAAGGTTGGGGACCACTGCACCACTGCGCACACTTCAATGTGTTTTGTTACACGTATATCATCCATCCCCCCCGGTCCATGGAACTGTGTACGGAATGAAACCGGTCCATGGTCGCGAAAAGGTTGGGGACCACTGCTTTATATCACCAACCTGCACAACATAACACCACTTTCCTATTACAGTGTTTTGTCTAAACTATTTTTACAGAGTTCCTTCTCAATGAATACCACCATTCTTGTCCTTGTTCTTCTCCTAATATGTAAATGAAACAAGTGATAAGTGATAAAGATTTTGAGGCAGCAGATTTTTTTTTGTACTTTCTTAACCTGCAATTGCTCTGTCCTGGGTATGATGTTAACATGCATCCAGCCCTGCAAGCAGGTCCTCCAATTTGAAGGGAAAACTCAGGGATTTGTGGCAGGATTGGCACTATAGCCACTATAAAAAACCTCATGACTGTACCTAGGCCCTAATTCGGGATCCTGAGGTGGTTTGTCATGTGGTTGGTGCAGCAAAGCGCTGTATCAGTGTATGCTTTCAACCTCTCTCTCTCTGCCTTATTACCTCACCCTGTGTGGTGGATGGTAAACTGCTGATAAATTCAAGGTAGCTCATGAAAGGATAAGAAACATTCATGCTAGAACCTAAAAATATTATGGATGAAAACTGACACATTGTGCCTGTTGTTTTTGTCATACTTGACGAAGAAAGATCCTGCTTACTTTTGGTTATAAAACTTTCTCATACCATGGTCAATTCAAATATATTATTTTGAATGTTTGCAGATCTAATAGATAAAATATGTAATCACTAGAGAGCCAGTGTAATTTTTTTTCAGGTAAACAAAGCGTTACTTTGCATGGCAGATGGTAATGTTCAATACTTATAAGGACATCCCTGGCCCAAAGACAGACTCTTGTGCTGTAAACAAAATTTTGGATCCATGTGTCATGTTTGTTTCTGTATTAGGACTTGTTTAATAAACTACATTGAATTTACCCAAAACAAGGTTTAGACATGCAACAATTTAATCTTTCATTGCAGTGAATTATGAATCAGAGGTTGCTGAATTTATTGTCATACACACTTCCACTTAATAGCACGGCATGTTACATGATAATAATAGATTTAGTATGGTTTAAAAAAAATCTCTTACATTTATTCAAATTCATATTACTCTCATTTTCATTTTCTTGGTACAGCTGTTTAATATATCACTTCTACGTGTGGGTTCACACTGTAAGACAAGCACAATCCATTGAAACTGTCTAGTATACAACCCGTTAAAAGAATTATACTACAAGTATCCATGTAAATCCTGTATCAAACTATTATTTATATTCGGAAACTGTGATGAGAGCAACAGACAGCAGAGTCCCTCCTGGTTACTCCATGATGGGTCACATTCAAACATAAACCCACCCCTGGGTGTGCCTATTAACAGTCACCTATTAACCTACAGTATCATTCTATGGAGAAACCCTACAGAAATACAGGGGTTATATATAAGCTTTGTAGAAAAAGGGAATACACCCGAGAATCAAACTGGAGTGAAAGAGCACTGCAAACTGCTGGGACATCATACACCCTTTGAACAATTCCTTTGTAAATTATATGGCAACTTTCACAACATGCAATGTAATCAGACACTTAAAGTTAGAAGACCAACATCAACCTTGTACTTCTTACATCTACACACACAAGGTGTGGTGGTAGGAACATTTTGGTAGTTCTCAAACTTTTGATTTCCCTGATAAAATGAAACCTTATACTGGCAAATTTGCCTATAAAGCAATTTTTAGAGAGGTTCGGCAGAGTCCATGACTTAATTAGTCATCTAAAGCAACCAAAATCTCAAGAAAAGGAATGATTCAAGAAGATTAAAGTTAACATATGTCAAAAGAAGCTGCAATTACTCTAACTCATCATCTAAACCTCAGTGCAAACGAACAGGCTACAAGAAAAACAATTGCATGACAGGTGACAAGAAATAGGACAGAATAGCCACATCAAGGATGACAGTCTGCCTCTTGTCTTTAGAAATTAATGCTTTTCATCACTCAGACTGAGTAGCTAACAGCCAGGATAACACAAGCTAGAAAATAAAAGGACACTTACTTCTCCTTTAAAAAATCTACGACCCGTCTGAAATCTGCAGCACAGTACTCCCTCTTCATGGCCATGAGAACGCTGTCAGATGCTGACTGTACAGGTACATGAAGGAAGGAGTATACCCGGGGATGATTGAGAATCTTCGCCATTTCCTATAAAAGTAAGAAAACATCGCCATAAAAATGTAGTCATAGGTAGACTGCACAAGTCAAAAAGTAAGGCATACAATTGAGGTCAACTAAGGATATTCTCCATTTCCTGAAAGACAAAGACAACATTAGTTGCCATTGTCCGAGAGAAACCACAAAGTGCCCCATCTCAGATTTGACTGCAATTATCTGTTCTGGTGTCATACTATACCCCTGTCAGGTCCAGTCATGCACTGCACATTATTCTGAGGCTCACAATTATGTCACTGCATATAAAGTTAAGTCATTTTCAAGTAATCGAGCCATTTGCTCAGCATTGAAGAAGAACAGATAGCCATGATATTTAGAGAGTGGTATAGTCTATTCTTGCATTTTTACCTTGAGAGTTGTTGCTATGCTCCGTGACTGCACTTTGTGAGGAGCACTGTGCAGGAACAAAGCCGTTTCTACTATTGTGTTGTATTTCTGAGGTGAAATTATAACAGATTGGCCATCTAGCTCTTTGAAGATGATTACTAGTGTTCTGTTGTGTGTATTGTATTTACCCCATTTTTGACACCCAATGCACTCCCAGCCTACCTGGAAGGAGGTTCTCTCTCTGCATTGCTTTTCCCAAGATTTCCTCCATTTTTTCCTACAAGGATTTTTTTTTGGGGATTTTTTTTATTGTATTCATGGGAGTCAAGGTTGGACGGATGACAAAAAACAAGGCCTCTTGAGATATTCCTTGGATGATTTTGGGGTATACAAGACATAAATTGTTGTTGTTGTTGTTTAATCCATGAGAAAGAGACACAGAAACTCTACTATCACCATGAAAAATAACCTGCTAAAGGGTGTTTAAACAAAAAATGAAATTAGTGGACCAAGAGAAAGGAGTTGGTAATACTTACTATGTGTATGTTTCAAATAACAGTAAGGTCAGGCCAAGTACACTGATTTCTTTTTGATCATTTGAGGTGTAAAGCATAAATGCCACTTTAGACTGAGCCTGCCCATAACATCCTGCCTCAACCACATCAAATCTATCCACATCGCATTTCAATTGCTGGTAGACTACAGTAGGTGCCCTGTATGCGTTTTCCATTACAGTCTGAAGAAGTGACTGCAGTATAAGTAAGGAGAGGTAAAAGGGGAAAACAGTTACATTCATTCAACCATGCCTTAACTCACTCAGGGAGCTACTTCTGGCAATGCTACGGAAAGAGATCTGTAAATTAGTGTGCAGGAAATTCAGTACTCTACAATGTAGAGGCCACAGGAAAATCACATTTTAGACTGTACATATCAAAAGGAAGTCAATGGAACACAGTAGTAAAGGCAATAGTGCTGCAATTTTGTAAGACTGACAATCCTTAAGAAAATTAAAGGGGAATCTTTATATAATGCAGCAGCTTTTAATCTCAGTCCTAGGGCTCCTTGTGACTGCTGGCTTCCAAGCCTACCAGTTTCTTTATCATAAGTCAGCATTTGCAGTTAATGGATAATGTCTTTATATTACACGACGATGCATTCCAGCCTATGTACATGATATTTCCAGATGATATAAATGAAACATTTCTTAGAAACTCAGAATTTTTTTTTTGAGAAATATGCTCATTTTTTTCATATGTATTTCTTTATGAATATGATATTCAAAAAGCTTTGTTGTGAATCACAAGGAACCAATCAACCAACCTTGCTCTCTAAACTTTTTTTTTTTAATGCTGTGCTCTAAAGACCCCTATGAGTGACTCAGTGCTTTTTAGGCATACTGCTGCTCATTCCTGTGTTTTTTTTCTGGTGAATGTAGCATAGTAATGAGTAACACTGCAATTTACAAAATAAGAAACACACTTACACACAAATATAGAATAAGCTGGGGCATTACTTTTTCTATATCACTGAGGTACAGCTGCTGCCTCTCGAGTCCTGAGTTCGAATTTATTTGACCTCCTCATGTCTTATTGCAAAAATCACACTATATGAATCTGAATCAAGACTGCATGTCACAGGACGAGTGCAGTTGATAGATCTCATTGAACTGGTGTGAGAGTACATACAATTAAGAATTATGGGTAATGGTGGATTTTACAAATTCTCAGCACAGTTTCAAATTTCCTGCTGCACTGTGAGGTTAAAACATTTTGGCAGCCAATCGATGTGGACAACACCAGATTAAGAATTAGTAGACCACACAAATATAAACAAGGTAGTAGCCACTGCTGCCCATTAGATTGTTACGAGGTAGGTATATGAATAGAGCCATGGATGGATACATCAAAGACCATTAGAAAGTGCACTATACAACAGAAAGATAGATCTTTAGTTGTCCCTTGAGTACTTTTGAATTTGTACTCATGGTTGTCAAATCAACCACAAACAGGAGGACCACACCTAGATCATTGCAGGTAAACCTAATATATTTTATTTGAGCTTGTTGTAAGAACACTATGACTGAGTTACTGGGGATAACACACTGTACGACTGACGATTAGCAGCATGCATCATGGCCGTGTCTGTGCTCTAGTATAGCACAGCGCTCTGTCTAGGAAACATTACCATATTTTGCCCAATTACACTAGTTAGTATAACCCCTGGCTCTCCAAGACTGTGAAATGGATAAGTAGATTGGAAAAAGAATGGATGAAATGAGAAGAAAATATCAATTTTAATTAAAGCTAACACTGCAATTACAGATCCTGTATAAAATGAGAAAATGTTGTCATCTAATTATTTTAAATCTGACTATTCATTTGGTTTTACCCTGTGCTAACTTTTCACCCCACAAATCCCTGTGGTGCCACCGACTATAAAAGCCCAGCACAGTGAAGTACAAACTTTTCCTGGCTCACCTAATAATGGTCAGCAAAAACTCTGGGACATAAATCATCTATTTTAATTGTAAAGAGCACTTCATCATTCTATTGGCTTCAATATAGAATTATGAAATGGATTATTATGAGAAGAAATAAAACAGTTTGTGGAGATGGTAAAATGTGTGCTAGAACCAGATCCAGGTGACCTCCATGTATTATAATTAGGATAGCAGCATTTCGGCCTCAAGTGAACACTTTTTATTAGTAAAGGTCTGTTCAAATTTGGAGAAGTTTCCTTGCTGTTCTCAAGATGGGAAGTTGGAAATAACTGACTTTATAGCTTTTACACAAATGAATTTGCTATTCAATGGTTTAAGCAACCTGTCCAGGGCAAAGTTTGATCTGAAAAGACCCAAGCAACTGAGAGACTGAAATTGGCAATTTAATAAAAAACAGGTGAACCGATAAATAAATACTACTCATCATGACAGGCTGACTAACCATAACGGCCTCCTGATTCGATATCCTTCACCTATACTTCATCATAAACAAATAGCCTGTTAAAAATGCAATGCCTATGAGTTAACTGTCCAATGCTATGATTACTGCCACATGCCACATGAATCACAACATCTTACCTGAAAACAAGTGGTAAATAGTACTTGATAACTGGATATGGAACTACTTGCTCAATAAAGACCATATAAAACATGACATGCAGCAAGTTGAGAAATAAAACTGACAGCAAGGAGCGACGTGACAGACCTATTGTTTCACAAATACAACCCTTAAAGACTTATATGCATCAAAGTCCCACTGAAAATAACATTATCATTTTTTACACCATATCCAAAACAGATCTTAAACAGACTCAGGGTTTTCATGAACAGTCGTTGCACACAGAGACAGCAAACATAAGGAATGGACAAGCTGGTTAACTGACATTCAGGAATGGAGTCACAGTAAGGAGATCATGCAGAGAGAGAAAACATACAAAGTAGACTGCTGTATTACTGCACACTCAAAAAAAAAAAAGTCTAAAGGGTTGAACAGACTAGTGCCACCCCGGCACCTACTAGTGTTGCTCTTGAGCTCATTAGACGTTGTTTATGTGCTCTTCTCGACAGTGGCATGCTTTCTGTTTCTTCAAAGATTCCATTTATTACTGTTCAACTACTTTAAAGAGTAACTTGAGAACAATAAAGGCACTTTAGCTTTGATCACAATGGCACAACAATGACTAAATAGCAAATGCATGCAATACAGAGCGCGATTGGCAAATAGCATAATACTGCAGAGCTTACCAATGCTGTAAGTAGAAAAGACCACTTTCATTAAATAAATACACTTCTAGCAGGTGCAAAAAATGCCAAAGAATTGCACTGACTAGTTGCAAAATAAATACTTCTAAGCAATATGTGATGTTAATCTCTAGCAGACTCTAACACTAAGAATCAACAAGAGTTTAGTTTGTTCCTCTAATAATATAACAGCAGTTTTGACAAGAGTAGACAATTCAGCCCAACACAGTTCATCAAACTCTATTTCCCTGCTTTTTAAAAAATAACAGGTTGAGACTTGAAGTTCACCGAAGTACTAACCTCTAAAATGCTAGTTGGTAATCTATTCCATATATCTGTTTCTCTAATGTTCACTTAACCATAATCAAGTTTTATATCTTTGCATCTGTATTCAAATTATAGTTATAAGCTGTAAGGAGAGATTTGAGTGCCTGCCTTAAATTAACCAGCTTTTAAAGAGCAAGATACTGAAAAAATGAAAAATAAAATCCACAAAAATAAGCAGTGCTCAGAATAACCAGCAAAATGTACAAACAAAGAAATTAAAAAGAAGACTTTCTGACACAAATCTAAAAAGCTGACAGAATACTGTGATTCTGAACCCCTTTAAAGAAAAAACTTCATGTCAGCCCATAAACATGATGAAACTCAACAGCAATACAAATAATAATCAGGGCTTACATTTTGTTTTTGACAGAGACTTACCAACTTGTAACAACAGATCAAACTTTTCATACAATTTATTTTTATTTACTTTGTTTTGGAAAAAATATGATCATCATAGACTAGTTGATTTATCTGCTTAACACTAGAATCCCTGAAACCTACGAAAAAACTCATAATCCCAGGCTACCTTAAATTCCTTTGCACCTCTCCTCATCAGCATCTTTTGTTTTGCAAATGTGTTGATCAGCACAAGAGGCAAGCAGCCTGCTATCCCATTCCACATCGATGGAGCTGAAGTCAGTGCAAAATTCTCAGAGCTCAAGTGTGTTTATCTGAGTGTAAGGTGCCTGGAGTTTATAGGGTAAATAATATATATCGTTATTTGGAATACATACATTTCATGTGTGTTCTGTGTATACAACAATTTCTGTAAATTTAGGATGACAGGAAATGCAAGGCAAGAAATGCTGAACACATACCTATTAAAACTGTTAAACTAATAATGATGTGAGATGTACAATGTGGGAAGACTTTAGTCCAAATATCAAACACATGCGCTTTTAATCAAGAATATAACTAAAGAAAAAAAAATCATTCAATTTACATGTTGCTGTCAATGAGTTAAAAACCCAAGCTCAAATGTAAATCGACAGAAAGTTGATATTGGATCTTGGATGGTGCAGAGGGTAAGAAATGCTGCCTTATAACCAAAAGGTTCCGGGTTTGAATCCTGGAGCTCCTCGTTTTGAGTAGTGAGCTGCTATTATTATTATTGTAATATAATAAAAACATACACTTGATTTGAGTCTGCAACATCCGGTGTAAATTTTGGCTACTTCTAAAAGTTAGTGCTTCTTTTTTATTATTCAGTTTTATTGTGTCAGTGACGTTCACATGGTATAACAAACTTAACTCTCCCTCTGATGGTGTTTATTTCCATTCTTTGCACAACAGCAGCAACAGTTTGTGCTGTGGCTGATGCCTGCTCAGAACTATTTGGTGTACTGACAATCAAAGATATGATGTCCCATGACCTCTATCAGGCTATCATGTGGCATTTGGGCTTTGACAACAAAGACACCCGTGCAGAACATGTGAAAAACAATAGATTTGGTGCAATCTCTGACATCTGGCAACATTTTCTTGAGAGTTACGTTTTGAGTTATAACCCAGGGCAAAGACTTTCCAAGTCTGTGGTCATAAAGCTTATGGAGCCATTTCTGGACAAAGGCAGAATCGTAACATGCTTCTTCACAGAGCTTTCAATGGCGAATAGACTGCTGCACCGCAACAAAACTCTGCTTCACTCATTATACACTTCACGTCATTATTAGTATAACACGGAAAAAGTTTCTGTTTAAGGTATATATTCAGCATTTCTTGCCTCACATTTCCTGTAATCTTACACTTACACAGATTGTTTTAGACACAGAACACACATTAAATGTATGTATTCCAAATAACGATATATTATTTACCCTGTCAGACACCTCACACCCAGAAAAACACACTTGAGCTGAGAATTTTGCGACTGACTTCAGCTCCGTTGGGGGGAGTTTGATGGGATAGCAGGCTGCTTTCTGCTTGGGTTGAATGATACATTTGCAAAATAAAAGACACTGATGGAGAGGTGCAAAGGAATTTAAAGTGGCCCGAAATTACAAATTTTTTCGTAGGCTTCAGGGATTCTAGTGTTAAAATCAATAGAAACAAATTCAGAATGCAAGCATTATTATATTCAGACCAATGGAATCAGGAAATACTAGTATTATTCAGGATACTTTATTTTCAGTATCTAAATTATAAAAAAAAACCTATAAAAGTTGCATTTGTGTCAACACCAGCACAAACGGTGTATCATTTTTTGAGTGTTTGAAATATGTTTTTATTGCATGGTTGAATTTTTTTTTTATTTGTATTTACCAACCATTCTTTTCAGTCTTTGATGACATCACCCAATGTGGGCATTGCAGTAGTTGTAATGGATGCCTCTCCATAGAGGTACTGCTAAAATGCACTTGTTAATTTGGTGATGGAGTAGATGCCATATTATTTAAGAGGGTTGCAGAAGTATTGGAGCTATACTAAATAAATTAATACTCCCGCAAAACAATGTCTGCATATTCAAACGTTTACCAGTCAAAGAAACAAAAAAATACACGTTTAACCCAGGAGTCATTCTTGTTCATCACAAACATATATTTCACAGCAGGTTTGTCAATAAGACAGCCATCTGTAAATGCTGGTTAATAACAATTACCAAAAAATAACATTTAACGGAAAAGGTTAATAAAATAAATTTTCAAAAGTTTTAGACTATTAATGCTTTAATTTTCCGTATCTGCCCTATTTTTTTTTTTTTTTTTTTTTTTTTAATTTGTCCCTACTTAAAGGCTTCATTTGTTAAATCAAACTTTCCTACTAAAGGTAAATTCATGATTTCACAATTTCTGTATAATCTTCGTTGTGTTTTTCATCTTCATGGTGTGTATTGCTATTTTACATATATAGGCTTTAACATAACAAATCTCATCCAACTTTTGTTGTAAGTAAAGCATTTACTTTAAATTTCCTCTCTTATTGCCCTCTTATTTCTCTCACAATATGTACTGCCAAATGAGCCACTTGATGAAGTTCTTTAGAAGCTACTGTTTAGGGCAGATTGTCATTTACACCCAAGAATAGTGTCTGCTAATTGTAACTCTAAAAGAAAAGCATTTAGAGGCAATTAAGGAAGCAAAGTGTTAACAAAAAAAAAATTCTTAAAATTAAAATAAAATTACCAGTAATTAAGAGCATAAACCCTACCCATTTTATTTGTCTGCAAGAGTGGTTAGACATTTTCTAAGGCTACATATTTAAGTTAATCACACACTGAAGCCTTTACAGATTCAACAAAATTAGAAAGGAATCAATGAGTCCTAAAAAACAGGGATAAAATAAAAGTTGAAACTGAAATTTGAAATACATCTTTAGCCCTGAAACCCAGAGGAGTCCCAGGACCAGTTTTTAGTACCACTGGCCCAAAAGAAGCCTTATTAGCACCTTTCCAGGATGCAACTGTGAAGGACCAGCATGAGTGAAGAAAAGCAAATTACGGCAGGAAGGCCTGAGCTGAGCCACCTACTACTGAAAATGATGGAGCCTTCTCCATTAATGAAGGTCCTACTGTGAAAAGCTTAGATTGGTAGACTAGCAGCTAAAAGGTTAAAAAAATAAAGTCCTCTGCTTTCAGAAGAATCATTCAAGGTGCACAGGAGCAAGTAGGCCCCTAATAATCAACACTCACACATTTCATGTACAAAGCTAACAGTAAAACGACAAAAAAAAAATAACAACATGAAGGCTCACCTCAGAATGTGACTATCAGAAAAGGAAAAATTAGATATCGATTGGCTTCATTTAAAAGTCCACAAACAGCAGGCATTTGCTATCAGGAAACTGCCTGGAGAATCTAACTGTTGATGCCACTGTCTAGATAAGTGGAAAAAAAGCTGAACAGACAGCACTGGGTGGAAACTAAAGTACAAAAGCAGGAGTTCATCTTGCTCAGAGGCAATGTGGTCCCCCCGTGGCAAAAGTACTGGAGTATAAACCACAACAGTATTAGTTCAATCGCACCAATGCGTCAGCACAAGCAAATCACTTACAGTAACCGAATATGGCTCAAACTATACAAATTGTAGGTACCACATGGGCTAGACGGGCATTACAGCCAGGTGAGGTGATGGTTCCTTACTCGGATGGGAGCCTCCTAGAAGGCAGACAGGCATCCTGACCAGGGAAGAGAAAGGAACCAGACCCGGAAGAGATGGCCAGAACAGAGGGACATACAAGCCCACCAGTAGTGGAAGAGGTTTCTGGGGACTTCCTATTCCACCCGGACTGGCTAGATGGCAGCATTCATGAATCAGCAGGGAATGCTGGGAGATGTAGTCCAGCAATACAGCCCTACTGGGTGCCGCAAGGGGGTGCTGTAGGGAGATGAGCTCTCCAATTTATGGGACTTCCCTGTGACCCGGAAGTACTTCCATCGGGCAATCACCCTGGCACCAGAAGTACTCCTGGGTCCATAATAAAAGGGACCACACTACTTTATCCAGGCAAGTTGGAGCTGGGAGGACATAGAGCAACACTCAGCTGAAGGAGGGAAGTGTGGTGGTGAGAGGAATTGGAAAGAGGCATTGTGTCTGGTGGAGACCTGTCTTTGTGCTTGTATTACTTTGTGGAGGAATTGTTGAATGAACCATCCTTTATTTGAACCCGAGACTCTTTGAGTGAGCGTGTTTGGGGCTCACTGACGCCCCGGTTTCCATCACAAAATGTTAAAAAAAAATTGTACTGTGTAACTATAAGACAACAGATAAACCCATTATCTAGATAAAAGCAATGTGTACAACATTAGCAATATGTAGGACAGCATAAGTTTAGCTCCTTAAAGGAGTCTGCATTTCAATGCTAATATACGGTCTTTTTGTAAGAAGTTTATATTTTAATTTTTATGCCTTCTACAGTCATTTAGTGTTCATATAAAAAGCTGTGTTTGGTGAATCACAGCAACTGTCAAACACAGTGGTGGAGGAGTAAAGATTTGTGGTGGGCATTACCTCATAATCTTTATATTCACAATGAACTCCTCATTATACTAGAATATTCCTCAGGAAAATGAGAGCCCATCATTCCAAAAGGTAAAATTTCATCAACACTTTACACCATGAAACAGTAAAATGATCCTAAACCACTATTACAGAATGGCTGAAAAAGCAAAATCCATACCAGAGTAGGGCCATCAAATTGGAATGAAACATCAATAAACTGAAGCAGTGTGGGCCAAAATGCCTCTAAGTATGACGGAAGAGAAGGATGCAGCAAGTGTATAAAGAAATCGTTACTTTGGGCAACTACAGTGCAAATGTGGTTTAACAAGATACTGGATCATGACGTGTACTTTTTGTTTGTTTTAACACATTGCTCATGCAGATTTCTTATTTTTGTATGAATAAATAATGACAAAGCAAGATCTGTTTAGAGCTGGGTGTCACTGAATGCAAGACATGTTATTTTAGGAGATGAGAACTATATATTTAACAGTTGTGATGTGGTATATAAAACCATATAATTGAAAAAGCATGTACTTACTGTTTCTCATGAATGTATATATTGGTGAAAGAATAACATAACGTGGTATGCTGCTTTAATAAATCTATTGGAATTTAAATATATGACTGTCAGTTCAATCTCAACATTGATTCACTTCATCAAAAGTGAGTACAACCCTCATATTTTTGTAAATATTTTATTATATCTTTTCATGGGACAACACTGAAGATATGACACTTTGATACAATGTAAAGAAGTCCGCGTACAGCTTGTATCACAGTGTAAATTTGCTGTCCCCTCAAAATAACTCAACACACAGCCATTAATGTCTAAACCGCTGGCAACAAAATTGAGTACACCTCTAAGTGAAAAATGTCCAAATTGTGCCAAAAGTGTCAATATATTGTGTGGCCACCATTATTTTCCAGCACTGCCTTAACTCTCTTGGGCATGGAGTTCACTAGAGCTTCACAGGTTGCCACCGGAATCCTCTTCCACTCATCCATGATGACATCACGGAGTTGGTGGATGTTAGAGACTTTGCGCTCCTCCACCTTCCATTTGAGGATGCCCCACAGATGTTCAATTGGGTTTAGGTCTGGAGACATGCTTCGCCAGTCCAGCGCCTTTACCCTCAGTTTCTTTAGCAAGGCAGTGGTCGTCTCGGAGGTGTGTTTGGGGTCGTTATCATGTTGGAATACTGCCCTGCGGCCCAGTTTCTGAAGGAAGGGGATCATGCTCAGCTTCAGTTTATCACAGTACATACTGGCATTCATGGTTCCCTCAATGAACTGTAGCTCCCCAGTGCCGGCAGCACTCATGCAGCCCCAAACCCTGACCCTCCCACCACCATGCTTGACTGTAGGCAAGACACACTTGTCTTTGTACTCCTCACCTGCTTGACACCATCTGAACCAAATAAGTTTATCTTGGTCTCGTCAGACCGCAGGACATGATTCCAGTAATCCATGTCCTTAGTCTGCTTGTCTCCAGCAAACTGTTTGCGGGCTTTCTTGTGCATCATGTTTAGAAGAGGCTTTCTTCTGGGATGACAGCCATGCAGACCAATTTGATGCAGTGTGTGGCGTATGGTCTGAGCACAGACAGGCTGACCCCCCACCCCTTCAACCTCTGCAGCAATGCTGGCAGCACTCATACGTCTATTTTTAAAAGACAACCTCTGGATATGACTCTGAGCATGTGCACTCAACTTTTTTGGTCGACCATGGTGAGGCCTGTTCTAAGTGGAACCTGTCCTGTTAAACCTCTGTATGGTCTTGGCAACTGTGCTGCAGCTCAGTTTCAGAGTGTTGGTAATCTTCTTATAGCCGAGGCCATCTTTATATAGAGCAACAATTCTTTTTTTCAGATCCTCAGAGAGTTCTTTACCATGAGGTGCCATGTTGAACTTCCAGTGACCAGTATGAGAGAGTGTGAGAACGATGACACCAAATTTAACACACCTGCTCTCCATTCACACCTGAGACCTTGTAACACTAATGAGTCACATGACACTGGGGAGGGAAAATGGCTAATTGGGCACAATTTGGACATTTTTCACTTAGGGGTGTATTCACTTTTGTTGCCAGCAGTTTAGACATTAATGGCTGTGTGTGGAGTTATTTTGAGGGGACAGGAAATTTACACTGTTACACAAGCTGTACACGGAATACTTAACATTGTGTCAAAGTGTCATTTCTTCAGTGTTGTCCCATGAAAAGATATAATAAAATATTTACAAAAATGTGAGGGGTGTACTCACTTTTGTAAGATACTGTATTGCTGTGAACCTGGAAAAAATGTAGCATTATGATTTGTAAGTGACTTTAGAAACCTGCTCTGTTAAATCAATAAATAAACACACAAATAGCATTTTTAGTGCAGAGGCTGAAGGACGTCACATCCACACAGAAATAAGGAGATCTTCTGTTAAACGTTACCCACTCTCCCTCCCCAGTGTCAGAGTGGCACCTGCTTTTCTTGAGTTGATTCAACCATGGTAACCATCCAGCATATTGTCCAGCAGAGCCTGTTCTTTACAAAATATTCAATTCTTTAGTAGGCACACACTCAGCAACTCCAAGCAGGTGCTTATTTATAGATTTGTCGTCCTTGCCATTTTCTTTATTAAGGCTGCAGCCGGCTTTCAGAAGTCTCCCCTATTAACAACTGCTAATGATTGCCTAATGCATTTCCATTCACCTTTAGGGCTCCCAAAGGAAAAGAGGGGTAGCAGCAGCTGGACAGTGTAAATAGAGAGCCACAGAGCTAAAGGCAGAGAGTTTGATCACACTCTTTGGCAGCCATAGGCCACCTACTGTGCTTTGTACTATCTGAAAGCAAGTGCAGGAAAAAAGGCAGGGACAAAAACACGACGACAGAAGACAGAAACGCTCGTGGAGAGAGGGAAGAGGAAGAACATGAGGGCTGCTTTACAAAGAAAGAAAAGCTGGTGACATTTCAAATTCACATATGCTCAAAACTGGGGGTAGGGGAGAGCTGTGATCGACAGGATATGTGTTTCACAATTTTGCATTTACTGTTCGTATAGGATTACTCCTCTAAGGTGGTAGCAGAGGACCAGCCATCATACAAAAAAATAAGGTTAATTAACAGCAGCACGGCCAAAGTACATATACAAGAACGGAGGGATAAATTACTAGAGGAAATAAAAATAAGAGCTTAAAAAAATAACTAGATTTAACTAACATTAAGAACTGATCAGTTATTTATTGCTCATTTTTAACTGAACCTCCAACTCACCGTTTATGACTCTTCGTATCAACGGTAAAGTTTTACCACCCTTTTGTCTGGCTTTAAGCTCATTTTGGAACATTGTCATCCTGACACATAACTGACAGGAAGAGATGCCGCCATCTGGGTGCATGGATTAAATAAAAACTGAAATATGTTAAGAAACAGACAGGCTACACACATAGCCTGCCTATCATGGTATCCACATTACTAACCAAGAATGGTAAACCGGATGGACGCAGGGACATCTGGCCATGGGCCGTAGCCGCAAAAAGACGTACTGCACAGGCGCCCCAAGAAATGAGGCGCCGCGAGAGGCGGTCGCGACCACAGAAAAAAGGAGTGAGCACAGAAAAAAGGAGTCAAAGAAATGAGGCGCCGCGGCCACAGAAAAAAGGAGTCAGCACAGAAAAAAGGAGTGAAACGCCGGCGACGCACACAGCGCCGCACCCATAGGAAGCAACGTAAAATTAGAAATGAGGCGCCCATAGCACACAGAAAAAAGGAATCAGACGCCGGCGCTGTGTGCACGAAGCCCATGGCACACGAAACGGAACACACACAAAGAAGAGAATTGAGACCCACGACACACAAAGCCCCCCTGCAGTAACTGCAATAAGAAATGAGGCGACACGCCCCTAGAACACCAAAAAGAAAGGAGTCAGACGCAAGCGCCACATAGCACACGAAACGTTACGCACACAAAGAAGAGGATTCAGACCCACTACAAACAAACACCCCCTCCACTAACAAAGATAAAAAAGTGAGGCAACGCGCCCCTAGCACACAAAAACAAAAAAGGTCAGACGCGAGCGCCACACAAACCCATTGGACACAAAACGGGACAGACTACGGACATAACACATGAAACATACACAAAAAGGAGGATTCGGACCCACGACCACACTAACATAAATAAGAAATGAGACACAAAGCCCCACTAGGGTTACCACTTTTAATACAAAAAAAATAAGGGACGCATACTGCAGCGGGGGCCACATCCCAGTGCCAACACTTTGCAGACTCTACTTAAAAGACCCGCCCTCCTCACTGGACAGTTAAAATGACCAATCAAACTAACGATGACATCAAGTATTACCCAATCAAAAGTAGGAAAGGAGGCATCTTCATAAAATGCGTGTGAGATGATTTGCATGAGATGCTGCTTTAAAAAAAATGATAAAAAAAATACGGGACAAAACCCGTCCCGTATTGATTCAAAACGGGACGCGCAATTTCATGCTCAAATACGGGACGATTCCGTATTTTACAGGACGGGTGGCAACTCTGCCCATTACTAAACGAACTGTCCGTATTAAACATACGTCATCTGAACACATTCAAATTAGGCAGCATAGATCGATCTCATTATACTGATCCACTATTAACTGTTTAACCACAGAAAAGGCTCCATATTAACAGTGAGTGCGATCCTCCTTATTACTTATCCATATATCTAACGCTGCAGAACAAACAAGTAATGAATTCACGATCACAGGTACAAAACGATACGGCTCAAGTGACGGGACCAAACACACGAACCCGCATGAAAAAAAACAATACACATCAGCGCATACAACGCGCTTCTGAAACCCCGGAAGAAAAAATGTCTCGGCTCCAAAAACGCAAAGCTCAACTAACACATTAACAGAAACGAGCGCAGATGGACAGACACAATGAACGTACACGCATACAGCACGCGTCTCAAAGTGCTGCATCGAAACAGGCAAGGGTTCAAAACGAAACACCTCGAGTCTCAGAGATACAAAAACGGCAGCCAAGGACAAAATAAATAAATGCAATTCATGAAAATTCATTGGGATTACTGAATGTCATTTACAATCATTATCATTCACTTAACTTCCCTGAAGAAACAACTAGCAATACAAGTAATGAATTTACACGTTATTGTCAAAACAGTCAAATTTGACTGCCTCCTTCACATTTATATCCTGCATATCTACAGAAGCTTCTAACTGACGAAGTACCTGAAAGTGAAAACTTTATGAACTGCATTAGATCCTACAATAGTTCATTTGCTTTTGCATCTAATGCCATCCAGTCACTTACTCAACACCATTGATAAACTACTACAAACGTTGATAAATAATAATATTCCCTTTGGAGCAAAGGTACTTTTATTAGGGGGAGATTTTACACAGTGCTTAGCTATGGTTCCACATTCCATACGCTTGGCTATTCTGCAGTCCACCTTAAAATACGCAGACAATTGGCATTGCTTTCAAAAGAGTTACGGAGATATTTAGAACAGCAATCTCATTACACCAAATACCCCTTTTAACACAACAAACTATATTATGTCCAAAAAATATTAATGTTGATCACATTAGTAACCAGGTCATTTCATTACTTCCTGGAGTTGCACAGCTCTTTCTAAGCTCTGACAAAGTTGACTCTGATGACGACAATGACCATCTTAATTTCCCCTTAGAATATTTGAACACTATTAACCCAGCCGGATTAACACAACACAATCTTAGCCTTAAAAACGTAACAATAATCATGCTGTTAAGAAACCTTAACACTAAACAGTGTTTATGCAATGCTACACGTTTAGTCGTCAACACCTTGCCACACAATGTTATTGAAACAAAACTTCTTACAACATCACATGCTAACAATACTGTTCTGATTCCTACAATTAACCTTACAAGTTATAACCTGGAATTACCTTTTACTCTTAAACAGCGACAGTTCCCCATTAAAACCAACCTTGGCCATGACCATCAACAAATCACAAGGACAAACAATACACAAAGTTAGCATCTACCTCTCTGAGCCCGTTTTTGGACATGGACAACTTTATTTGCTTCCTATATGCGTCATCTATACCTTCACACTATGCTATATCTCATTCATACATCACGCTGTTTGTAATTTCACAACACCAGGGGTTGGCGAGCGAAGCGAGCAGGGTGCGGAGCCCCCTAGTGTACGGTAGATAAGGCCTGGACTTTAAAATACAAGGCTGCTGGTTCAAATCTCTGCCTCTTCCTTGTGTGTGACCCTGAGCAAATTAAACCATCTTCCTATACTGCAAATATCTATACAAGCTGGTAAAATATTCTGACCTTGTAATAAGGCTTATTAGATAAAGAGCATCAGCTTAATACTTGATGATAACACATTAAAGAATATGTGGGACTAAATTGCAAAGACCAAGACTGCCAGTTCATGATAGATAGATAGATAGATAGATAGATAGATAGATAGATAGATAGATAGATAGATAGATAGATAGATAGATAGATAGATAGATAGATAGATAGATAGATAGATAGATAGATAGATAGATAGATAGATAGATAGATAGATAGATAGATAGATAGATAGATAGATAGATAGATAGATAGATAGATAGATAGATAGATAGATAGATAGATAGATAGATAGATAGATAGATAGATAGATAGATAGATAGATAGATAGATAGATAGATAGATAGATAGATAGATAGATAGATAGATAGATAGATAGATAGATAGATAGATAGATAGATAGATACTTTATTAATCCCAATGGGAAATTCACATTCTTCAGCAGCAGCATACTGATACAATAAATAATATTAAATTAAAGAATGATAATAATACAGGTGAAAAAAACAGACAATAACTATGTATAATGTTAAATATTAACGTTTACCCCCCCTGGTGGAATTAAAGAGTCGCATAGTTTGGGGGAGGAACGATCTCCTCAATCTGTCTGTGGAGCAGGACAGTGACAGCAGTCTGTCGCTGAAGCTGCTCTTCTGTCTGGAGATGATACTATTAAGTGGATGCAGTGGATTCTCCATAATTGATAGGAGCCTGCTGAGCGCCCTTCGCTCTGCAACAGATGTTAAACTGTCCAGCTCCATGCCAACAATAGAGCCTGCCTTCCTCACCAGTTTGTCCAGGCGTGAGGCGTCTTTCCTCTTAATGCTGCCTCCCCAGCACACCACTGCGTAGAAGAGGGCGCTCGCCACAACTGTTTGATAGAACATCTGCAGCATCTTATTACAGATGTTGAAGGAAGCCAGCCTTCTAAGGAAGTATAACCGGCTTTGTCCTTTCTTGCACAGCGCATCAGTATTGGCAGTCCAGTCTAATTTATCATCCAGCTGCATTCCCAGATATTTATAGGTCTGCACCATCTGCACACAGTCACCTTTGATGATCACTGGGTCTATGAGGGGTCTGGGCCTCCTAAAATCCACCACCAGCTCCTTGGTTTTGCTGGTGTTCAGGTGTAGGTGGTTTGAGTCGGACCATTTAACAAAGTCATTGATTAGGTCCCTATACTCCTCCTCCAGCCCATTCCTGATACAGCCCACGATAGCAGTGTCATCAGCAAACTTTTGCACATGGCAGGACTCCGAGTTGTATTGGAAGTCCGATGTATATAGGCTGAACAGGACCGGAGAAAGTACAGTCCCTTGTGGCGCTCCTGTGTTGCTGACCACAATGTCAGACGTGCAGTTCCCAAGACGCACATACTGAGGTCTGTCTTTAAGATAGTCCACGATCCATGCCACTAGGTATGAATCTAATCCCATCTCTGTCAGCTTGTCCCTAAGGAGCAGAGGTTGGATTGTGTTGAAGGCGCTAGAGAAGTCTAGAAACATAATTCTTACAGCACCACTGCCTCTGTCCAAGTGAGAGAGGGATCGGTGTAGCATATAGATGATGGCATCTTCCGCTCCCACCTTCTCCTGATATGCAAACTGCAGAGGGTCAAGGGCGTGTTGAACCTGTGGCCTAAGGTGGTGAAGCAGCAGCCTCTCCATGGTCTTCATCACATGTGATGTCAGAGCAACAGGCCGAAAGTCATTCAGCTCACTAGGACGTGATACCTTTGGGACTGGGGTGATACAAGATGTTTTCCAAAGCCTCGGGACTCTCCCCTGTTCCAGGCTCAGGTTGAAGATGCGCTGTAGAGGACCCCCCAGCTCCGATGCACAGACCTTCAGCAGTCGTGGCGATACTCCATCTGGACCCGCTGCTTTGCTGGCACGAAGTCTCCTCAGCTCTCTGCTCACTTGCGCTGTTGTTATTATGGGTGGGGATGTTTTTCCTATGCTGGTATCAGCAGAAGGATGTGTGGAGGGTGCAGTACTCCGAGGTGAGAGTGAGAGTGGGTTAGGGTGGTCAAACCTGTTAAAAAAGTTGTTCATTTGGTTTGCTCTCTTCACGTCTCTCTCAATGGTGGTACCCCCGCTTCGAGCTGCAGCCAGTGATGATCTTCATCCCATCCCACACTTCCTTCATGCTGTTATTCTGCAACTTCTGCTCCAGCTTTCTCCTGTACTGCTCCTTCGCCGCCCTGAGTTGGACTCGGAGTTCCTTCTGCACGCGCTTGAGCTCATGCTGATCACCGCCTTTAAAAGCCCTTTTCTTCTGGTTCAAAAGGCCCTTGATGTTACTTGTAATCCATGGCTTGTTGTTAGCATAGCAGCGTACTGTTCTTACAGGAACTACAATGTCCATACAGAAGTTGATGTAGTCAGTAGTGCAGTCAACAACTTCCTCAATGTTCTCATTATGAGATCCCTGCAGGATATCCCAGTCTGTAGTTCCAAAAAGTTCTCTCAGAGTATTCTCAGCCTCCGGGGTCCACTTCCTGAATGATCGTGTGGTTACAGGTAGGACTCTAACTTTTGGTTTATAGTGAGGCTGATGCTGAACCAGGTTATGATCTCCTTTCCCAAGCGCAGGCAGCGGGGTGGCACTGTATGCGTCTTTAACGTTTGCATACAGTAAATCAATAGTCTTATTTCCCCGGGTGTTACAGTCCACATACTGGGAGAATGCAGGCAATGTTTTGTCCAGTGTCACATGGTTAAAGTCTCCAGCGATTAGCACAAGCGCCTCAGGGTGCTGCGTTTGTAACTTAGCAACAGCGGAATGGATGATGTCACTCGCTGACTCCACGTCTGCCCGAGGAGGAATGTATACAATAACAACAATGACATGTCCAAACTCTCTGGGCAAATAGTAGGGACGTAAACTTACGGCCAACAGTTCGATATCCCTGCAGCAAGTGGAGATTTTGACGTTAACATGTCCAGAGTGACACCACCGTGTATTAACATAGAGAGCGAGTCCTCCTCCTTTGTGCTTACCACAGGTACTTGCATCTCTGTCCGCTCTAACTGTGCTAAACCCGGGTAGCTCCACGTTGTCATCTGGGATGGTGTTATTTAGCCACGTTTCGCAGAAACACAACAAACTGCATTCTCTGTAGGTCCTTACATTTTTCACCAGCGCAGCCAGTTCGTCGATCTTATTTGAGATTGAGTTTACATTCCCCAGAATCACAGAAGGCACCGAAGGCTTGAAACGCCACTTTCTCGCAAGCCGCTTCTTTTTTAGTTTAGTGCCGGCTCTGCTGCCACGATACCGCCTTCTTACCTCGTCGGGTAAATATGGAACCACACCGGCACTGGCATTTGTTCTCAGCGCCCGAAGTTGAGTACTTGAATAGGCGAGTCTCGGCGTGTTAAAATCCATGCCCACGTTGTAAAAGTAAGTGTGTCCAGGGAAGGAATCCACATAAAATAAAGTGGTAGGAGTGATCAATAAATAAAAATAGAAAAATAAAAGTAGAAAAGTACACATACATATACAGTCATACACGGAGCTGCTGAAAAGGCTGCCACTCACGGCGGCGCCGGATGCATTGCATTCTCCACCATTCACTCACTGGGCCAGCCTGTGACTCTCAAATTGTTTTGTAAAAATACAGAAAAAGGTGACTTGTGTGCTTGAAGATATAACGTCAACATAAATATATATGTGCCATGCTTTACAAAGGGCAGAACTGCCATTTGATGATTAAAAGCTAAATTATATGTGTTTCTTTGTGAATCACAATCATCTTAATATTATGTGTATACTTACAGTAGATGCCTCAAAAAATAATTTCACTCATAACTCATAACACAGGAGGTATTCTGGAAGATGTGACATGACATCTTCAATAGCATTATAATGTAAATAAAAATCCAGGCTGCAGTGATTGAGACCCCACTGAGTATGAAAAAGGGTTAGGAACCAAGGAGCAGTCCAGTAGACCCTGAACATCTTGAGAAAATTCCAATATGCCAAAGGGTTGCTGCATGGCCCCACAGGACCTCTTAGGATGTCACTTTGACGCCAGAGAAATGATTCAAGAAGTAACTCTAGGCTGAGTGTAAATGGCTTCTGGTAGCAAAACAAACCAAGAGCCAGGAGAACTAAAATCAGCCCAGCATTTGTGGGAAGGGTTTGGTTGTATTGGACAATGGTTTAGTTTTTAGGAGACATCTCAGCAGAACAAAATAATTAAAAAAAACTCCATAAGGAATAGTAGAAGGCAGGTAGCCTTAGACTACTTAACACAGGCATACAAGCCTGAGCCCAATACACAAAAACAATTTCAAAAGAAACATAAGAATGCACCCCGTTGTTAGAGTTTCCTCATGAAATAAATCCTGATCAGCAGTAGAAAAATAATCAAGAATAATAAAAATAAATTATTTTCCAAGAATTTGTTGATTACAATTAACGCCCATTGTTGAAATCCCCCCTACTAGGCTCGTCTGGCTCACTTGTAATGCGCCACATGGGGTTAGACATTAGGAGATAAAAATTAAGGGAATTAATTAGTTTTAAGAATACCATCTGATTAGTTATGGAGATAAATCATGACTACTTGTGGGACCTGCAAAATATCCAAATAAATTAAGAACATGTTGCATCTGGCACTGAATTGTCTGGAAGACTTTTCCTGTAGTCAAAATGTAATGGCTATGGTAGAGAGACTGGGGGGTCGACTGCTTTCCAACAATCTCCAAAAGCATCCTGCTGTGATGAAACTGACTTGCTGAGAAAAAAGAAAACACATATCTCTTCTCACAGGTTTCATGGTCCTGCTCCTACTCAAATGATTTTCTGAACTCCTTCTGTTCAATACTTATAAAACATCTGGGAAATAAGAAGAAACAAATGGCTGAGTTTCAAGGATCTCCCAAATCAGTGCCGGTGTCTAATCAACATTATAAAATGAAAATTCTAAAAGATGGTGCCAACCTTCTGCCTTTTGTATTGAAGTTGCAGTACATATTGATAGGTCTCCACCTCACAGATCCTCATCACCTCATGAAATGAGAGAACAACTACTGGAATATCCATATCATAAGTAATCATTATCAGCCTACTGTAAATTAGAAAGACAAGGAGGAACAGTCTTACAGCTCCAGAGTCCAGAAATCGAATGCAAGCCCAGTAACTGCCTGTGTTCAGCCTTCTCATGTCTGCATGGGATTTTCACCAGGCTTCTTTTTATATCCAAAATACATGCTTCCAAGTCAATTAGCTACTCTAAAAATGACCCTATATGAGTGAGTGTTTGTGAGTTGTTCCATCCAGGAAGGGTCCCACCTTGTGTCTAACAATCCCAGGACAAGCACATTCCTTTCACAACCTTAAACTAGATAAACAAGCTAAAAAATGAGTGGACAGATCGATGGATACAACAAGAAAAAGCAAGTATAAGAAACCATAGACAGAACACAGAATGCAGCTGTCTTCTAGAGGGCTCCAGGAACTGTTCTGCTACCAACAACAGTGGGCTTTGTCAGTCCCTGTATAAGACACAATTTCTTGGCTTTCTCAGAATCACTTCCTATGCATAGTGCAAATAAGACCAGCCATATTTGCAATGATTTAAGTTGTATTTCTTAGCTTTTCTTTGATATCTATGGCTTTAATTGATCTCCTAACAACATTAAAAGATTTCAGTTTTTATCATCTACAGTAGTTATTAAAGGTATGCACCAACTGCAGATGATTACTTACAATATGATATTAGAGTAAATTCATGAACTGAATACACCTGTAAAATAACTGGATTATATACAGTATATACAAAAATATATATTGAGATTAGAAAGGAAGTAGTTTCTGTTTTCAGAAGATGCAACAGCATGCAGATGTCATAATTTAATGCTAATAAAAGTTTTATACAGTAAGTGTCTGCTTCTCTAATACAAGAAGTCTTCCACGGCTGAGATTCTTCTGTCTTAACCCGCTGTAGGAGAGAGTCTCTAATGAAAATGTCTTTGAATTTTATTGAAATGGACAAAACAAGAGCAAAGTCAATGCGCCCCAGATTTTCTCAGCTGTATTCGATTCTATTCTAGTCGAATAGTGAAACTTCCTAATTCCTCTTAAAATAAAGTGTGGTTTGAAAAGAAACCGAGTCTCCAGATTATTTGTGCAACAATAAGCCAAGAATGGAATGGAGGTGGGGACGCACAAACGGAGCAGCAGCAGCAACAATAATATGCGACCTACAGTAAGTTCCTCTTCACTAAGAAAACTTATACCTAAGGATTCCAATATACAATAGGGACATTTTGCATTAAACAACTCCCACAGATAACCCCAAGTGTTTTATTTTTTAATTTTACCTTTGAGAGAACCTCCAGAATGATGCGTTGCGACTGAGGTGACTAGGCTACCATCTTCACTATATTGTCAACTGGAGACTCATTTTCCCCTTTGACAAAATTGATCATTATGATTTTCTTTTAAACCTCTTTAAGGTCCAGAGCCAAAGGATCCAGTCTTTATGGTTGGAAGATTGATCCTTCGAATCTTAAAACAGCTTACACCCACAATCTTGTAAATCTTATTTAGAATTTTTTGGCACAACAATCCACCTGAGTAAACCTATGGAGAATATTGCCTTGTGATGATTAATGGAGTCAGCAATACACTCCACAAAGAGATGTCTTCTCTCTTATTGATTTGTTGCTGTGGTCTGAAGCCACACGGAATAAGAGGGATATCCAATGCTAGGACTGAGGCTGGATCCAGCTCCTCAACTCCATTCTGCTCAGAGACCTGGAAGTTATTCCTGTTGAGAACTATAAGTGCAGACCTTCTCTCAGCTTACTAAGGAAGAACCAAGTGGTTCTATCACCTAAAACTCCTCCTTGGTGGTGACTGGCAAACAAGCAAAATAACCCAGCTAGAGGACACCACCAAAGCAATACTACAGCTTAGAAATATCACACCAGTTTCTACTGTGGAAAACCTGACAACACCGCTCATAAATGCCATCTCTCTCCAGCTAAGTCACTCTCCTACCAACTCAGGGGAGAAGCACAATTTTCACAAACAAGTTGGCCTGGCTTGACAGAGGATGCTGATTCCTTTAGACTCAAGCAGCAACTGGTACGTAATCCAGAAGGAAGAGGTGTAAGAGGTTGGAGCAGGTGGAAATATGTTGTATACAGAAAAAAAAGGTGATGCCAAAAATATATGAGATGATACTACGCCCTTTTAGATAGATAGATAGATAGATAGATAGATAGATAGATAGATAGATAGATAGATAGATAGATAGATAGATAGATAGATAGATAGATAGATAGATAGATAGATAGATAGATAGATAGATAGATAGATAGATAGATAGATAGATAGATAGATAGATAGATAGATAGATAGATAGATAGATAGATAGATAGATAGATAGATAGATAGATAGATACTTTATTAATCCCAATGGGAAATTCACAAGATCTGGCGAGAAAAAAAAACAGACTTGGACAGTTGTTACACACATTTAGCTGTGGCCCACGATTGCTAGTAAGCAGGTTTTTCTTGCAGGTTCTTAAGCTTTGGCACAAATAATTCACTCATGTATTTGGATGGACTATAAAAGTTGCTATTCATAGACTATTGCTATTGAGGAATTTTCCAGTGACAACAGTGAGACAGAACCTGATTTACGTAGGACATCACATTTGGTTGCTGCCTTGTGGCTGAAGCTGATAGGATAGAATCTGGTCCTCATGACCATAAATGGATTAAGTAATTGGAGAATGTTATGTTAAATAACCCTATTAGATATGCATGATCATCTTTATAGGACTCATCTTTTAGTCCTTCACCATCGATCCAATCAATTGCTGCCCAAAAAACTGGTGTATATTCAAACTGATCTAATACACATCTTCAGATTTGCACATTACTCCCCTATAACATAGCCCCTATAATAAGTATAATTTTTAGGTAAAAAAAAAAAAAAAAAAAAAGGATAATGAGAACTTTATTTTTTTGACAAAAACATTACCTTACTATAATAAAAAAAACCCAGCGCCTGTATGTCAACCTTTACAAGACAAGTTTATGACTGGATGAAAATACCCATTGCCGGTATTAATGGTCCCATTATCTTTATCAGTGTTACAAAGCATACTGGTTCAGCTGAAGCAAAGCCCAGGACTCGGGCCAGCTGTACCACATGTGTACAGGGTGAGCCAAAATGAAGTACCACATTTCTAAAGGTCATTGCATGAGGAAGAGACAGCCAAGTGGGTTGGGGGTTCTTTGATAGGCGATCCATTGTCATTTTTAGTCGGCAACATGCCTTAGTCTGGTATGCACTGTACTTTCACTGTCGAAGCATTCTTCAAAAACAACACTACGCAACACGCCATCCGAATGCACTTCAGCATTTCTACTAACAGTGACTTCCCAAATCGAAAAACAATTCTTCAGTGGGCAGCTAAATTTATACAGAAAGGTACAACATTGAACAGAATATCTCCAGGCCGACCTCAGAGTGTACAAATGCCTGAAAACATCCAAGCTGTAAGGGCATCAATTGTGCAGTATCCTAGATGTTCAGTATGCAAACATGCTTCGCTTTTGCATGAGGACCTTAACTTCCATTCATACAAAATGATGGTAGTGCAGGATCTCACTGAGGGAGACTGGGAGAGCCATAGAGAGTTGTGCCTTCTGCAAACCATTCAAGATGCCACCGTCATGTACAGTGACGAGACACATTTCCATTTGAATGGTTGCATAAATAAGCACAAATTCCGTTATTGGGCTGAAACCAACCCTTGTGAACTTCATCAGAGACTTCTGAACAGTGAGCGAGTTATAGTTTGGTGCGCCACTGCAGAATTTGGCATTGTAGGCCCTTACTTTTTGAAGAGGGGGAGCAATGGTCACCGTGACGGTTCAGAATGTTACATTGAAATGCTAGAGAACTTTATGAGGCCCCAAATGGAAGAAATGGATGTGGTGGATGAATGGTTTCAACAGGATGGCGCAACAGCTCATACGTTGTGGAGATCCTTGCAAGTTTTGTGGCCCCAAATGGAAGAAAAGGATGTGGTGGATGCGTGGTTTCAACAGGATGGAGCAACAGCTCATACGTTGTGGAGATCCTTGCAAGTTTTGCGGGAGGTGTTTCCAGGGAAGCTGATCTCCCTGCATGGCCTTCACATTCACCTGATCTCGTTCAGTGCGATTTCTCCTTATGAGGCTGTCTCAAGTCGAAGGTATACACACACCAACCTCAAAACCTTGAAGCTCTCAAGGACGTTATTCACAACAAAATCACCGCTATTCCCCTTGAAATGGACGAACGAGTCATGTGAAGTTCGAAGAGTATCGTTAATGATGGCCACCACCGTGAAAAAATCATTTTTAAAACACAGTGATAAAAATATACTTTGTATACCCTTTCTTGTGTCGTGATGAAATTTACTTTATCTTGTAGCATTTTCGTAGAAAAAACGTTTGAAATGTGGTACTTCTTTTTGGCTCACCCTGCACATTCATTCATTTATTTATATTATATATTAGGTGTACGGTATAACCATGTCTTACAGTGGTGTGAAAAACTATTTGCCCCCTTCCTGATTTCTTATTCTTTTGCATGTTTGTCACACAAAATGTTTCTGATCATCAAACACATTTAACCATTAGTCAAATATAACACAAGTAAACACAAAATGCAGTTTTTAAATGATGGTTTTTATTATTTAGGGAGAAAAAAATATCCAAACCTACATGGCCCTGTGTGAAAAAGTAATTGCCCCCTGAACCTAATAACTGGTTGGGCCACCCTTAGCAGCAATAACTGCAATCAAGCGTTTGCGATAACTTGCAATGAGTCTTTTACAGCGCTCTGGAGGAATTTTGGCCCACTCATCTTTGCAAAATTGTTGTAATTCAGCTTTATTTGAGGGTTTTCTAGCATGAACCGCCTTTTTAAGGTCATGCCATAGCATCTCAATTGGATTCAGGTCAGGACTTTGACTAGGCCACTCCAAAGTCTTCATTTTGTTTTTCTTCAGCCATTCAGAGGTGGATTTGCTGGTGTGTTTTGGGTCATTGTCCTGTTGCAGCACCCAAGATCGCTTCAGCTTGAGTTGACGAACAGATGGCCGGACATTCTCCTTCAGGATTTTTTGGTAGACAGTAGAATTCATGGTTCCATCTATCACAGCAAGCCTTCCAGGTCCTGAAGCAGCAAAACAACCCCAGACCATCACACTACCACCACCATATTTTACTGTTGGTATGATGTTCTTTTTCTGAAATGCTGTGTTCCTTTTACGCCAGATGTAACGGGACATTTGCCTTCCAAAAAGTTCAACTTTTGACTCATCAGTCCACAAGGTACTTTCCCAAAAGTCTTGGCAATCATTGAGATGTTTCTTAGCAAAATTGAGACGAGCCCTAATGTTCTTTTTGCTTAACAGTGGTTTGCGTCTTGCAAATCTGCCATGCAGGCCGTTTTTGCCCAGTCTCTTTCTTATGGTGGAGTCGTGAACACTGACCTTAATTAAGGCAAGTGAGGCCTGCAGTTCTTTAGACGTTGTCCTGGGGTCTTTTGTGACCTCTCGGATGAGTCGTCTCTGCGCTCTTGGGGTAATTTTGGTCGGCCGGCCACTCCTGGGAAGGTTCACCACTGTTCCATGTTTTTGCCATTTGTGGATAATGGCTCTCACTGTGGTTCGCTGGAGTCCCAAAGCTTTAGAAATGGCTTTATAACCTTTACCAGACTGATAGATCTCAATTACTTCTGTTCTCATTTGTTCCTGAATTTCTTTGGATCTTGGCATGATGTCTAGCTTTTGAGGAGCTTTTGGTCTACTTCTCTGTGTCAGGCAGCTCCTATTTAAGTGATTTCTTGATTGAAACAGGTGTGGCAGTAATCAGGCCTGGGGGTGGCTACGGAAATTGAACTCAGGTGTGATACACCACAGTTAGGTTATTTTTTAACAAGAGGGCAATTACTTTTTCACACAGGGCCATGTAGGTTTGGATTTTTTTTCTCCCTAAATAATAAACACCATCATTTAAAAACTGCATTTTGTGTTTACTTGTGTTATATTTGACTAATGGTTAAATGTGTTTGATGATCAGAAACATTTTGTGTGACAAACATGCAAAAGAATAAGAAATCAGGAAGGGGGCAAATAGTTTTTCACACCACTGTATAAGTACACAGCCTTTTTTGTTAACAACCTTTTAAAATTCAGAAAATTTACTTTATATCCGTACTAGGAATGGCTCTAGCACATACTGTATACTCAAAGCAATGATTGTCACTTCACCAAAATCACATTTCAGCTCTCACACACACAAAAACAAGTGTACAGATTAACACCTGTAAAAATCAGCAAAGCAAGTATTCCATAGGGTACTTCATTTCTCCACTCAAATGTTACTCTACTTTGAGACCAAAACACAAGCACCTTAAAGTATACTTGGGCTGTGAGGCAGACACTGAATAAAAGAGCTTTAAATATGTCTCCTCTTCTTTACAGATCATTTACAAATTAATTACGTTTATTTTACAAGGTATCAATGATAATAAGCACCCAGACAATTTACAGCTGCAAGACTCCATAAGGCACCACATTCCTTCATTCATAAATGAACCTCTTGGACAGTTAAATCCAAGTTAAATGATAATTCCTGTAAATATTATATTTACATTAGTGTGTCTCTCCAAGGCGTGCAAAGTACAAGTTTAATTCAGAATTTGATCAGGATGGCTGTTTAAGAGATAGCCTTCATTAAAAGCAGTCAGGTCCTATTTTATGTGACGGAAGATAATTAATCCATTAAAATGTCATTCAGTGAAAGGGAAAATGAATATCCTCAAGATACATCAATGCAGTAAAAGCTGATTTAGTACCCGTTGTAAAATCCTTTACTGGCTTCCTCGTGGATTGGCATAGCTCCTCTCAACTCTTATTTAAGATAAAACAGCTCCTGAAAGTGCTTATCGGTGTATAGATTTATACAGGGTCACGTGTGCAGAGTACAGCGAAATCTTTACATGAGGTAAGGCCCACACAACTAAGTATTCACTGATATAAAAGCTACAACAACACTGTTGAATCCGTCAGAGTTTGCTGAACTGATCGGATATCTAAAAATGTTGTGGAGCAAGCCACTTTACAAGATCTAATTCTAATCTAATAAAAATGGGGAGTGAAAAACATGTTCTTATTTTGCTAATCCTTTCAATTGCACCGAAATGAAGCACACTTGTTTAAATGACTCAACCACCGGTAAATGACTAGTTCAGGGTCATATAGTAAGTCAGTGAAGTGAGCCTAATGTTGATGTCAGACTATATGGCTACTAGTCATGAGGCATCTCAGATTTGCCGACTATGGATTGCTAATCTGATCGCATGACCATATCATTTAAAACAAACTTAAAATCACGGGGCATGTCTATTTACCAACTGCATACCAT
Source organism: Erpetoichthys calabaricus (assembly GCF_900747795.2). NCBI lineage: Eukaryota > Metazoa > Chordata > Cladistia > Polypteriformes > Polypteridae > Erpetoichthys > Erpetoichthys calabaricus. The sequence continues at coordinate 97,322,944 of NC_041406.2, forward strand.
CTTTCTGCCATATTTGTTATTACCCCTTAATGTTACAGCCAATAGTGTGCTGCCTGAGGAAACTTGTGCCATTCCATCCTGCTGTGGTATGTAAAACAGGAGACATCACACAGACAAGTTTTTGTCCATTTGTGGCGTCCAAAAAATCTGCAATCAGTATTCCTTGTTGCAGCATTATATGCATTGTACTTCCAGGTAAGCATCCATTGCTTGGCACAGACTAAAGACAAAGATCAAGCATGTCTAATTTTGTTGGAGTGAGCTGTGGACTAGTTGGAGTGAGTCGCTGGGCATGTCACATGAAAAAAGTAGCTTCAGGGGAGTACACTGCTGACTGCCTCTAACTCACTACGATTATGGAAATGGTGCAGTGGTTAAGGCTTTTGACTTGAAACCCTGAGGTTGGTTGCGAGTTCAAATCCTGCCACTGATACCGTGTGATCATGACCAAGTTACTTCACCCACCTCTGTTCCAATTGGAAAAAAGAAATGTAACCAATTTTATCTCAGATGTTGCAAGTAGCGTTGGATAAGTGTCAGCCAAATAAATAAATAAATGCAAAAGTTACACCTTAAAATCACTGGAAAAGTCAATGTGTCATGGCCTTAAGTTAGATTTTTTTGATTTCATATATACAATCCTTCTTGGCACACCTAGTACCGTAGCGATTAGGCTAACTTTACTACACAGTATGTAATTCTGAAAATAAAGGACAAAAAATATCTGAGTGAACCAGCTGAACTAATTATTATTATCCTCTCCCCTTATGAAACAGTTGGTATGAATAAATATAATTTCTGAAAGATGACCCAACACCCATTCATTTCTGAGGATCATTACAAGGTTAAAGGCATGTACAATGTATATGTGACTCAAATGTCTCCTTTCTGTTAACCAACAAAATGTCCATTCTTAACTGTATAAAATTTAGAAAGAGCCAGATACTTCCAGTAGGCACTAAACCTGACATAAGCAGTAAACCCAAGGGAGCAATGTAGCAAACAAGCAGCTACCAGAAGTGTGCTACTGCATTATTCATATGGTGTATGTGTTGAAACAAGCTCAGGATGGTTAAAAACAAAAATGAAGCTAAGAGTACTTGCTAAACAAACACAAGGCCAAAACAAAGTGACCCGGACCAAGGATACTGAATGAGAGATTTGGTACTTCAAAACCAAACAAGACTTCACGGATATGGTCAACAACCCTCTATACAGGGCATGTTCAACAAATGGGAGACGCAATCCAAGTTTTTTTCTCAACATATTTAACATTGCTTAGGGTTTTATTAGTCTGAGTAGTGAATGGCATCTTATCTTAATCATTCATATACACATATATACAAACACACATATATTAGTACATACCTATCAACAAATATGCATACAGTATACCAATATACAGTATTACATAGCAATATATGCCATTGGATACACAACATACATTACATACTAGCTGTGTTACCCGACTTTGGCCAGGAAATTTCATAGCATAATGGGCTGCAGATATACTGCTGTCAGTCAATCGGAAGTATCAGAAGTATAATATAACTGGATAAGTACTTCCCTGTATACAATATTTTTTTTTTTTTTTTTTAAACAAAGACTAATATTATTGGTAAGCAGTGTGGTGCAGTGGTTAAGGGTTCGACCTAGAACTTACAACCCTGAGGTTTTGGGTTCAAATCCCACTACAGACACGGTGTGACAAGCAGCAAGTCACTTCACCTGCCTGTGCATCAACTGAAATAACAAAAGAAATGTAACCAACTGTATCACAAATATTCTAAGTCGCCTTAGATAAAGGCATCAGTCAAATAATAAGTAATAATAATATTGTGAGGTCACAGGAGTTGCTTACTCTTGAAGATGCTATATAAAATTGCCCATAAATAAAAAATCCTGCATATCCTGGTGACTTGGCTTTTGATGATGGTCAGAGCAAAGTGTAAACTGTATTTTTTTTTTTTTTTTTAATTAAAACTGGTAATCAGTAGGAATAATGTGAAATCTGAGTATATTAATAGTATCATTATTAGATATTTATGATTTTTTTGTTTTCATTTACACAAGTATTTTTTTTTTCATCAGTTATATTTGTTGCCCCTTTAAAGTCCACAGATACAAATGTAAAAATTTTGCAGAGCAAAGGAGGGAGCATTTCCATTCAAAGTAAGCAGACATGCAAGTAAACATACTGTAAATGATTTCAGAGGACAGGGTGAGGATCCCCTTTTAAAATCCACAGATGCAAATGTATATTACAATGGAATACCTTGTGGGGGGCTCATTAAGCTTAAATTGCTGCTGTATGTCCGGGGCTGTTTCTAGGATTTGCAAATATAAGGGTCTGTCTTCATTTGTCAATGCATCTTATTGGTTAGTGGTTCTGTTCTGCCTGTCAATTGCTTCTGTTCCAGCTTTCATTTTCATAAAGCATGCTCTCTGCAGGTTGGATAAATTTCATGTCTCTAAATTACCACCAAATTTCAATCAAAGCATTTTTAAATATTGAAATTTCCTGTTTTACTGAATACCTACTGACCTAGGTGTACTATCCTGCCAAATTTCTCCTTATTAATAGCATTTTTGTTGAAGAGTCAGTCAACATTATATTATATATATATATATATATATATATATACAGTGGTGTGAAAAACTATTTGCCCCCTTCCTGATTTCTTATTCTTTTGCATGTTTGTCACACAAAATGTTTCTGATCATCAAACACATTTAACCATTAGTCAAATATAACACAAGTAAAAACAAAATGCAGTTTGTAAATGGTGGTTTTTATTATTTAGGGAGAAAAAAAAATCCAAACCTACATGGCCCTGTGTGAAAAAGTAATTGCCCCCTGAACCTAATAACTGGTTGGGCCACCCTTAGCAGCAATAACTGCAATCAAGCATTTTCGATAACTTGCAATGAGTCTTTTACAGCGCTCTGGAGGAATTTTGGCCCACTCATCTTTGCAAAATTGTTGTAATTCAGCTTTATTTGAGGGTTTTCTAGCATGAACCGCCTTTTTAAGGTCATGCCATAGCATCTCAATTGGATTCAGGTCAGGACTTTGACTAGGCCACTCCAAAGTCTTCATTTTGTTTTTCTTCAGCCATTCAGAGGTGGATTTGCTGGTGTGTTTTGGGTCATTGTCCTGTTGCAGCACCCAAGATCGCTTCAGCTTGAGTTGACGAACAGATGGCCGGACATTCTCCTTCAGGATTTTTTGGTAGACAGTAGAATTCATGGTTCAATCTATCACAGCAAGCCTTCCAGGTCCTGAAGCAGCAAAACAACCCCAGACCATCACACTACCACCACCATATTTTACTGTTGGTATGATGTTCTTTTTCTGAAATGCTGTGTTCCTTTTACGCCAGATGTAACGGGACATTTGCCTTCCAAAAAGTTCAACTTTTGACTCATCAGTCCACCAGGTATTGTCCAAAAAGTCTTGGCAATCATTGAGATGTTTCTTAGCAAAATTGAGACGAGCCCTAATGTTCTTTTTGCTTAACAGTGGTTTGCGTCTTGGAAATCTGCCATGCAGGCCGTTTTTGCCCAGTCTCTTTCTTATGGTGGAGTCGTGAACACTGACCTTAATTGAGGCAAGTGAGGCCTGCAGTTCTTTAGACGTTGTCCTGGGGTCTTTTGTGACCTCTCGGATGAGTCGTCTCTGCGCTCTTGGGGTAATTTTGGTCGGCCGGCCACTCCTGGGAAGGTTCACCACTGTTCCATGTTTTTGCCATTTGTGGATAATGGCTCTCACTGTGGTTCGCTGGAGTCCCAAAGCTTTAGAAATGGCTTTATAACCTTTACCAGACTGATAGATCTCAATTACTTCTGTTCTCATTTGTTCCTGAATTTCTTTGGATCTTGGCATGATGTCTAGCTTTTGAGGTGCTTTTGGTCTACTTCTCTGTGTCAGGCAGCTCCTATTTAAGTGATTTCTTGATTGAAACAGGTGTGGCAGTAATCAGGCCTGGGGGTGGCTACAGAAATTGAACTCAGGTGTGATACACCACAGTTAGGTTATTTTTTAACAAGGGGGCAATTACTTTTTCACACAGGGCCATGTAGGTTTGGATTTTTTTTCTCCCTAAATAATAAAAACCATCATTTAAAAACTGCATTTTGTGTTTACTTGTGTTATATTTGACTAATGGTTAAATGTGTTTGATGATCACAAACATTTTGTGTGACAAACATGCAAAAGAATAAGAAATCAGGAAGGGGGCAAATAGTTTTTCACACCACTGTATATATATATATATATATATATATATATATATATATATATCTACACACACACACACCTGTGCTCATAAGTTTACATAACCTGGCAAAATTTGTGAAGTATTCGCCATTGTTTAGAAAATGTAAGATAATTATGCATAAAGCTTTCCTTTAAATTAGGGAGTGTGTTCAGGCAAAGTAATTTATTATCACATAAATGTGTATGCTCTTTTTAAATTATAATGATAACTGAAATCACCCAAATGGGCTTGATCAAAAGTTTACATACCCTTGAATGTTGGGGCTGATAATATTCATACATGTTGACACACACAGGTTCAAATTAGGGGTAATTAAAGAAGAGGGTCCACACCTGTAACTTCTTTGATTGTAATCAGTGTCTGTGTATAAATAGTCGATTTAAATTCATGCAGAGCTGCACTGACTTTGTTAGACACCAAGCCATGAGAAAAGCAAAAGAACTGGCAAAGGGCCTGCGAGAAAAGGTTGTTGAATTGTATAAATTAGGAAAAGGATGTAAAAAGATATTCAGAGATCTGAAAATGCCTGTCAGGAGTGTTCAAACTCTAATAGAAAGTGGAAAGTTAGGGGTTCTGTTGTTACCAAGCCATGGTCAGGTACACCAACAGAGATTTCAGCCACAACTGCCAGGATCATTTGTTCAGATGCCAAGAAAAACCCACAAGCCACTTCAGCTGAAATGCAGGCGAGATCCACCTCTGTGCTTCACAGTAGGGATGGTGTACTTTTCATCATGGGCCTTGTTGACTAATGAGAAAAGTGCTATATAAATATAAAGAATTATTACTATTACCTCCTTATTGTGCATCATGAAACAGCAACACCACTTGTATGCAAAGAAGCCTGTATTATTTGTATACATACAAACACACAAGGCAATTAGCTATTTCTTACAAAGCTGTTTATAAAGCAATAAACGTGTTAGGACAAAAAAGTGAAAGATCTATTCAGGATGGAAAGCAGGAACAGAAGGGGACTCTTGTACATCACAAGGCATACTTGCACCCAAAATTAGCTAATTAATAGTCACTGAATAATACAACACTCACATCTTACATCATGGAAAGAGACTGGAATAGGTCTGAGAAGAACAGGCCAATTGCAACTGACAGTGCCCAGTTTAGGAACTGAGGTCATATGATAACCAAAATCCCACCATTCTGTTCCTCAAAATATATACTGTAATACAAAAACAATGAATATCACATTTCTATAAGGAGTTACATAGAGAGCAAAACTAAGCTACTGTAGCAACAGTGTTGTCCTGATACATGAAATAGTCAAAACGAAAACTACTGTCTAAAGGAGAAGGCTGAAGATCGCCTGGATTAACTGACAAACTATACTAGTGTGGAAGGAATCTTTTGGGTTTGGAGTGATAGCAGACATGAGAGGGGCTGCAGTGTTTTTTTCCCTTCAGTGAACAGCCAGAGAGCAGATGAACATGCTACATCAGCACAAAGACTCTTGTGAAAGGGATTCCCATTCAAACAACACTCAGCTCCAAGCTTTAAAAGAAAAAAAAAAAAAAACTGTTACATTATGAACTCCCTAGAAACAACACTTTTGAAAATAATGCTAAACTCTCACTTTGTATAATTATATGCTGTACACTCTTTTGCTGCTCCACTGCAGAAATTAATGATTGCCCCTCACAACTTGTAGTGATAATTTTAGCTTGGCAAGTATGATAAATGTTCACAATTTATGCAATCTCTCTGATGCTGTTTTTTCAACTTACATAGTTTACTCCTTCTTAACATATGAAACCACAGTCACTGTAACTGATTTAGCAACAAAAGGGATAGCAGTCCAATATAAACCAGCACAATCAATTTTTTTTACTGTGCTCCAATCCACTAGTAATTCACCTGGGTTCCTAGCAAACAACATTTACCTGGCTACATATTCTGCATGCAGTCAGTAAGTGCACAGAAACCAACAGCGTGCAAGTTCACAAATTCAGAAATGGGTGCTACTAAACTTACTTTTAGAGTTAGGTCTGAATAAAGGATAAACAAACAGTTAAATCCCTTACTTTCAAATCATCTACAGCCCATTTATACATTGATAAATACCAATGCCCAAAGGAGATGAAAATAATTTTAAGTGCCTACCCTTGTATTTAGTCAGTTGAAAATTCGAAAGTTTCTAGCTGCAACACCCTATATGAAGTTAACAATTAAATATTGTATAAAAAAAGAGACATCTACTATAAACCAATTGGGTGCTTGGCACAAACAGAAACAGTACAAACAGAAAAGGATACCAGTATCTTACTTGCTTTTATATATATATATGCACTATATACTGACCTGCTATGTTTGAAATGAACTCAAATATTTTATTTCATCCATTGTGATGTGGCATCATAACCTATTCTTCCAAACAGAATAGGTTATGATGCCACATCACAATGGATGAAATAAAATATTTGAGTTGGGGCACATTATCAGAAATTCAGTGTAATTTATATTAAGGAAGAAGACAATTAAAATAGTGTTTGCTTGCATTAGAGTTTACCTCTTTACTATATAGACTGTCAGTTTATCCTGGAGATAGTACAAGCTATCTCGTTCCTAACAAATATTTCCCATCTTCTCCATTGTAATTCCAACACGATCCAAATACCAGTCTGGAAATATAATTCTTTCACTGTGCCCTGGGTCTGCCTGTGGGTCTTGTCCAAGACTGATGATGCTAGTTACACAACACAAGAGGTGCCTGGGGAGGAGTGTGCAGGAAGGGCTACATGCCCAAAACACCTCAGATGGCTCGTCCCAATCTGGATAAACAGTACTTCTTCTAAAAGGTCCTTCCTTATTGCTGGGTTGCTCACTCAGTCATAGAACGTGAACTAAGGAAGCCTAAACAGAAACCTCCCTTTAGGTGCATATACTCATGATCTTATTCTTCTAGTCACTACACTGAGCTTATGTAAACCGACCAATACATCAAAAGATTCATCCAAAGATCTTGTCGTTCTTTCATCACTATGGTATTTACAATGTTTACACAGTAATTCCCACTATACTTATTCACCACCACCTCTACCTTCAAAGGGACAGAATGAAATAATTTCTATGGATGAAAACCTCACACGTACAGTATGTGTGTCTGTTGTTGATGTAATCATTTTCAAACTTGAACTGTTTAACATCTGAGCACTGTTTTCATCTGTCTGTACTGAAACTTGTGAATCTCATCATCAAAACATGACCACAATGATATAATCAGGTTTCAGCCCTCTAACCCAAGAAGCCACCATATGAGAATACTATATACTTAAGTATACAAAGAACAGTGCCTTGCTGGTGTTCCTCTTGTTATGACATACTAGTGTGGAACAATTATAGTTTAACATAACATGAAGCACAAGGCAGGAAGAATATGTCAGAGCCAACAAAGACAAATAATATGGCAACCAAAACATGAAAGCAAAATGTGAATCGAAAGTCAAAGTCAATAAAGAGATCAAAACCCATAAACAAGACCTGACACATGTTAAATAAACTAATTGAACCAGCAGCCAATCCACATGCACTTCAGAACAGGTAATCCACCTGAAGCTAAGTATGTTTGGGCCAGGCCAAAACTTGGATAAGAGACCATCTAGCAAAAAGCTTGGGCTGTTGCTGAAAGAAGTGTTGGACAGGCCAGCAGGGGGCGCTTATCCTGTCATCTGTGTGTGGATCCCAAACTATCAGTGCAGTGAAGGGGATACTGTGCTATAAAAACACCACCATCCTTCGGAAGAGACATAAAACCAAGATCCTGACCGTCTTTGGCTATAAAAGATTCCTAGGAATCCTTTGTAAAGAGTGTATCCCGATGTCCAGGCTAAATTTCCTACAGTCTTGGACTAGTTTGGTGCTGAGCTGTCACCCATCACATTGCTGCACTTGGGTCCTAATCTGGGGATCCTGAGTTGATTTGTCATGTCGTGGGTGCAGCAATGCGCTGTATCAGCGCGTGCTCCTAGTCACTATGGCTCTATATATCATTCCCTGTCCCTTACTGGATAACTCTCTTTCACTCCTTCACCACCTAAATAAGTAATGTGTGGTGAGCATACTGGCATAAGAATACCTACTGTTGCATCATTGAGGCAGCACTGGAGGTGGCTGAAGTGAATCTCCACTCTCTATGAAAGCACTTTGAGTAGTGAGGAAAGCACTATATAAATGTAAAGAATTATTATTAACTAGGCTAGATTTCAAGGACAAGACATTCTATGTGCAATGTGAATACCACACTATTTCTAGTGTCACAATCTATGATGTAATCTATGTGGTAATCACGGTTATGTGACATATACTGTACAACCACTTTGTGTAAAGAAAAACAAAGCAGGAATAAAATCAAACTTTTTCAGTTTACCACAAAATGATCAAACAACCTCAAAAACAGATTCTATCAGGTAGAAAACCATAAGGCAACTCAAAATACATGTATAAAATGTGTCAATTATTACACCTCCTAAAATAAAATAATATCAACAAGACTGGAGGCATCAAAAGTAGTACATTTGTTATAAAACATTCACAAAGAACTCAAAATACAAATGAAAAGACAAAAGTAAAACTGATTCCAGTTGCTCCACTGGTCCTAACAAAAGTCGATTTTTGAAGCAAATTTGCTGTATTTGCCGAAGACCTTGTTTGACAAATATTTTCCTACAAATTCTACATGTGGCACTTATTTTTTTCTTAGTGCGTCATGAAGCTCTGCAATGTCAGTGTAACATTTCACAGCTGTAGTAGCCATGCGCAGAACTTCAGGCATGAGTACTGTAAGATTTCTGCCAATCAGCTTCACGTGCAAGACCTGATCAGCACTCAAGCGGGATGTACACTTCACATGTATGCTTTTTTTTTTTAAATTTCAAATTAAATAAAAACAAAAAAAATACTTTCACCATTTTCATTAGTTGACCGTACTGAGAATAAAATATTATTATTATATAACACATATCCCTGTTGGCCCAGCAGTGCAGCACAGCATTGCTAATTTTCATGCATAATTAGCCATGTGTCACAACTAGAGTCCAAAGAAGTCTCAAAGGAGCCCTCCCCACATCAGAAAACACAGGAGGCTCTGTGAAATAATAACAAAAGAGCTATTACAATTTATAAGGCATTTCTTTGTACTTGATGCATGAAAAAAATGTGAAGCATCTGCCCAGATACACGGGAAAGAAAAAAGATGCCATGACTTCAGACTATAGAACAAACCAGTCCCACACCGCTGCTTCCTGGCACAGCCAACATGTGCTCCAAAGATAAGGAACTCTGAGTGGTGAGCAATAGTCTACATTTTATTTATTGCTAGTTTGTGAAAATTTGCTCTATTTTGACTGTGGAATTCATTCCATCCGCATCTATTGTTGTTTGAAGCATGGTGATGCAATGGTAGTACTGTTGCTTCACAGTACATATCACATTTGTGGCCATAATAATTGGTCCAGCATTGTTGGTAGACACTTGCCTAGTCCTCAGGGACCACTGCACTATTACAATGACCTCAAAACTACTTCAGTTCATCCTTCCCAATTAACATCAATGCATTTCATGGAGCTCTGACAATTTCCTGAACATTTCTGTGATTTCACTGAACTTGTAGCGAAGCAAACTCTACGGGGATCACTCACCACTAGTCCTGACTTATGACAGGTTTTAAATGTTCATCAATCTTAGTTTGACTCTGGTAACTGTGCAACTACCAAGTACTACCAAAGCACTCTGCTTCTCTCTGGTCTGGGTCTATTTATCAGACATGGAGTACAACGTGCATACAAGGTAAATGACCTTCCTAAACTCGCACAGAGAGCTGAGGGATCTGAATGGCCAATCTTATGGTTTAATGTTCAGTGGTTAAGGCCTGTAAAATAACAGCCCCCGACCTTCAGTCTTATTTGAATGTCCCTTTCACACTTAGCATTTTAGCTAGGTTTATAAACAAGCAATGCCAAACCAAGCACAAGCTCAGGTACAGTTTCAGACTATAGGAGCAGGTTCATTCTGTTAGCAGAGCTGTGTGTAAAGATGTTTGAAAAGAAGGCAAAATTTTGCTTTGCTCATTCCTTCTACAATTATTCTGGCTGCTTGGCTAATATGTCATAATGATATATGAAGTAGCAAAAAAAGATCATCATCTTGTTTCATTACAGGGAAAAGATGTAACAGATATAATCTTTGTTTCTTTATGCAGTCTGAGAGATCCCTTTTCTTAGTTAACACCAAAATTGGACTTGAGAGGCTGTGTTTAGACTAGGGATATAATTCCAGTCTTTTTGCTATTAAAATGCAGTTTACATTCATTTTATTCAGTCTAAACAAATACAAATTGTTTATTTAACAGGTAGTTTCTATTCCAAAATATGCTCCAGTTCCAGATTTACCAGGATGTAAAAGGATTCTATATAGCTATTTAATAGCATGCATCTGATTTTGCTGTCTATACACATCAACGTTCACAATCTTAAGCCAATGTCACATTACACAATTTCTAGTCAAAGGGGATGTCAAACTTGATGATTGTGTTGCTGATTTTCTCGCCAGAGCATGTCAGTTTACAAGACTAGAAATCACAGAGAATGTCAAATTCCAGCATATCTTCACATTTCCAAAGTACCACAAGCTTGCTTCATCTTGTGACAGCCAATAACATGCTGCTTGACAGAATCTGTGCCTAAGTAAAGGTTTGACAGGAACAGCAAGTTCTGCCACAATCTTAGTCCCATTTTCTTTACATTGTGTCAAGGTGCATAAAATAAAAAACATCAAACAGACAAGCTTCTCTTCTGTTTTCAAGGTGTAAAACACCTGACATATTCCTTGCCTCTGCATTTTATCCATTGTACTTCTGGATGAGTGCTCACTGATTTTCAGCTGCCCTGCACAGAGAACAGGCACTTACAACTTAAGACAAAATGAAGTCTGTTTGATTTTTGTCAGATTCAGTCACTGACAAGTTGCACTGAGTTGCTGAATATGTCAACATGCACCACTGCCCCCAACTCTCTAAGATTATGTAAATAAAGTATACAACTGAAAATCACAAAAAAAAAAAGTTGTATAATATGACATCTCCTTAAGTGTTCCCAAAATAAATACTACTGATGAAAGCAGACTAACCTAAACTTTAGTGGAGCAAGAAAGAAATGGAAAGTCTTATCTAATGTTGGGAAGACAGCTAAGTATTCACTACGCCAGGTAAACTAAATTCCCCTCTTTCTTGAAACAGATTCCAGCTCTCCCCAGGGCTCTCCAATGCCAAATATATGACAGAATGCTCTTTTGATTTGTGAGCCTATCAGTAGTCGTTAACCAACAAAGCCACTCCTAAATATACAGATTGCTGAAGCTTTCCACATTCCTCACTTATTTTCCAAATCGCTGTGACTAAATCCTCTCAGTCCTGAGGACCAGGAGCTCTGTATTCAGGTCCTATGTGGTGGCTAACCTTATCTTGTCACAAAGAAAAAGTAAACCCAGTGGAAAAACATTCAACAACGTGTACCTTTTGATCAATTCATAAAATTTGTAACCAATTATGCCATTCGGCTCCTTCCTCACCACAGCAGCAATCAAGTGCTGTGACTGCTAAGCCACAGAACCTTAACCACCACTCAATCTGCTGACTAATCTCAAGACTACCAGCATGACTAAGCACCCAAATCACATTTTATACCAAAAATTTTAAATTAATGAAACCTTGGTTATGGTTAATATTTTAAGTAACATTTGTGGTCAGTTTACAAGCTATTAAGGGTTAATTTCAGTCTAAACCATTACACTGATTTCAAATTGGTCACAGCAGCTGACTGTTGGTGGTGCCCCTCTGACAAGTGTATAGCATGTCAGGGAAGTTATTTCTCTTCATACAACTTTTGTCTGAAAGTAAACTCACCTAAATGAGGAAGTAAATAAGTCAATAAAATGTTCTAAGCATACATTTTACAAAAAAGAGAAGACCACTTGACCGGTGTTGCTTGCATGGTTATTTAATTGTAAAGTTTTCCCCTATAATAAACAGGATACTCTCTTTGCATACTTGCTCCTGACTCTGGTTATCCCCAGAGTAAAATGTGGTTTCTGAACCCATCTCTCCTTATTTTCTATGAAAATAGCTATGTTTTCATATTTATTGGACGAAACGTTAATGCTTTGATTTTGAGCAACTGTATTAAGCTCTTCTTAGTACTAAAACTTATTGGGGTCCTGGAACCAAAAGCTGATACATCCTTTGTGTGAAAACATTTTGCCACTATTAAAATATGGATAGCTCCAGTTTAGCAGCATATTCATCTATTCTTTTTTCCTAGTATCAACAAGAGTAAGGTAAGGACCTACCCTGGAAGAGAGGCAATTGCACCTTATCATCTAGCAGCTTGTTAAAGTTATTGCCAATGCAGATTAAGAACTATGTTTACTGCCTTCAGCTTACACAGTTAAAGTCAAAGATTGGCATTTCTTCAGAAGGGACGTTCTTTACTACCAGTACAATATACCAACACAATACCTTTCTTCAGTTCTGCTAGAAAAGTTCCAAATACTTTCATATCTGTACTCTGAAACAAAATGAAGTGCAGAACTTTTCCTGATCTATGTTAAAAGCAATATGAGACAACAGCATCTGGGAATATTTCTTCAAGGACCAGTTAACTCTATGATTACTGTCTTTGGCACGTACACTATGAAGAAGGTGAGCCTAAGCCTGGTTATTCAGATGTATGTCCATGTTGGTCAGAGAAGGGCAACTCGTGATGTCTGTTATAGTACCTTGGGGTCATAATGCTGAGACTGAATTGTCATCCCATCATAATATTTAAAATATTCTAAACTCATTTCTACCTAATGATAATGAATTTTCCACTGAAATTCACAGTGTCGAAACTACAAGCAGCAGAAACTTTTTGTATTTCTATTTGCTCCCTTTAACTGTTTCAGGGTGCACTGAAAGTGTGTGTGGTTAACAGGGCAGGGTCTCAAGTCAAAGGTTGACCTTGTCTAATCACAATGTACCTTGACTGAAAGCTTTTTGTGCATTAGTTTTCACCTAGTGTCCTTAAAATGGTACATTAAGCCACTAATGGACACAATGTCTCTTGGGATTCATTGATATGAAAATCTTACATGTTTTGTGCGAAATTAGCAAGCAGCACTCGAACTACAAATTGTGTTCCTCTCCCCAGGGCCCTGGCTGTAATTGAGTGAACTGTAAGTGTTCTCACATCTCTCACTTCTAGATTAAAGGCTAAAAGAAAAGTACAGAAATGCAATAGGATAATGAAAAGAAATTTGCAGTTCATTACAATTCTCAATTTGTGCCCCCTGTCCCCACCCGCTGAATGGAAGAACAAAGCTCACAGCATAAATATCAAAAATAGTAATAATACACCTGCTTATCTAAACAGTATGAGTGGCCTAACAGAAACTATTTACAAATAAGCAAGTATAATAAATAAGAAAATAAGCAAAAAAAAAAAGTGTGCAGGGAGAAAAGGGAATCCACTTGCTACATCTGCTGGTCAAGGATACTGTAAGACCTAGATGTAAATCCACAGGGTGACAGGTCAAGGCCTAAACTCATTTTGGAAACACCCTTGGCCAATATTGAGTAAATGTTTCCCTTTGGTTACTAATGTCAGATATTCATTTTATATTAATGATCATTTCATCAGTTTTAATCTTTATGTTCCTTCTACAGTACCCTGGAAAACCCTGAGCAAACTGCTTGATTTGTCTTGTATATCAAATGTATACATTTTTCATTCAAAGTACAACTGCTACTCATTCTTGTAAAGCTTTTCATGGCGGAGCTCACAATAGAAGTTGCTACATTGCTCAAAAATAGTATTCAACTCACATTTTGTTATTCAAAAAAAACTAAAATTTGTGGCGGTCCAGCTGAGCTCAACACTTCCTTCTGGGAGCCTCTTGTACTCAAACCGCTGATAGTCATAAACCATGATTAGCCGGGCAGATGAGGACATACATACTTACAGCAAGGGGTAGGTGCAAAAGTGTCACTGTAAGTGCTTTAATTAAAAATTAAAAACCACAGTGTTCAAACAGGTGCAATAAAACTCTTCTATAAATAATCCAATAAAATAATCCATGGAGGTTCAAACAGTTCAATAAATTTTTCCATAAAGCCATAGATTAAAAACAAGGCAGGAAACATCTTTTAAAACTCCCATAAGCCCACATCGTTCTAAAACCAGCATCTCCTCTGCTTACCTCACACACGACCTTACCGCAGAGGAGACAGGCATGGGCAACCTTCTGATCCAGGCTCGGTCCCTGCTGACATCTGAGGACCCAGCAAGGCATCATGCCAAGCCTCCTTTCTGCCACTCCTAACCATTCAGCAATAGGCCACTCCAAATACCTAGAGTCGCTCAGCCAGAGTGACCCTACAGAGCAGGGGTGGGCAAAGTCAGTCCTGGAGGGCCACAGTGGCTGCAGGTTTTTGTTCCAACCCAACTGCTTAATTAGAAGATTTCCGGCTTGCGCCACCACCATCTACTCAAAGCACCGTGATGTTCCAACATAAATGGATTAAAAGCCAGAAGTCTGCATGACCATCATCATCAAGTCCTTCCGTGAGAACCCTAAATACAAAGAGGACTATTTCATTTATGTTAGGTAGAATGCCCAGAGGGGACTGGGCGGTCTCGTGGCCTGAAACCCCTGCAGATTTTATTTTTTTCTCCAGCTGTCTGGAGTTTTTTTTTTGTTTTTTCTGTCTTCCCTGGCCATCAGACCTTACTCTTTTTCTATGTTAATTAATGTTGTCTTACTTTAATTTCTTACTTTGTCTTTTATTTTTTTTTATTTTTCATTATGTAAAGCACTTTGAGCTACTTTTTTTGTATGAAAATGTGCTATATAAATAAATGTTGTTGTTTCTTTTGTCATTTGTATGTTATTGCTAATTAGGAGCAATTAAAAACCGAGAATGCAGCTGTTTAAGACTAAAATAAGCAATAAGGGTTCAAAATCTTAATGAGCGAGACCACTAAAATAAAGGAGAAGTGTTACTTGAGCAATAAGTGCTTCTTATTTAGCAACTCAGATGGAACAAAAACCAGCAGCCAATACGGCCCTCCAGGAACGACTTTGCCCATACCTGCTATAGAGCATTTGCTCTACGCTCCTTCTTGGGGCTCTTCACCTGGCTGCCTGCCTCATCTCTCGCTCCTACTGCCTCTTTAATCTTCTCTCCTTTCAATGTCCATCTCCATTCTTTTTTCCTCCTTTTCACAACTCTCTCCCAGGCATGCAGGCACAAACTCTCGGGACAATGACTATTTATTTAAAACCACGCCACTGATCACTTATCACAGAACCACAGTGAGTTTAAATTGCCTTTTTTGACACTAGTCAGCAAAGGAAAAAAAAAGCCTTTTTAAGTTCAAACAGAAAACAGATCTCTGAAAAATCATAATAAATTAGTTACAAATATAAAACAAAAAATATATCGAATAAGTATTAACCCCCTTTGAGTCGGTATTTAGGAGACGTACTTCTGGCAGCAAAGACAGCATTAAATTTGTGTGCACATTTATCTCTTACCTTTGCATACTTTTTACCCTCTTTGCAAAATTGCCCCACCTTTGTCAGGATGCATGGAGATCTTGAATAAACACCCTTATTAAAGTCCAGCCTCAAGTTCTCAATTGGACTGAGATCTGGATTCTGCCACTCTAGAACATTAACATTGTTGTTTTTAAGCCATTAATGTGTAGCTCTGACTTTATACTTGAAGACAATGTCTTCTAGCTTCTTCAGACTGCATCAGGTTTATCTCTAGGAGTTCCCTGTATTTTGAGGCATTTATGTTACCTTTACAGGCCTACCAGAGCCCGCTGCACAGAAGCATTCCCACAGACCGATGCTTCCACCACTATGTTTCAGAGTGGGGACAGTATGTTATTGACAATATGCATTGTTTGGCTTACATGAAAATATGGTGTATAGTCTTATGGCTAAAAGACTCAATTTTGGTCTCATAAGACCACTGAACCTTCTTCCAGCTGACCCCAGACTCTTCCATGTACCTTCTGGCAAACTCTTACCAAGTTGACATGTTTTTTTTTTTCCCCCTTCTTTGCCACTTTCTCATAAATTTGTGGCTGGTGAAGCACCCAGGCAACAGCTGTTGTGTGTACAGTCTCTCCTATCTCAACCACCGTAGTGTAGAACTCCTTCAGAGTTCTTACAGGTCCTTTGGTGGCCTCTCTCACTAGTCATCCGTCTTGCACACTAACTCAGATTTTGTAGTCGGCCTGCTCTAGGAATATTTACAACTATGTATATTTCTAAATGACCGATTTAATTGGACTCCAAGGGATATTCATTAACTTGGTAATTTTCTTGTCTCCATCCTCAGACTTGTGGTTTTTTCAATCACCTTTTCCCAGAGATGCTTGGGATGTTCTTTTGTGTTTATTGTGTAGGTTAGACCACCATACTGACTCACCACAAGTTGGATCTTCCACATACAGGTGTATTTACACTACAATCAATTGAAACTCCAGACAGATGATCTCCATTGTACTAATTCTGGGACTTCTAAAAGCAACTGACTGTACCACTGGTGACTGAGATGTGTCATGTTAAAGAGGGTGAATACGCAGTTGACTATTTTGTGCTTTATATATAATGTAAATCACTTTGCAGAGATCTGTTTTTATTTTGAAATTAGAGTCTTTTTTCTGTTTTATTTATTGTTTTCTTCTGTCCTCCTGGCCATATGATTTTATCATCACATTCATCTTTAGAGACACACAGTACAATATTACATATTTGACTTCTACTTTTCCATAAATAATATATCTATGCTATGTAAGCTTCCATTGATTTATTTTTAGCATTTATTCTTGACTAAATTATTTTTTTCTTTTCTTACAACTATTACTATGACATCTTTTAAAGCTCTTTGAGTTACATTCTATGTTTGAAAACGTGCTATAGAAATAAATGGTCTTGATGATGTCAATGAACTCTAAATAAATCATCGGTGATTTAATGTTGTACAGTAATAAAGGGGGTAAATACTTTATTTATAGACACTACAAGGGGGCTCCGCCCCCTGCTCGCTTCGCTCGCCTACCCCCGGCGTTTTGAACCCGTGCCTGCTGTGCAGCCGTCCTGCTTCTGCAGTGTGTGACGCGCGTTGTAGACGTCCATGTTCATTGTATGTGTCTATGCGGGCTCGTTTCTGCAGCTCCATTAATGGAGCTGTATGGTTTTGGAGCCGAGACAGTTATGCCTCCGCGGTTTCAGGCGCACGTTGTAGGCGCCCACGTGTATTGTGGAGCTGTATAGTTTTGGTGACGTGATCGTGACTCCAGTAGTTCTCCGTTGTGTACCGTTAGTAATATGAATAATTGCACTTACTGTTAATATGGAGCGATGTCTGTGGTTGCACTGTCAATAATGCATCACTGTAATGTGATTCACCTATGCTGTATAGTTTGGACGTGTGAGGATGACGTACATTTAATACGGAGCGTTCGCCCGTGTCACTCTGGGGCCCCCCACTGTTAATACGGAGCTCCGTCCATACTATTATAGGGTGCATTGTGGACCACTGCGGACTCCATAGTGTTTCCCGTTTCACTTTGTATCTCGGTCAGTCGAGCTCTTTCTTTTTGGAGCCGTGCCTGCCTGGTTTGCGGCATTTCAGACACGCGTTGTAGGTCGTTCATTGATCTTATCCAGGTGGGCTCGTGTGTGTATCGTTGAGCTGTATTGTGTTTGGATTTGGTGTAAAGCGTTCAGCGGTTTGTACAATCCCAAGCAGCACATTATTCCTAACTTCACTCCGCAGTAGTGCCACTCACAATATGGCGATTGTTTTATTTGCTATTTCCGTTAGTTGAGCTGTACGCGCCTGCGCAGTACGTCTCATGGTCCCATCGCCGTGTACCTGCATCCATGCCATCCGGTTTACCATTCTCGGTTAGTAATATGGATAGTCTAAGAAGATGTGCTTACTTTAGAAGAAGAAAGAACATTTTCTGATTAAAGCTTAGAACTGAGCAACGGGTGTAGTGTTGATCACGACTACAATGGTATTCAGAAGATCTGATAACCAGAACAGAAGTGTAAAAACACACACAAAGGAATTTTCTAAAAACAAAGCTCAGAAAACACTACACAGATGAGACTGAAGTTGCTGTTCATGCAGCAATGTAACTTCCTGGCTAACAACAGCTGTGCTCAATCCACCCTGCCAGAAAGCAGAGCCCACAAAGATTCTTTAAAAACGCTGCTACATTTTTGGATGCTGCATAAGATGAAATCATTGAAATGTACTTTTAACAGGTTTTAAAAATATTTGAAAATTGTTAAAATATTGTATAAGCGTTTCTTTTAAATAGTATGTCTTGTGAATTATTTGAAATACTTCAAATGCTTCAAATACAAATATTTGATTTGTCAAGAAAGTATTTGAAATGCTTGAAATTTTTTATTTGTACCAGTTTATTTGGAAAAACTTCAAATACACCAAAACAGCATTTTTAAAGGCATTTCTACAGGCAAATATTTAATTAGTATTTGTTTTAAACCCATGTCTGGTCCACAGTCCACCAAAAACACTGGCTTCAGCAGATTTCCATCTTAAAAGCTTGCTACACTTATCTACAAGTAGGTCATTTAAAATTTTAGAAGTTTCTTCATTAAAATCATAAAATACACATAATTAGGCTTCTTTCTTTACCACAGGCATCACGCATAAAACACTACAGCAAACAAAGCAGAGATGATAAAACAATCTTTTTCTGCTGGCTAATGTGACTGGTCTAATTGTAACTTGTTGAGGAAGTATTTGAGTGACGTCTACTTTATATACAGTATTATATATATATATATATATATATATATATATATATATATATATACACACACACATACATATATATATATAGACATATATACATACACACAGTGCATCCGGAAAGTATTCACAATGCATCACTTTTTCCACATTTTGTTATGTTACAGCCTTATTCCAATATGGATTAAATTCATTTTGTTCCTCAGAATTCTACACACAACACCCCATAATGACAACGTGAAAAAAGTTTACTTGAGGTTTTTGCAAATTTATTAAAAATAAAAAAACTGAGAAATCCCATGTACATAAGTATTCACAGCCTTTGCTCAATGCTTTTATTCCATGCACCTTTGGCAGCAATTACAGCCTCAAGTCTTTTTGAATATGATGCCACAAGCTTGGCACACCTATCCTTGGCCAATTTCGCCCATTCCTCTTTGCAGCACCTCTCAAGCTCCATCAGGTTGGATGGGAAGCGTCGGTGCACAGCCATTTTAAGATCTCTCCAGAGATGTTCAATCGGATTCAAGTCTGGCCTCTGGCTGGGCCACTCAAGGACATTCACAGAGTTGTCCTGAAGCCACTCCTTTGATATCTTGGCTGTGTGCTTAGGGTCGTTGTCCTGCTGAAAGATGAACCGTCACCCCAGTCTGAGGTCAAGAGCGCTCTGGAGCAGGTTTTCATCCAGGATGTCTCTGTACATTGCTGCAGTCATCTTTCCCTTTATCCTGACTAGTCTCCCAGTCCCTGCCGCTGAAAAACATCCCCACAGCATGATGTTGCCACCACCATGCTTCACTTTAGGGATGGTATTGGCCTGATGATAAGCGGTGCCTGGTTTCCTCCAAACGTGACGCCTGGCATTCACACCAAAGAGTTCAATCTTTGTCTCATCAGACCAGAGAATTTTTTTTCTCATGGTCTGAGAGTCCTTCAGGTGCTTTTTGGCAAACTCCAGGCGGGCTTCCATCTGGCCACTCTACCATACAGGCCTGATTGGTGGATTGCTGCAGAGACGGTTGTCCTTCTGGAAGGTTCTCCTCTCTCCACAGAGGACCTCTGGAGCTCTGACAGAGTGACCATTGGGTTCTTGGTCACCTCCATGACTAAGGCCTTTCTCCCCCAACTGCTCAGTTTAGATGGCCGGCCAGCTCTAGGAAGAGTCCTGGTGGTTTCAAACTTCTTCCACTTATGGATGATGGAGGCCACTGTGCTCATTGGGACCTTCAAAGCAGCAGAAATGTTTCTGGGACCTTCCCCAGATTTTTGCCTCGAGACAATCCTCTCTCGGAGGTCTACAGACAATTCCTTTGACTTCATGCTTGGTTTGTGCTCTGACATGAACTGTCAACTGTGGGATCTTATATAGACAGGTGTGTGCCTTTCCAAATCCTGTCCAATGAACTGAATTTACCACAGGTGGACTCCAATTAAGCTGCAGAAACTTCTCAAGGATGATCAGGGGAAACAGGATGCACCTCAGCTCAATTTTGAGCTTCATGGCAAAGGCTGTGAATACTTATGTACATGTGCTTTCTCAATTTTTTTTATTTTTAATAAATTTGCAAAAACCTCAAGTAAACTTTTTTCACGTTGTCATTATGGGGTGTTGTGTGTAGAATTCTGAGGAAAAAAATGAATTTAATCCATTTTGGAATAAGGCTGTAACATGACAAAATGTGGAAAAAATGATGCGTTGTGAATACATTCCAGATGCACTGTATATATATATTATCTGCTAAATAATAATGTGCATAATTTGTTGAGTATGAAAACAAAATCAGAACAAGTGCATGTAGATGATCAGATTGTATCCTCATCAAGCTAATCTTTCTCTTAAACTGGGTTGCAGAAAGAAGGAAGCACAGTCAAAGTACAATACTTTTTAAGTTCCTACATTCACTTCAAATTTTGTTTAGAAGCAACTTCAACAAACGTATTACAATGCGTGAAGTCATAAAAGACCTTCTTTGACAGGGGTAAATTTATTTATGCTTACTGCATAGTCCAGAGTCTGCACTAGGATTAAAACATACAACCCATTTTGCAGGATAAATTAATCTATGCCCAGCAGCTCAGTCTTCAAAGTCAGGAATTCACTGGCTGCCAGTCTCAGGATTGCTCCTTAAGCATCGAGACTAAAGACCAATTACTATGAAAAAGCATGCATTCATCAGGGCTGATGGTGTGGCTGTTCCTGCCACATTATTCCCTTTAAAATACATGGGCTTGTTTAGTCCTGAAAGGTGTTTTGTAATCAGTCAGCTTTTTCAATTGATTCAAATAAATTTAAAAAAATTAGTTATGTTACTTCGCAATCAAAAGTAAATGGCAGTTAGTCAGCCTTAGAAAATACTTGTGGAGATTATTTTTAAGCACTTTATAATTACATGGCTGTAGTTAATTTGTTCTGTTTACAGTAGATTCTTAAATAGAACAATTTACATCATATAATTTCTGCACTTAACTCCCTAAACAGAGTTCTAGTTAAATTCATCTCTGATTTCAAAATGCTCTTTCCAAAATAAAAAGCTGTAAATCGCATTTAGAACACACATCCCAGAGGATACACTGCAATCACAAAATGTCCTAAAATTACAAAGATAAATAACACACCTGTACCTTTAGTCATTCAGGGTCACTGAATTTTGAAATGATATGCCTGCTTATATAAAATGTTTGCCAAGGGTATCAGCATCTAAAGGAGTATTATACGAAATTATGACAATTTTTGTATATGTTAATTACTCCCCGATTTGTAATGATGAATGACAAAAATATTGAATCTCAAGTTTTTATGAGAAACAGCAATCACTACATTTCTGATGTGATGGCAAACCCAGGTTGAACAGCAGCAAACTACATCAAAACATTCATTAAAAAATATATTAAGGATGCATAATGGAGATATGTTCTAGAGAGGAGAGGAATAAAGGTCAGTAGGAACAAGACAGAATACATGTGATGTGTGTGAATGACGAGAAGGAGGTCAGTGGAATGGTGAGGATGCAGGGAGTAGAGTTGGCAAAGGTGAATGAGTTTAAATACTTGGGATCACCAATTCAGAGTAACAGGGATTGTGGAAGAGGTGAAAAAGAAAGTGCAGGCAGGGTGGAGTGGGTGGAGAAGAGTGTCAGTAGTGATTTGTGACAGACGGGTATCAGCAAGAGTGAAAGGGAAGGTCTACAGGACGGTAGTCAGACCAGCTATGTTATATGGGTTGGAGACAGTGGGACTGACCAGAAAGCAGGAAACAGAGCTGGAGGTGGCAGATTGTTAAGATTTGCATTGGGTGTGACGAGGATGGACAGGATTAGAAACGAGTACATTAGAGGGTCAGCTTAAGTTGGACAGTTGGGAAACAAAAGTCAGAGAGGCGAGATTGCGTTGGTTTGGACATGTGCAGAGGAGAAATGCTGGATATATTGGGAAAAGGATGTTAAAGATAGACCTGCCAGGCAAGAGGAAAAGAGGACAGCCTAAGAGAAGGTTTATGGATGTGATGAGAGAGGACATGCAGGTGATGGGTGTAACAGAGCAAAATGCAGAAGACAGGACGACATGGAAGAATATGATCTTATGATATTATTAAAATAAATCACCTCCACTACAAACTATTGTACACTAGAGAGAGACGCATTCAAGCATGAGCTTTTGTCCTTCCAAGTTATAGCTCATTTTTTGGCCAACATGACATACTGTATCACATGATATCTGAGGCAACAACTGGACAATAAAAATGTAAAGAAAAGTGAGTGAAACCATTATCTGGTGGAAGGAATATCATCCTTCAACAAGCAGAAAGTCAATTCACAGGTGCAGTTTCACAAACTGCTAATGAAAAAACAGGAAATACAGCGTTGTGACTTAATGATGGACAAATAAGAGGAGAGGTGGAGCTTCAGTGCAAAACCTCAATCTCATCTGAATGTTCTTCTCTCATAAGTAAAGTCAGACTTTTTTATGGATGTTTTGATATTGTTTGCTGTTGTTCAAGCTGTGTCTCTATTGAAGTGCACTGTATCAGAAATATAGTGCGCTCTTAATGCCATATTTTCGTGGAGAAAAAAGGTTTTACAAACTATTATGGGGTAAGAAACAGATATGAAAAAATATCATTTGTGGCTGTAGTATTCCCATAAATACACTTTAGTATTATATATCCTACTTATAATTAGCCTGTTCCTGTTGTAAAAAAAAAATATAAGGTTCATTTTAAATAAAAGTTTGACTATGATAATATCCAGCTGTTACAGGCTTTTTTTCTTCTAAGTATCCTGCTGTGACACTAGCTGTTACAGCTGCTTTTACCAAGCTATTTCTGCTGGCCATGAAACAACATATTACAGTGGTTGGGGACTGTTTGAAATAGCTAAAAAATACAGTGCCAAGTCGTCACATTAAACCACATTTATGGAGTCAAGCATATGCTGTATGATACTGTACAATGCCCATGAATTTCCAGATGACCTAGGCAGCTAAAACCCAAGGTAAAAGAGAGTTTTTACTTTCTTCTCTTCCATTGAATACTGCCTAAGGATTATGCCACAAAAGCTTTCTGTTACTATATTTTTTGTTTCGTTTTAGTCTAAGTTTATTGACTTTTCCATTAACATTAATTCAAACAGATTTTGTAAGTAAATGCTATTTTGCCATGAATGTCTCAGATACTGTTTTGCATTCTAAATCTCTCTTCAGTAGAAACCAGTAATACAAGAATAAACTGAACTGATTGTCCGTTCTTGTAGCTTACAATGGCGCTAATGGATACATGGGTCCATAGGTGAATGACAAGCCTTAAAAGTTACTGAATAAGTATATTTTTCAAGTCAAAAATATTATCATATATTGATCTGTGTCTTGAGATTGCAAAACAGTGTATCATGTCATTTAAAGAAGAAGAAGAAAAGCACAAAGCAAAACATTGTGACATCACCATCATTCAGCCTCTACTGCTTCGGTATGTAGTCAAGCACGTGTTTTCACCAAGCAGCTCTGCCTTCTACCAATTTTCTTATTTCCAGCTCTGTTGCCACAGAGGATTGCCGGTTGACCACTTCTTCGTTGGAGCATTCAACGCACAGATATTGTGTGGTTCCATTGAATTTCTCCTTAAACAATGAACAATGAATCTTAGTTGACGCTTTTCTCTGGTGTCAATGAGTGATTCTTGGCTGACTTGTTTGAGGATTTCTGTGTTTTGTATGTGGTCTATAGCCTTGATGCAGAGTGTGTTCAGATAACATTTGATGGTGAAATGATCAATTTCTTGCTGTTGTTGTTTGTTGATGACCCAGCTCGCACATCCATATAACAGTATTGACAAACTTGATGCTCTACATATGTTGCTTTTTAGTTTAATTGGTACGGGAGTTCCATATGTTCGTCAATTTCCAGAAGGATCCCTACATTTTTGCTTTTCTAATTTTAAAGTTGGTTTCTGTTAATCTGACCTTAGCTCCCAGGTATTTGAAGTTATCTGCCCATCTGATTTCCTGGTTTCCTAGTTTGATGTTTCTACTACATGGTTCCTGGTTAGTCATGGCTTCTGTTTTTGATGTGTTGATATGGAGACCGACCCTCATTGCATGCTATCTTTCTGTTTTATTAATATCTCCTTCGAAAATAGCTATGTCATCCACAGAATCCAGATCTTTAATGCTCTTTGCTGTCTGACGAGATAACTGACATGAATAAGCTATGAAGCCATTTATGCCTTCTTCAGCTTGTTCAATTGCATTGCTCATGACATAATCTATGATGATTATATATAAGAATGGCACTAAGGTATCACCTTGTAGTACAACAGTTGTCACCAAGAATTCCAGGGATGTGTTTCCATTTACAAGTACTCTACTTTTAGAGCTGGTGAATAGGACCTTTATTTACATCCAGCCTTTTTAAAAGGAGATTGTGCACTTTTCTCCACCACTCGTCTTCTCTTCTGTGGCATCTTTCAGGGCCAAGGGACATAACTTACCGAGGTGAGTCTATCACCAAGCGCTGCTATAAACACTAAATGTTTAAAAATTATTTAAAAACCACTTTACTTCAGAACACAATTTTATGTGACAAATTAATATTTACCATGATTGAGAAAAATAACTTTGACCTGAAAAATACCAGACTTACCCTCTAAGGAAGATCCTGCACAGAGACTAGGAGTTTATGAAATTGCACTGGGTATGAGGGCCATTCTTTTTCTTTTTGTACCCAACATGCACAATCCACCCTGTTTCTGGGTGCCTGGTCTTTGAACAGTATCCTATAGGGACAGATTTTTTTTTAACAGCTACTGTAACAAGAAAAATTTCAATTAACTGGACGTAAGTTCAACTTTCTTATGCTTATTATTTGGAATGTAATTGTGCTCAAATTTAAACAATTTAAGTCCCAGTCCCAGTTATACAGGCTGCAAACAGTGGAGCAGCTATAAAACATTTTATAATTATAATTCTATTTTTCAAAAATAAATTTGTTTGTCTTTATTTTTGAATAAAAAAATCTTAAAGGTGAAAATGCAGCCTTGATAAAGATTATCTTGATGTCGCAGTTCTGTTCATTTAAAGGGCTAATAGTCAATTTAATGTGTGTATCATATATACATATTAATATTAGGGAAAGGTACATACTGTATGGATGTAGCGTCATCACAAATGAGCATTTTTACGGTCATAATGAAGCACTTAAGTGAGTTCCCAATAGCTCTAGCTGCAGTCACGTAATCACAGCAAAAAATTAAAAAGGTGATTCCCAGTACAATAATGTAATTTGTTTCCATTCATCTGCAAGTGGCTAATGTGCACTCAGAGGCACTCACCACTTATCATGCCTCTTTCATGACAAAAAGCTAAAGGAGGAATGCTGATTTATCTGATCTAAAACCACATTAGTAACAAACTTCATTTTGCTCACCCAAATGCACTGAGCACTATAAGTGTGACACACCCTCTTTGTGCCAAATCATTCTAAATGGGAGCCCCACCCCTCACTTCAACCAAACAATTTTTTATCCGAAAAGCTTACATTTTACTTATCAAGTCAACATACTGTATATGTAGACAAAGTCAAAAGGCTTGATCATTGTTTGATCAAACATTAGAACAAACAAGACTTTGACCACAAAATGACTGTTGGTGCCAGACGTGGTGGATCTAGCTTTTCAAAAACAGCTACCATCCCAGACTTTTCACAAACTACAGAGTTTACAGTGAATTGCGTGAGAGACAAAAAGAAACAGTAGGTAAAAACACACTGTTAGTGAAACAAGTCAGAGGAAAACAAATAGATTCTTTCAAAAAAGGCCACAGATGCTTAAGGAGATGAACTACAGCTGCCGAAGACCACACTGGGCACATCTTCTGTCAGCTACAAATAATAAGATAATAGTAATAATTCTTTACATTTATATAGCGCTTTTCTCACTACTCAAAGAGCTCTCCACACAGGGAGGACCCGGGAAGCGAACCCACAATCTCCTTACTGCAAAGCAGCAGGACTACCACTGCGCCACATGTGATGAGCCAACAGTAAGAATGTGACCACGAAAACCGCTAGAGACTGAATGGATGGCAGAGTCTGAAGACAGCATAAACAGTATGAAATCACGGATCAAACCTACACTGTATAAACAGTACCAGGTGTAGGGAATGCATCGTTAGCACACATTAGACCTGCTAATACTAGTTGTACTTAAGTGTTCCTGTGCTATTAAGGCCCTGGTCTATATCCACTAAGATAATCTCCATGCCACAAAACACATCATCTCAAACTGGTTTCAAGAACATGACAGTGACTTCAGTTTACTCAAATGGTGTCACAGATCTCAAACAAACATATCGTCACTATACAAACGTGTGGCCAAATTCTGCAGAAGCTATGTGATCCTATCAAGTCAGAATGGATCAAAATCCCTACATTTCAAGGTCCTTTTTTAAAACTATAACATGAGATAACACACCTTGAAAAATTAAGATACTCTGGAAGCAAAAAGGGGCAATTACTGGTGCAACATAAGCATCCCCAAAAAGTTCACTCTATGTATTAATACATTGAACACATGGTACAGTAGCAAAAAGGAAACCCTACAAAATCAGTAAAAATAATTATATATGCCAACTTTTATAGCAAGTACAATTATAAAGATCTTTGTATGGTATGTAAAGTTTCAGAAAATTACTCATCAAACTCTTTTATATTTCAAAAATTAACATAATGACTAGAAATGGCAACAAAAGTTATGTGTGCATCTCAGCACTCACCTCCAGATGCTCTAGAATGTAAGGAGGGTTGGTCATGCCGAGCCTCAGCATTGCTCCTTCAGGAATCACCTCGACAAGGCGCCACAGGAGGGTTGGTAGATCTGTGCCAATGTCTCTCCCGTAAGCGCCAGTGTCTTCACTAGTCAGCCATATCTCACAAACTCCCTCTATCAAGAAATGAAGAAAACAGATAAAAAAAATGCAGAAAGCATAAAAAAAGATTAGCAGAAACATTCACTTTGCAAATAAATAAATAAATAAACAAACATTCACTTCTGCAGATAACACAATTTTTCAATTTTAAGAGTTGATGCAAAAAACAAAATTTAATAGGATTAAGTAAACTATTTGCTCCATAGTCAGACATATGCAAGATTCACTTTCATGATGTAAAACTAATTCATTGCTTAATTACACTTATTCACACTATGTTTCTGCTGCAAAAAGTGATTTTCTTTTTAATGAAATTTTATATGGACTGGCTTTTTATCTTTTTTTTATTTCATCATACAATTTTACTACATTTGGCCTTCTAATCATAATAAAATCCATTTTATACATACTGTATTTCTTAAAAGCAGCCATTTTCTAAAGAAAAGCTATACTCTGATAAGCACTGTTATAACTGGCATATTTAATTACATTTCGTTACATTATTCTAGGGTTTCTGCAAATAATGTATACATTGTTCATGGGGAGTTTTACGGCCTACAAATTCTATTTTGATATTTCATTATTTCTACAAAGCTACCTTTGAGGTTCAAATCTTTTAACATAATGTTCAATACCATCTTCTTTTGATATGGGCATAAACATTTCGGGGCTTATTGCATGGTCCATTACTACAGTAATATATCCCATGACTCACTAGGAATGCAGAATTGGTCATGTGACATGTGTATGATATAATAGTGATTATGTGCGATTCTGTCTGAGACTCCCAATATAAGCAATATGCTTAAGAATAGAACTTTGATTTTTGGATTAGGAAGTGTGTTTTGACGACAGTATTTTACCCAGTTTCAACCTTTGCTTTATATTTTGACAACGTCTATTCTCCCAGGCTTTCCTCATTAAATTTTTCACTGACTTAATTTTTTCAGTCGGTACATTTATTTGTTTTTCGTCCTTCTATATAGAAGTAGGGCAGGTTTAATGATAAAACAAAGTGAAATGTAGGCAGTACTGTAGACCGTAATCCTCTGTTCACTGATTCACCAGTTGACACTAAATGAGTCGCATTCCGAATAAAATGAAGAAATATAAAGCAGTGATATCTTGCATTTCTTGTTTTAAACTATAAGAATAAAAAATATATAAATAATTATAAATGTGAAAACTACAGAGACAGAATAGAGCTTTTAGCTGCATTGCACTCATGCATGTAAAATATGCCCCCATTCACATTTCAGAGAGGTACAATAGACTGCGGCCTCAAAATTTTTAAAAAACATAGCCAAGATTTTGGACAGACTTCAAAAGGGGGAACAAGGTGCACCAAGTAAGCTGTGTGGATTTGCCCTGGCCAAACTTGTAATAACAAATCACCTTATTGTAACATCAAAACTAGAATTCAACAAACAGACTGAAAGAGAAAGATGCAAATTAAAACACAGACACATAAAGGAGATAAGGAAAAAAATAGCTAAGTGAAATGAGAGGTTGATGAGGTAATCGATCTATGGAGGAGGAAATTCTCCAACAGGGAAAGAACAGAAATTTGCTCACAAGTGTATATGAGGTCATTTGTACCAAAAGACATCACATTCATTAATATAATAATTCCACACACTGACAGGTTGGTGTTGATCTCTTATTCATTGAAGGGAGCGGTTTTTCACTTCATAGCGAATGGCAGTTTACTGTTTTCAGGATATACTGCATCATATTACTGCTGCTGCACCATTTTGCAATTTACTTTGGGATTAAGAGTTAATCATTACATCTGTGAGCCCTTCCATTCATCTAACCTACTGCATAATCCAAGTTCAGGAAATATCTCTCTATTATATAAAAAAATCCTGTAACAAGACGAGACTTTTTGGAAGATTTTTTCAAGTCCTGCGAGACAAGACTTTTGGCATGACGTTTTTCAAGTCTCGCACTCCTCTCAATCATTTTCAAACAAGACCACGGTCCTCTCACCTCTCATTCGTGAGAATGCGACACACGTCAGACACACTTTCTGCGATATCAGTTCTTATAAATTTTTACGTTTTCCTCATTTTAAGTCGTTTATGAAAAGTCCATAGTTTCATCCTGTAAAGAAGCTTTTCTGGACAGTATTTTTTCATATACAATCTATTCAATACATTCGTTGAACTCCTTTGCTGGACAATAATTTTATATGTTCTAGATGACATGTCAACGACTAAGCGAAGAAGAAAGGGCTGCATGTCGAAAAAAGGCCCAAAAGCGTTGGAGAGAAAAGAATTCAAAAAAGAACAATAATAATTGAAGTGCAAATTCGGAAAATAAGTAAAGTAATAATCAGCCCGGACCAAGTGGAACTGAAAACCTAGCAGGTCCAAGCAGTGTCGAAAGAAAAGACAAAGAGCAGAAGACAAAGTAGAACATCGTAAACAGGTTCAAAAACGTTGGTGCGATACACATGCACAGCAAGTTACAGATTATGAAAGTAGTAACATTCGAAAGTCTCAAAAAACTGATAGGAAAGATCGCATTAGCGCTAACAAATGAAAATTATTACTCCGTGAAATAAAGGAACAGCAAAAAGAGATTGAATATATGGACATAGATAGAACTATACGGATATTGTTCAGCTTTAAAGTTTAAGTCAGAGACTTGTTGATCGTCTAATTTGTGTTGCCATCAGGGAAAAGTAGTGTTTCTTCCCAATGAAGAGGCCTATCCGCGAGAATTAAAACATTTGTTGTTTGGTGAAAGTGAAATCCACATACACCACAGGCAAAATATCCGAACCTACAATAATCTGTTCGTGATCGCATCATTCAATGCTCAAAACGTAGATTTATATGATTCTGGACCATACGCTATGAGAATCTGTGGTCCCGCAACAATTAAAGCTATGACAAGTTTAATTTCGAAGAAACCACAATTCGGTTTATATTTATGATCAAGAAGAGATGCAACATAGGAACTAAAGATTTAAATGATCGCACGTATTAGAAATTATACAGCCAATAATGGATACGAATCCATACTTCCAAAAGTATCTCACTTTACATGAAATTTATCTGCAAAACACGGACAAAGAAGTTTTCTTGGATTTCTATGTGAATCTAGAAAGATCACAGGCACATTTATAATAAACCAACATGTGACGAATTGTCAGCGATAACAGTTTTGAAAGACGGAGATATCAAAGACAGAGTTGATATTCGTGTTTATCCAAAAACAAAGCATGATTCGTTGTTTCTGTCTAATAAAATGCCTCATTCGATCCTTTACTCCTTCCTTTGCCTTTCCCAGATGGCGAAACAGGATGATCGTATAATATGAAACACACGAATACAGATAACAATCTCTTTAAATTGTATATCCGGTTACCCATACCCGAGGGTTGGCGAGTGAAGCAAGCAGGGGGCGGAGCCTCCTAGTTCTTTTTGAATTTGAAGCCATTTTCATTTGAAAGGAGTACAACTACTGCCTAACCACTGAAATGACCGGAGTTTAATTTTTCATTGCATGGAGTTTACCTCCTTCTCCATGTGTATATTATCCAAGTACACCTTTTTTTTTTCCCTCCCACTTCCCAAAAAAATAAAAACTACAGACTTGCCAGGAAGAGAATGAGAGAATGACAAAGTAGTAGTGTTGCACATTACACCTGTACTAAAAAGGTTCCAAACTAAAAAATTTTTTAGAAAAAGTACTATACCAATATTTTGCAATCTTACTACATAAAAATGTGACTGCAATTGCGATAGTAGATGGGCTGGTAGGTTCAGTGTTGAAAAAGGAGTCTGACCAAGACTCACCAGTAATTTTAATCACTAGCACATGTACCTGTGTTTTTCTTCCTTGCTTGGATTTGGTTGTTACAACATTTAAAATAAATGAAATTCTATTCCATTACTAAAGTCCAAGTTCAGTTTGGTCAATATTGTACTTGTTTGAGGAAAAAAACATTTTGCATTTTATTTTTGTGAAAAGTACAAGTCTATCCATTATTTGTTTCATGTGTACGGTGACACTAATAGAGGACAAAGAGCTGCTCTTACCTCGGCATGCTCAGTGTTATTCCATGTATGTCATTTCTAGACTTTGTGAATGAGGCAACTATTTCTGTTTTACATATGACCTCTTTCAATTTCATCACTGCCTCACCACTTGAACCTTCTATATATCTTTGCTCACCAAAAGGGTGAGGATCACACGTGTCAGGTGGACTAATTAAAAGGAGAGGAAAATAAAACTTTTGAAAAATATAAAAACAACTCAGGCCAGGACGGATATACAGGAAACTCTTAATGTGGTGCTCCTGCAGCGAGGTTCACTCTAAATGAGGAAAAATAAAGGCCACCAGCCCATCTTATTTCCTTTGGCTAGGCATCAATAAAATGACAACTGTATAGTACATACCAATTATTGCCACAACTCAGTGATGTAAATACATAGCCCTTGGAGATTATGTTGATATAAGTTTTTAGTTTTTCCGCCTGAAATAGGTGTGTATAAGAGAGGAAGTGAATTTTTCGTGGAAATTCTGAGTTCCCTGCTTGGCACAAGCTTTGAAATGGGTGTAAAGGAAACAGCTGCTGTGGTAAAAGGACTGGCAAGTGTAAAGACAATCGAGATAACAAGAGAACACTCCTGAAAACAGAACCTAGAGGGGAAAATCAGGCAAACAGTAGATTTCACTCATACTTCATAATGGACTGGAATAACAAAGAAATTATTAGCATTCACTGGCACGCAGCAACACAAACCATATACTAAACAGCATAACATTAAAAGGTGTTCAACTTAACATAGAAAATCCAAAAAAATGACATACCTGAAAATGTTCAGAAAGTTAGAAACACAACATTTAAATATCTATTATCTAAAAACAAAGGGAGCATGATGGAGAAAGAAGGGAGGTTTAAAGTTTTCACTTTTTGTAGGCCTTCATTAAAATTACTTAAACTTGGTTTATATATAAAAACCAGTAATGCTTCTAAAACTGTAAAAATTTGCTTAGACTTACACATTTATTATAATCATGTGGATTACTAACATGTTAAAAATCCACCAACTGCCTCTTTATCTTCCTTTCCTTTCTAATGCTAACACAGGTCCAATGTTAGCTGCCAGAGGACATTTTGGAAGATCAGATGTTATGGACAGGGCCAGATTAAGACTCTACAGTGTCCCGGGTCATCAGCACTTCCAGTGCCCCTATACACAATACACACCAAATACAATTTAGTAAGCCAGTATTAAAGGCAAACAAACTACCAACACACCTAGGACCTGTGTAAATTTTTGTAAATTCCAAGTGAAGACCTACAGATTAGAGGACAGCTGTTCAAATTTTTTTAATCAATCATAATTGTTAATGACTTGGGAATTGCAGTCTTGCTGTTCTTTCAAATAAGCAAAAAATTAGAAAATTGGCAAAGCACAGTAAAAGCTGACTTTCTTTTGAATTCATGTCTTTGAGTTTTTAAAAAAAAAATTCTTTAAGTAGCTTTA
Source organism: Erpetoichthys calabaricus (assembly GCF_900747795.2). Lineage (NCBI taxonomy): Eukaryota > Metazoa > Chordata > Cladistia > Polypteriformes > Polypteridae > Erpetoichthys > Erpetoichthys calabaricus. The sequence continues at coordinate 97,356,000 of NC_041406.2, forward strand.
TTCACATCCCAAAAATAGAAACAAAAACAAAATAAGGCCTAGACACATCCCTTGTAATTATATGAACTAAAGCAGGGCAATCAAATCTGAACAAAATGAACAATAAGAAAAAGAGGTATTACATAGAAAAATAACTATAATTACTACAGTATTCAGTTCTTACAGTCCAAAATATAGCAAATCAACAGAACAAGGCAAAACATAATATGGTTTAGCCATCTGCACACAAGAAAGATAATCTGTGTATCTGAACAGAGTACAAAACAAACAGAAAAACGGGAAAAGATCTAAAACGGCTCCTTTCTAAAATGAAGACCACTGCTTAATAGCCACTTCCCTTATTTTCCATGACTGGTACCCATAATGTTAGGTCTTAAGAAATCTAGTAGACTCATCTAGATCAGAATATCACTAAACAAAACTCTTAGTTATGAGACATTCTTAAACTGTAAAGTTTGAGAAAAATACAGAGAGCCATACCCAAAAGAGAAGTCAAAGTTAAAAAAATATGTTGCTCAAAATTTATTAACCGAGAACTCAAACTAAATGCATCTAAACATGTTTGAGAAGTATTCACAATTTTGGACGACTGGGAGGTGTACAACACTGGTCTGTAGCAATACTAATAATACTTTACATTTATATAGTGCTTTTCTCACTACTCAAAGCGCTTCAGTGAGTGGGGAGCCACTTCAACCACCACTAATGTGCAGCACCCATTAGCTGTTAGGTTGTGAAGTGGTGAGAAAAATAGCCAATTAGTGACAGGGGATGATTAGGGGGGCAGAATGACTACAACAAGGTGGGCAATTTAGACTGGACATCATGGATATACCCTACTCTTTACAAAGGAGGCCCAGGGCTCTTTTATGATCACAGAGTCTGGGTCTCAGTATTACATCTCATCCGAAGAACACCACCCTTTTTACAGCATAGTGTTCCAATCACTGCGCTGGGGCATTGGGAACCACAATTCAGACCACAGGGTAAGAACCTCCTGATGGCCTCACCATCACTTCTTCCAGCAGAAACTCAAGCTTTTCCTAGATGGTTTCCCATCCAAGTACTGGGCAGGCCTGAACAAGCTTAACTTCAGGAGGAGGACCTGTTCTGAAGTGCATGTGGTACGGCTGATTGCTATCACAAGCTCCATACTTACTATTGTCAAGTGCCGGCAACCAAGGTGGGAATCACAAATAAAAGTTCACCAAGTGGAGGCACACAACAACAGAAATTTAAGGCAACTAAGACAAAACCAATTAAAAGTAAAAATTTATAAAAGAATTAAAATCTGTTATTACACCACAAAGCTATTAAATACAAAATTAAATGTGAAATAAAATAAACTCTGCTTAATAATAACAGTAATACCTATTTGAATATACCAAATTTAGTATCATAAATACACACATTTAATCCCATACTTGATATACTGTACATGTGCATCTATGGCCATAAAAGTGCAAGAGGGATTAATATACCAGTGAGTGAGGTCTATAGATGTTTTGCCTTAGTAGCTCATCAGATTTCAGATGGATCACTATTTGCAGAAAACGGTTATCTTAAAATGAAGATTTAATGACAAAAATGATTTGACTTTTCACCACGTCCATCTGAGCCAACTGTATACATTATATTAAACTCATTCTGGGACATCACTAATATAATTAAGCTTTAGTAAATAAGGTGGCAATCTTGGCACAGGAAGGCATTCATTCCCTATGTATTTATATTAAGAACATTAGTCTCCATTACAATAAAAGTAAGTAATTATGAATTATCCTCGGTCACATCTCACCAGTGGTCACAAACCCCCCACCACCACCACCACGTAAAGTCACCAGAGTTGAATCTCTGTGCAGCGGCCGACAGAATGGAGAAATGAGGGGCTGAAGAGAAGTTCATCAGGACTAAAATGAAGATTGCCTGAAGGGGGGAAAAAAGGTTTAGCACAGCTGCTATCTCGAGGGGATGAAGCCTAATAAGAATGAAATGAGTGCAGATAGAGGGACTTTGATTCATAGCTGCAAACATGTATTAAAAGTGCCATAAAACTAGGCAAGTGTCACTGTGCTCCCTTAGGCGGCATAATGAAAATAGTGCTGTCTGTACACAGGAGAAATGTTTGAAATTAAAGCGGGATGAATGCCTCTTGCCTCTTCTGTAATTGACTCCACGTACCGTACTAGACTCCCGGATTTTGCACAACTTCTCCTTGACTTCTATTTCTAAAATGAGGAATTCACAGTAATAAACTCTTCTAGGTTAGGTCAACACTACAGAACCTTTAAATAACACATCTACTTTGAAGTGTGGGTCTGGGGAATAGTAACAAATGAGAAATGATTAAAGAAATCTCTTTTTCTATTTTATGAACCTTCCTTCTCAATGCAACGCTGAAGGGAGCCTAAGCTTACTCCAATTATCTATGGCTAAAGGCAGATACCAATTATGGAAAAGATGACACTTTGTCACGTGGCTCATTCACCAACCAATCCACCTGACTGTACGATTTTTGACTGTTGAAATAAATACGACTGCCTGTAGAAACCTCATATGAAGTCAGGCAGAACATAAAGGGCAGCCTAGTGAGGGTCTGAGCCAGATTTCAATTGTTCGGAGGCACTAACGCTAAATACTTTGCCATTGGGCAATGAAAATAAATAATTCTAATTCGTCAAAATACTGTATATATACACACGCATGCATATTTTTAAAAAATGCATACATTGCCAACTTTTACACTGGACTCTGAAAAGTAAAAATATTCATGAATTTGTAGGTGGGATGTTTTAGTTCCATGTTGCAATGAACCAACTAAAACGTTTAGGCAGCACCATTCCAGAATGAAGTCAAACATAGCCAGCTCTACTATCACACTAGACAACAATTTTTTAAAAAATGTTTTGCTTCCTGAAAATGTTTCAGTGATATTTTTTTTCAGATTGACTGTATCACTTTGGAATTCTGAGAAACATGAAATTCAATTTTTTGACATTAACAGCTTAATGATGTTGACAAAATGTATTAGTTCAACTGGGCAAAACATGTTTTGCTGCACATTTTCATTTGTACTCCACATGTGATGAATCTTGTTTTAGTGTCCAACAATAGTCGGCCAGCAATGACAGATTTCATTTGCCCTAATGCCGCTTTTCCATCGCTGCAATGTCTTTAAGAAATCTTTCACCATGTTTATCACTAACTGCATCAAGATTATCAAAAACTCAAATGTTAATGCAGAAAATCATTCTTTAGTGACATGTTATACTTCATGGTTTTGCATACTTGAAGCATTATTGTCAACCACCTGAACAAAGTTTACTGCTCTGTGGATGTCAAGGGAATTCTCGGCAACATCCTTAAAAGCCTATTTGATTTCTTCTGGGGAGATCTTTGAACTGCATGTCATTAAAGATGTGTCTGATTTGCTGACTAACAAAAAATGCCATCTTTAATCTTGGCATCATTTATTTGTGGAAATATTTGTAACAAATACTTAAAAAGCCTTTCTTGTTCATTACATTCACAAAATTTTGAAACAGTCCAAGTTTTATGAAGAGGAAGAAAAAATATTTTTGCTGGGGTAATGATATGCCATCATTTTCTGCCCTTACAGATTGGCCAGTTCTTTTTAATGTAATGGGACTCTTTAGCACGGCTGTCCCATTTGCAAATGACACAAAAGGACTTGGGATATCTGAGTTGCATTCTTAGTACCAGTGCCACTACTTTTAGACCAACTCAGATGTTCCAGATATAGATGTTATACTATATATGTAAACTTGTAATATTGAGGGGTTTGGGGTTTGTTCTATGGGAGCATGTGCTGATTGCGCATTGCCACACCCACCTCATGACGAACCATCTGGACTGGGACCCTGCAACTGCAATAAAACGATACATGACAAGAACATTTAAAGGCAATTCCTGTGAACAGCAGGCCAAAATCCATACAATATACCCAAAAGTGATCAGAAAGCAACATAAGAATTTCAAGGCTCCTTTAGACACAAAGCAAATTAAAAGAAGCTGTACCAGAAAAAATATAATACCACAAACATTAACATACTCAGTATAATAGCATGTAAACGATATGGAAAATTGAATTTATGAAAATGTTGGACCATCATTGTCCTCATTGTACAAGGAATGCACTGTGTATATATGTAGAAACAACTATGAGTGTAAACAGTAAAATTAAACCAAAGGATATTCATTTCAAGAAACCGTTCTAAATGAAGAGTATAATTATTTAAACATGCCATGAAATTCCCATTAGTGCCAGTTAGTTAACACACACTTGTGGCTCTCTGTCAATCAACAGGTAATCCTTTTACCTTAACATAATGCAAAATAAACATTATTTTTAAATCTGAGAGGCATAAAGAATAGTGGAGATATTAACAACCACCGGCCAAACTCTGCTCAAGCTGAAGTATGGCTCTGAAGGCATAACACTTCCCTGCTTTAAGCAAACAGATATAAAACACTAAAACAGAAAACTAAAGCTTATAAAATAAAAGGTTACTATCAAGGAAAAATATAGGAAAATGTTTTGCTCATAGGAAAATATGAAACCAACTAGTCAGTTGCAGCATTTAAAAATTCTAGCACCATCCTTTATCAACTGCCTGCATAAATGTGTGTGTGTGTGTATATATATATATATATATATATATATATATATATATATATATATATATATATATATATACACACACACACACACACACACACACACACACACACACACACACACATGCATACTGTATTTATATTACACATTATACATATATGTATTTGTACTAATAGAGAAGAAAGAAAAATACAGATCATTGATTGGAATTCTGATTAGTTATGTTAAACGCATAATTTGCAAATAACTGCTCTAAAAAGGCATCATCTGCCCATATATAGAATATGGAACTTGATGAAATTGCTTAATTCTTAGATCACTTTACAACTTGCAGCAGTGATGTGCAGAACAATAAATAAATACAAGATGAGTGACACTGATCTATAAAACATTACCTCTGCTAAATATTTAGCAGCTAATGCTGATAAAACATTTTCATCATCTTGGTGATATACAGAAGCAGTTAAAACACTACTAAAACATTTGGTTATATTTTAAAACTCTTGGATACTAACCAAAGGATATGGTGCTCAAACTCTGTAATGTTCTATTAAGACTGCATCTGGACTACTGAGTGAAGTTCTGCTTTCGCTGCCACACCTGCTCCAAAAGCTGTCTAGAGAAGAGCAATCCAATGCATCACAAAAGTGCATGTTCTACTCCGACATGCAACATAACCTAACCATCTTTAGGCCTAAACACAGAAAGGGGTGAAGAGAATAACATATTTAAAATGCACCAGAATTTAAAGATAAATTGAATCCAAGATGGACTCCAAGAAGCACTTCATTATGAAGAGTGTCATGTAGATGAAACGGAAATATTTCTCATAAGTGAAAATAAACATTTAAGTTAAGCTTAAGGCATACTTCAGGACTAAACATTTTAAAGCACTTGCAAGGACAAATACTGGTTAGATGACAAACAGAGTCATGTAATCAACTGTAACATTAAAACAACTGATTGTTCCCTTACACACACACTTACATGTTTAAAAAAAAAAAAAAAAAGGAACAACCTTTTTAAATTTATGAAAAAAGTCACTGAATTACTAGGGAAAAGGCACACCTGAGGCTACCCATTTCACATGGGGAAATACCTTTAAAAACATACAAACAATTTTGGCAACAACAAGCCCCTTTGCTCAATTTAGCTCGTCAATCTCTAGATACCCAATTTACTGTATATAAAATATCACCAAGTCTGTGCACAGCAGGCAGTGCTGCAGTCTCCAAACTCAAGCATTCCGGGTTCATCTCTGTGTGTGCTTGTAGGATTTTTTCCAAGTACTATGGTTTTCCTTCCACATCCTAACAGACAGGTAAGATAAATTGACAGGCTATTCCAAACTGTCGTTGTGCGAGTGTGGGTGTGTGCTTGGATGGGCCCTGTTAACAGCTTTTACCCTGTATCCTATCTTGAACCAAGTGCTGATGTGATAGCCTCCAGCCCTCTGTGAAGAAGGATTGGGTTAAGCATATTTTAAAATGTTATACAGTATTATTACTAGTATTGTACATCAAAATATTATCTATATTACTAAACCACAGTTTAATTTATGCACGGACGGCGGATGCACCGCATGCGCACTGCGCCTCAGAGTCAAACCCAGTGGCTTCCCAGAGTCAGAAGGTGGCGCACAAACAACACAACCTGCGAACTAAACCTGCTCTAATCCACTGTACCAGCGGTCTGTGTGGCATATTTGAATCACATAACGGAAAGAGCTCAACGATTTGTAACACAAAACCGAGCCCGTAGTTCCCAGAGTCAGTGCGTGGCGCCCAAACACCACAACCTGTAAACTACACCTGCTCTAATCCACTGTGCCAGCAGTCAGTGTGTGTAAGTTGGAGTATGCTTCCTAACAGTAAACGACTTCTACCTAACGACACAGCCACAGAACAACTAAGATGAGACCGCATGGATAAAAACAATACACGGAGGCTCCTACGACGCGCTTCAGACTCACCAGAAGCAAAGACGTCATGGCTCCACAATGAAAGAGCTCAACTAATGGAAATCAGCACGCGAATCCGCCACCGTCAGCAACCGACTTCTCACTGACGACACAGCCACAGAAAAACAAAAAAGAGACTGCATGGATAAAAACAATAAACGAAGGCGCCTAAAACTGAGTCACAGCTCCAAAAAGACACCGCTTTAGTACAAATATGTTTATTTCATTACATGAACTTTCCCAGGACGCACCCACCCTCCATGATATTTCATCCGTCCAAGTATCGGAGGGAACAGAAAGTGATTGCCATTCTTGGATTTGCGATTCTTTCGAGAATCGCGGGCTTGCTGGTATTCAAGATTTGAAGGTCTCCGATATACTTCTGTCTCCCACACTACTTAGTAACTTTAAGCAAAATTTACTCTAGAACACCTTTCATCTGTTCTCATTTTAAAGTAACAGCAGCTGTCTGTTGTACTAATTCCTGTCATAATTCACAATGCTTCAACCATGTCTTCTTTTAAGTCTGCTTGCTTAAACTGAAAAGATTCATCTCATTCAATCTTTCCTCATGACTTGTAACCTGCAGTCCTGGAATAATAATCTAGTCCTCTTATCTGGACTTTCCCAAAAGCTGTAATATTTTATTTGCAAAAAAACAATAAAATAATTAAAGATGAGAACTCATAAAGGAGTTTAGGTGGAAGCACAGAAGGCAAAGCTTAAGAGAATTGGGCTGGCAAATGATGAAACATTTTAAGTCCAGGGCCACAACTAAAACCAGAAAAAGAAGAAGATGTATAGTAAAACATTACACTAAATAAATAAATACATAAACAAACAAACAAACATCAGTGTTTGTACTGCCACTTCAAAAAAGCTTTGAAAGAAAAAGCTTCTTCCACACTGCATTAATAATTGAACATTTGTCTTTACTAAAAATCTCCACAGCTAACAAAATTGTGGCTGGCATGGCAACTCCACACACTTATCACAGCACAACCTCTTTTGCCTTGTTTATCAGAATTTGAAATCTGAGCACCACTGACAAGGCAAGTAACCAATAAAGCAGTATAATGGTATCCAGATGTTGACTAAACTCAGCGGGGCTTCCATTTCCACAGTTATGGAGTCAAGTGTCCTCAGAGAGGAAGGATGAAGTGAAAAATGAAAGAATTTCCAGGGCCCCACATACCAATATCTGCACACCAAGAAACAAGCAGAGACCTAAAGCAAGCCCTACACAAAGATTTCAAGCAAAAGCCAACAAGTAAAGGCCAGCGTCACCTAGTGCTTGTAAGCAGAATTTTCTGAATCGTAGACAGCTTCTTCATTTGGCGCCATTAATGCATTCTTTTGACCTAGAGGGTATATGAGCAGAAGTCACAACAGGGATTTTACTTTTTCCTTAAGCTTAACATTCCTAAAAACTTACATAAACGTTTAACAAATAGTTTACGTTCTTGTCTCATATTTGCTCAGGGCAGCAGACCTTTTATTTAAACTACATTTACACTAAATGAAATCCTACACTAAGGGGGTTTACTTGAGGGGTATCATAGCAGCTGTGGATAATACACACAAACTATATATGTTTTCTCATTCAGAAAAGTTCAAAAATGAGAAATGGCAGAAATCAGTCATGAGACCAATCATTGTTTTTAAATTTCTAGAAATCCTTCACATGAAAACGTAACAAAAAAGCTGGACGAAATTACGGATGATTAGCAGATACAGCAGAATAGGCCTAATTTGCACAATTAAGACAGAATTCATGTTTAGGTTTATATTGGATAAATTAAGTTTACTGACAAAAATGCTAACTTTTACTTGTATGACTGTTAAAATTACAAAATATTCACTGTATACACAAAGTGATTCTGAATTAGGAAATACACTAGACCTTGTGGAACAAATGTAGTAGAACTTTGTGAAGTGAATATTGTGCTCTGAAAGACAGTAATCATAATTAATTAAAAAGTTGAAGAGAATGGAGATAGACTGGAGCCCCACCTTGGTCTGGTTTCTGTCTAGTAACCAATGCTGCTGGAAAAAAACCCTGAGAATGGAGATAGACTGGAGCCCCACCTTGGTCTGGTTTCTGTCTGGTAACCAATGCTGCTGGAAAAAAACCCAGTCCTTCTACAATCCCATAAAATGGAATTAAGATATTCGGGAAGTAGATTGATGGATGGATTCATCATCAGCAAAAGCCACTTGAAACAAGAATGACAGCCATCAAGGAAGTTTTTGTGTCTGTAGATGGCTAAGCAGCTCAACTCTTTAGACAATGCAGGCAGAAAATTCGGATTGGGAGTGAATGAAGAAATGAATGAATCATCAAAAGGCTAATGGTATGCCCGGAGTGTTTTTATGGAATATACTTTTAGAACAGTATGTTTAATTTTAGTCTCCATTTTATAAGGAGGTCAAAGCAGACCTGGACAAAGTCATGAGGTGAGCTGCTAGGCTAATTTCATGTTGGCCAACTGTAAGGAACAACTGAAAAGGTTGTATATTATTTTTAGTAGAGATTAAAATTAGACATGATGGAAACATTTAAAATTATAAAATTATTGATTCCAACTGTTATCAATGGACTGGAGACAGAAAAGTGATAGAAGCTGAGCAGGAGTAAATTTCATAGAACTGTAGACAAATGGAACAAGTTGCCAGGCTATGTAGTATCTAGCATATCTTCATAGAATTTTGGAAACATCAGTTCATCCATGTCAGGACCTAGTCCATGAAGTCCTCTGAAGTTGCAGTTGCCAATTTCCAATTTATTTTAATCCATTTTATAGAGGCCTGTCTGGACCCCGGACATAATATCCCTGTATTAACTTAATGGGACTGCACAACTGTGTTTGTCTAAATGGAATATTATTTGCAAAACGTTTTGATTAAAGTAAATGTAACCACAGTTTTAACCTCCAATATAACATTAAAAAAATCTGATGGACTCAAATGTGCTGAAAGAAAATGATAAAAAAAAAAAAAAAAATACAGTTTAACCAAACACAGAGGGTTTCTTTTTGAACGTCCGCAAACTCAGAGGCGCCGCTTATATAGCAACTGTCATCATGTCAAAACAAAATGGCAATGACAACGATACAAAATGATTTTTAATAACTGATCACAAAGTGCAGATTACAAGTAAATGAAAGAAGTTGAATATTGCAAAAACTTATAAAGGGAATTCAAAATTAAGAAAGGAAGATAAAAGAATAATTTTAAAAAACACAAAGAATAATAAAATGTATTATTTTTTCAATCTGTTACATTCAGTGAACAGACAGCAGCTGTACAATAATCTTAATGCAGATATATCATATTTTAGCACACACCTTACACAGTGTGTATGTGATAACTTGAATATGATCTGGGTTCCCATATTTTGCAGATGCTACATTCAGTGTTTTATTGTTTTCAATAATAACTGTTCGATTTACCATGTAAACAGTAACTGCGGAATAAACTATGCAGAAATACGTCATTTTTAATAGACTACCTTGCAGAGGCTGTTTATGTGTTCACTTCTTTTCAACAGACATTCAGTCATCATCATCATCACCTCAAATCCTCCACATGTATGCCTCCAGATAAAGTCACCAGGTGTTTTTTGGCCGATGCCTTTCTCAACCCTTGTGGGTTCCAAGTCAGGGCTTATCTTGTGATGCTGGTTGTAGGTCTGCGAATGGTGACTCCAATCCACCTTCAGAATCTTTGAAGCATGTTGTCTCCAATGGGCTACTGTTTAGTTCACTGCAACAGGACTTCGTTGTTGACCTTGTCTGCCCACCGGATCTTGAGAATCCTTCTGAGGCAGGTGTTGATGAAAACCTGGGTTCTCTTCGTGGTAGTGACAGTGGTTCTCCAGGTTTCAGCTCCATCAAGTAAGACAGGTTTCACAATGGTTATGAAGACTCTGAACTTGGTGATGCTGATGATTTCAGAGGATCTCCAGATGTTTTTCAGCCAAACAAAAGCTGCCCTCGCCTTGCTGATTTGGGTTCTAACATCTGCATCTGTCCCACCCTGTCTGACGATGATGCTCCCAAGATAGGTAAAGTTGTCCACCTCTTCTAGCACTTCTCCTTCCAGCATGATGGGCACTGCACTGGCTGTGTTGACCTTTAGTACCTTATTCTTACCTCTGTTTATGCGGAGGTCCAGATTTGCTGAGGTGTCTGCTACGATGCTGGTCTTTTCCTGCATCTGTTGTTGGGAATGTGAAGGAAGGACCAGGTCATCCAGCAGTGTGCGGAGGGTGCACTGAATGCCATTTGGCTTCTGGGCTATATATGGCTTCACAACTCAATCTACTGCCAACAGAAACAGGAAGGGTGATAGCAGACAACCCTGCCTCAGTCTCGTTCCTACTTGAAAGACATTTGAGAGTTGCCCATCATGCACAAGTTAAGGATATTCAGTAAAACTGCAATTTGATCAGGACTGCTGATATCGTTGAGAGGTAGAAAACAGAACAGAGACCTAAAAGCAGATTCTGGTCTTCAGTTTAGTAGGGGCTATTTACAGCTCTCTCAGCTCTTATAAATTTTAACGTTTTCCTCAGTTAACTTCCCAATTAATGAAAATATATTATGTCCAAATCTTATTGAAGAATTTCATCACGAAGGGTTATCAACAGAAAAAATGAGTACACGGGCAATCCTAGCAATACAATACAATACAATCCTAGCAATACAATACAAGCGATACAATGAAGTCAAACGAATTAACACCGAAAATGTCGAATGGTTACACGGCAAATTGGTTAAATGCGTATCAATAGACTTATCTGAAGCAGGTGGTGGTGATCGTGTGGAAGATGAAAACATCAACTTACTATATCCCATAGAATATCTACAACTGTTAACACCATCCAGTCTTCCACTGCATGAATTACTGTAGAAAGAAGGATGTATCCAAGAAAGGTAATGTAGTACATCTTCTGCAGATAACATTAGAATTCTAAAAAGTCGTTTATTTAATCGAGAGAAAGAAATGAAATTTAATCACGGGCAATTATACGTTGCATTGTCACGATGAAAGTCTAAACACAGAATCAAAATTCAATGTGATATTGACGAAAATATAATTTAAAAAAATTATTACTTAAGTTTTACAGTAAAAGTGTAAGTTTAAAAAGTATTTGCGTGTTAATTTCAAAGCCAAACAGAACAAAATCGTATTACGCAACAAATAACTCAAGCAACGTTAAACATAATTTACTTTCAAAGTATTACGTTTTACTACTTTTAAATATGGTTATTTGCTGTAATGTAAAATGTTATTTTCATGGGAATTGTTACGCATAATAGAACTAATCTGTTTAAATTGTACATCCACATCTCCATACGCAAGCAGTAGAACCGCAAAGAGACTAGCGCATAGAGCAGGCCCAGTGGTTGGCGAGCAAAGCGAGCAGGGGTCTTTATATATAAATATGCCCAAAAAACATGCTTCAGAAATCATTCGGCTTTGCCACAAATTAAACTGTAACAAAAACCAAGGTTTTTAATGTAAACAGAGGAGAGGTAAAAACAGAAAATCTTGATTATGATATCATAGAATCAAAAATGTTGCTGACATTTAAAGTAAAGACAGTTTTCAGATAAAGAAATGTTAAAGAGCTACTGTAAATTGTGGTATAAAAGCATATTCCTATGGAAAATGTTTCATTTGATTTACTCTTTTGAGAAGGCCCAAATTTAATGCACAACATACATGTCAAATTAACCTTAATGTACAGTACTGTTGAGTGAATTGGGCTCCATCCGGCCATCACCATCCTCAAAGTACTCTAATAAAGATAGGTGAAGCCCAGCAGAAAAGGTTGTCATCTAGTCAACATGAGGGCATATTACAGAGAGATGCTATTTAGGAGAAAAGCCTTCTAACCTTCTATGAGTTCCTTATTTGTTCTGATTGAATGTTAACCCATTTTCTGGCAAGGCACTTGAGAATGCTAATCCCCCTAAAACTGACTGTTGCCTTCTGTTCAACCATTTCTGTCACTCACCAAATTCAGCAGGCCTGGGATCATGAGGTCAAATCAAGCCTCTCTACTACTATCATTAACTTCAAATTCTCACAGGAATTCAATCATTGTACAGCTTTCTTCAATTGTGAAACAAGTGGCTTCCTTTCTTCACACAACCCACAAAGAGTTAGGAAAATGACTCATTTGCAAAATAAAAATTGACATTAATATACTTGTAGCTTAAGTAGTGCCTCAGGGTAGTCAAAAAACCTGCTTAGAATTAAAGGTGACCTTAATTGGTTTAATTGCCACATGCAGGAGACTTGTTGGCTAATTAACGTCACAGTATGCTGAGATGGGTGAGCAGTCTTTATGAGGTGCATCTACAACCACAGAGGGAGGACAGCAGAAAAGACAAGAGACAGAAAAGTGAGCCCTGTAGGTGGCTGTCTTTGTCAGAGCTCAATTAGGGGTTCCCTGGACAGTCTGGGGGCACTGTGAAGATTGATGTAGAGGTTAGTGACAAAGTGGCATAATTAGTGAAGGTGGGGACACTCCAGAAGGGAGTTACTCACATCTGTTTTTGCTTTTCATTACTGCAGGAGCCTACAAATTTGTTAATAAAAATGTCTGCTTTGGACTATCCTTCTGCCTCTGTGCTCTTAATGTCAGGTGGGATGATGTTCCCTTTAAAATGAGACAATTGAATGTTTACTTTGATTAACAGACATAAATGTGATAAATGAGAAGTTACAAACACATCTGGCTTTCACATGTACAAAAATGTCCATAACTGGAAATGTGTGAAAAAAGGAAAAATATAACAAAAATGAACCCTTTATAACTTGTTTAATGTATTATTGGTGTCTTTACCAAAGTGCAAGAAAATCTAAATAACTTGTGCCATTCTTTAACTAATGCTACTGAATTAACCTAACCTTTCTTGTGTGAGGAAAACACAGGTGAACAGAAAAAGCAGCAGGCAAGAAGAGATACAACTGACAATACTTCTCATACTTAATCAGTAGCCAAAGTTAAAATTAGATAGGGACACCCATGGTAAAAATTCTGTTAGATGTTTGTCAGACATGAAAGTGTGAATTTTACTGTACTCTGTATATGTTAGAATAATAGTAAAATTTAGTATTGGCAGACACAACAGGTGCGCACAGTGAACTTTCCAAAAGCATTCCATATGTTAACTCTGAGCCAACGTACATTTCTTGGTAATGGAGTTACCATCATAGAGGGTATCTCCTGGCCAATGAAGGGGGCCACCACGACAACTGTAAAAAGTGCCCAACACTGATTTAAAACATTTAAAGTAAAGGGTATGGAATAATATCTCGCTGCTGTTAGAAGGCCCACTATTCACGAGGCAGTTATGAAACCCAGTACTGTTCCTCATTTGTAGAATGAGGTTTTGTCTGCAACCTCAGTCAGCCTGGTGGTGCAACAACAGTGTCTACTAAGTGAACCATGAAGATTCACGTAAGGAGTTTTAAAGCAGCTTCATCACTAGGGCCTCAAGGAATTTGGAGTTGGGAGGACAATTGAAGCCAAATACTCAAGTTGGCAGAAAAAGTGAGTTCCAAGTAGAAAGGAGGAAAAAGGATGAGAAAGGTAGAGATGGAAAAACTATACCAGCCACTCCAAACAGTTTAATAAAAGCCTAGGCAGGCATAAGGAATTTGATTTATTTCACTTTATTCTAGAGTGTTATTCAGTTCATTTACCCTCCTTTGTACTTTTTTAAATAAAGATGCTGTTCGGTTCACTTTGGCCTCCTTGGCATTTTTCTGAGTCTAGATAAGGCTTAAAAACAACCTTAATCATTCACCTTGGCTGGTAAGGACATACAAAAATTGTAATACAACATCAGATTTCACAGTTTATGCTGTAACTTTCTCAGAATCTTCATACATTTTTGGCTTTTTTGGGGGTGTCACAGTGAAAATGAACCTTTATATATACAGTATATGCATGTTTTAAAGAAAGGATCTATTGGGGTGTCTACATCAGTTCTGGGAGGATGTGACTCATTAAGGGTGGTACTTCTTTTAAATGCTTGTTAATGACAATACAGCCAATTTCTATTATACCCACTGAGGTGCGCATGATGCAATGACCTGATCATCGGAGGCTAATATGACCTTATGTGCACATGCCTCTGGAGGTCACAAACTACCTGCCTATTTAGAACTATCTGATCTTGATTAATGAAGGCATTTCCAACCCAAACAGACACAATATGCAGAGTAAACGGTCCCATGTGGAAGTCTTTATCAGTTCATACAGTGATAAAATGAAGAGGAAATGCAATTTAGTACACCAGGCAGACTATATGAGCCTGCATACACGAAGACTCCATCTCTAACACAGACCTGCTCCGTCTTCCTCTGGCCTATAAGCCCTTGCCTTAGCTCACCTCATCACCTAAGAGTCGAGTTTTCCACGACGTGAGTCCTCGTTCAGGTCTGCAGGTGGGGGTAAATGCGCTGCTTACACACACGGTCATAATGGATGTGTTTTTTCATTACACACAAGCCAATACATCTGCTGGTACTAGCAAATCATAGATGTACAAAATGTGATTGTAATGCATTTTTAAACAAAAACATGTTACAAAGTAATTTAGTTATCTACTGGGCCGGTTTCAAATGCAAAAAAAAAAACAAATTCTCCGGACACTGTTGGAGGCGCTCTTTTGTATTTCTGCATGACTGCATTTTAAGGTTACTTTATTTTCCAAATTTCAATGTCCAAGGGCTGATAAATAGAAAGGTATCTACTTACAACTGAAGATGAAATAATGAGCAAAACAAGTAGTAACATGTGAAACTATTTTGTAAGTGTTACATTAGATGATGCGTTCACTCACATTTTTAAAGTGGTTTTAAAGCAGAAATTGCAAGATGCATCAACACATAGCCTGAAGACACAGCTTTAGGCTATGATAGCTGCAGGATATCATCTATAAAAATGCCAGCCAACAAAAAGTTCTTTTTTAGATACAAGGAGCCAACCATTCAGTTGTCAGTAAAAAAAAAAAAAAGAAGCTGTAAACTGATGTGCCAGGGACATAAGGCAAGTTCATGTGTGTTTTGAGTTTAATAACAGTATAATAGCAGTTAAATTAGGTCATTTTTTAAATCTTCATTGTATTAATATTTTTATTATTTCCTTTTACTTATTTATTGTTGGATCACAGTGGTGTGTTCAGACTTCCACCAATGCACTAAAACCGGTCTATAAAGTTCCTGTGCTATCCTTATAGAAATACAAACATCAAGCCCTAGCAGCCAAATGGACTAAATGAAAACTTCACTATGCCTAAATGTAATAATTAGAGCCACTAACCGCCAACTAATGATGACACCTGTTTATTTCAAAACAAGTTTTACTTAAAATATATGGCCAAAAGTTTGTGGACAACTGACAATAACACCTATATTGGCTTGTTGGACATCCCATTGAAAAACCATTGGTCATCCATATGGACTTTTGTGACTATAACACCATGCACTCTTCTGGAAGGCCCTAAAGAAACATTTTGGAGTGTGTCTGTGCTAATTTGTGCCCATTCAACCAAAACAGTATTTGTGGGGTCAGGTACTAACAATGAACAAGAAGACCTGGCTCACAATGTCCATTCCAATTCATCCCAAAGGTGTTCAATAAGGTTTGAGATCAGGGCTCTGTGCCAGCCACTCTAATGTCTTCCACATAAAACCTGTCAAAACAGGTCTTTATAGACCTAGTTTTGTGTTCAGGAGCTTAAGCTTACTAGAACAGAAAAGAGCTTTCCCCAAACTATCGCCACAAAGACAAAGTGCACAGTGGTCTAAAATGATTAGTATGCTGCAGCATTATCCTTCACTGGAACACCAAGGAGCCCAGCCCAAACCCTGAAAAACAGCCCCAGACAATTATCCCTCCACCACCAAAATTGACAGTTGGCACTACCATTCTGGAAAGTAGTGCTCATTCTCCTGGCATCTGCCAAACCCAGATTTATCCATCAGACTGCCAGATAGTGAAGCGTGAGTCATCACTCCAAAGAACATTTTCCAGTGCTCTAGAGTTCAATGGCAACATGCTTTACACCACTCCAGCCAATGCTTGGCATTATACATGGTGACCTTAGGCTTCAATGCACCTGCTCAGTCATGGAAACCCATTTCATGAAGCTCCCGACAGTTTAAAACTCTTTTGTGACTTATGCAGTACAAGATAGGAGATTTTGTTTTTTAATCACACTATACACGTTAACATTCAGTGGCCCTGCTCTGTGGGTTTGCAAGGTCTTCCCCATAATGGCTCCTTACAATAATGGTAGTTACATTTGACCGGGCACATCTAGGAAAGCAGAAATTTTACATGCTGATTTGTGGCAAAGGTGGCATCCAGTGACAGTGCCACTTTTAAAGTCACTGAGCTCTTCAGTAGAGCAAAATTCAACTGCCAATGTCTGTCAATGGAGATTGCATGGTTATGTGCTTGGCAGACCTGTTGCTACACTGCCTCAAGAACACTTGGATTTGAAGACGTGAATTTTGATACTAGTGTATGGGGCTACTAAAATGAAGCCTTCACTGCAAACACAACTAGTCTGTATGTAAATGAGAGCTTTTAATGTCCAAGTGTGAGGTCGTTTAAACAATAAAACAGTTTGGAATGGACTCAATTGATTGAGCGCTGTTATCAGGTAAAGGCAGAAATGCAACCACAGGTTATTTTGCATGATTTAACCAAATGTTTTGATATGAGTGTTTTTTGTATTTCTTTACAATAAATAAAGAACTTTGTTTGCATATTACCCTGGTACTTGAGTGTTTTCATCTACAGACTCTAATGTCTTTCCTCAGTTCAAAAGCATAAATACTATTACCTTCAAGTAACTCTAGAAATGCTCTAGTATATGTATGTGTGACAGCCCCCTCTGATGGACTGGCATCTATTCTGACATGTTGCTGCTGGCACAGGCTCTTGTGAAGAGTCGGAATATAGAATGGAGTTGCATTGTCATCTCTTTTTTTTTTTTTTAAAACAAAAGAATCTCATACTAAGAAGGGATAAACCTTTAGCACATATATATAACACTCTTATTCAATAAACTGTAAACATAACAGTATGATGTACAACATAATTTCATATAATAAGCAAAAATTGTGCTCATGTTCAAAAGATTGCATAGTTATACTGAACTCTACCTGAATGTACAGATGCAGTATCAGCAATCTTACAGGATAAATTTGGCATGGGACGATTTTTGATGGATGCATTTCTACACATTTATGTGCTTTGTACATTAAGGGTCCTCTTTGAAAGCGAGTACAAGTTGCCTCTACTTTTACATTTTGTTCAGTGTTCTTTAAGCCCACCTATTTCTTCTAGCATAGGCATACAGGAGACAGGGGCTAATATCTGGAATCTGAACACATAACTCTGGAATTGATGCAATATAAATATGAGCATTACAGCTACACTTTAGCAAAGGGCTCAAATTGTGTTTATTATTGAGTAACGTCAAACAGTACAGTGTCAGAAAATGAAAATCTATCATATCTCTACATGTGTAGAGTGAATTAATGTATGACTACATATTGAGCCAATGTGTTGATAATGATGTGTGGGTTACCTGTTCTTCAATAGTATGATTAATTACATTAATTCAATTAGGTGGTATATATCCACACTTATATTTATAAATTCTCTCTGAACACAACACCATAACACCTTTGGGTTTCCCAGGATTGCAACACCCTCTAAACATGACCCTCTGCCTTCCAATGGCCATAGACTTCATCAAGCCCTTTTGCAGGAATGGGACATCATCTGACAACTGCATATTCATATGCTCACTGGTTTTTGTGTGGCAGAGGTTTAAGCGGTGGTGTCTGCAAGAGACAAGCACACAAAATACTGAAGACGTACTAAAAGATAACTGTAGTTAATGGTCACAGTTGGCACTTATTTTTTATTGTATTATTCTGTTTTTCATTATTCTGATTTATTTATTGTTACATTACCAATGAACGTTGACATTTCACTCCAGCAATAAGTGTTGCATGTCTTTTTTTCTATCATTATAGATAAAGGCTGATGAACGATTAAGAAATAGCTACTCAAATTGCTTTAAATTTTAGGTTTCAGCTGCTTTATAATTATTAAAATTTCCTTAAATAAAATTCCAAATATCAAGTTAAAAATTTAAAAAATAAAGAAAGTTTTCAAGTCTAATTCAAATTAGGAACATGTTGTTAAAATAGTACTGTTGCGTTGAACTGAATTCCTGTGTGCTTTGTAAAGACCTGTTCACAATGCCGTAAAATTAAAGGCTGATTATTAATGAGCCCACCTCTGCAATCCATCCAAACACTGTGGGGAGACAAAGCCTAAGCAGGCAGCACTGGATGCAATGTAGGAATTAGGTCTGGAAAATTTGTCTGTCTATATTATCTATTGTTTCTATATTTTTTTCACAGCTCTATGAGATTTAACTGGAATATAGTGTCCTTTGTACACATAATGGTGGGTCTAACAACACTTGTCTAAGCAGGCATCCAAGAATAAAACCATGTTACTATCTACAGTGCAAAGGATAATAGCTATTCAAGCTATGCATGTGTTGTGGAAATGGGACAAATAAAATACATGTAAACTGCATTAATTTTGTTAAATAAAGAAATGCATTTACTATGAGTAGGTGTTATAATGGATGTGAAAGGTTGGATAGATATTTAAGTCTCTGAACTTTACACATATATACTATACTCAGTAACATTTACCCAATGAGGTCACTGGCATTTAGAAACAAATGTGCCTGTTTGTATGTGTAAAATGAAGGGTAATTATAACATTTTAGAGGAATGGTAGGCCTACTGGAAACAACAAGAATCTAGGAACAAATTTTCCACATGAAACCTAGATAAAATGCATTATTAATTGTTAAGCTGGATACAATTCAGTATAATTGCATTTTTGTTTGACAGAGGAGAGGGACATTTAGTATTGTAATAAATCTGCTGTGAGTAACATCACAGTTAAGACACAAGTACAACTACGAAGCTTCACCCCTGATGAGATAATGGTATTGGCCCAGGAGGGATCTGCTTCAGCAAATTCTTTTCTGGTGACCCATACCAGTGGGCAATTATTCCTGCTGGCACATGAAAAGGGCAGCCAGTTAAGAAACACATGGCAGCTGAACCCTTACTGGCAGCAGGAAATCTTCACAAAGGTTAAGAAGGGTCTGCATGTGCAGCCTGCAAAGATGTATAGAATTTGCAGGAAATTTCACAATTGCAAGTGTACAGCTTGCTTATGGCCAAATGCCAGGTGTGCTCACATTATTGACATGACACTCTAAAACAAGAGAAAGGCAGTAGGCCCAATATTTCATGCCTAAACTACAGCTGCAAAACCATAAATATGAATATTTCTGTTTATATTGTATTCCCTACTGTATGAGCACAAATAAGGAGAATGCATAGATTTTTGGAGTTCTTGTCTGTTTCAATGAAGATAAAAGCTCACAGAGACCTAAAGTTGAAACAAATGGAGCTGAATGAACAAGAAACAAATTGTTTATAGTGTACCAAAAATATCATCTGTTGGGTAGCTGAACATCAATAAATTCAGGCTGGATCAGATTTTAAATATCATACATCTACAGGCTACAGTGTTCTAAGTGTTAACCCTGGAAATCACTTTTTTTTTTTCTTTTCATACTTTTAAATAATATTAAATATTGGTCACACTGGGACAGGGCTTCATATTCAAATAAAGGTATTCTACTCCTTAAAATTTAACTAGCAGCTTTACCTAAACAAGTATGAGTGAATTTATGGAGACAAGCAATGTGGCACTATTAGTACTACTTAAAGATACTTCTTTCTCCAAAAATAGAAAATATTTTAAACTTTAATTTTCTAAGTGTAAGGAGAGTTACTAAGGTTTCTAACAGGTAATCCTGGGTCTGCAAAACTATTGCAAACAGAGTTAAAAATACACGTGTAAGGTGTAAATCATATTAGCACCAGTCATGTCCTGAAAAAAACTGCAATCCACTCCCAAAAATAGCTTTTTTATCTCAAAGAACTTTCCAGAAGTAGTGTCACATTTGTTAGCCATCTCCTAAAGTGTCTAAGCAGTCTCTAGAATCACATACCAAGACATGCAATATGACTAAATAAAATGTTTTAAGTGAATACACTAATAAGAGAAATAATAGCTAATGATGCTTTGTCAATCTAATGAATAAAAGCTGGACGCACATGCTGAAAATCTGATTAAGTGGAGCATGTATTTTTTAAAATATTCAAAATATAAAATATACCATTTATTTAAAGTATGTTTTATTTGAAAAAATGTTCTCTAGGATCCATCTGTTTTCAAGGCTGATTAATCTAATGACAGGGTCACAGGGGCTACAGGCTAGTTAACTTTCTCCAGTAATCCTTCGGACTGGTGTTTTTGTCTTCTCTCCTGTGCTGCTAACTGTCCATACCTTAACAGTAATATTAATATATACACACCGATCAGCCACAACATTAAAATCATTGACAGGTAAAGTGAGTAACATCATTATCTCGTTACTCTATGCAGCAAAAGAACAGCCAGTTCTTAAACGTTGCATGTCGGGAGCAGGAAAAATGGGCATGTGGTAAGTATCTGAGTGACTGTAACAAGGGCCAAATTGTGAGGGCAAGTTGACTGGGTCAGAGTATCTCCAAAACGGAAAACACTTGTGGGGTGTTCTCAGTATGTAGTGGTTAGTACATATAAAAAGTCATCAAAAGGAGGACAACCAGTGAACAAGTGACTGGGTCATGAGAACCCAAAGCTCATTAATGTGGGTGGGGAGAGAAGGCTAGCCCATCTGGTCCAACCCCACAGGAAAGTGACAGTAGCACAAATATGCCGAAAAACTTAATGTTAGCCATGAGAGAAATGTCTCAGAACACACAGTGCATCGCAGCTTGCTGCGTATCTTCATACAAGTAAGAGTGAACACATGCTGACCGCATCCACCCCAAAAAACACCTACAATGGGCATGAAAGCACCATAGCAGGACCATGGAGCAATGGAAGAAGGTGACCTGGTATGATAAATCATGTGGACGGTCATGTCCGTGTGCTTTGTTTACCCTGAAAAGAGATGGCAGCAGGATGCACAATGGGAAGAAGACAACCTGGTGGAGGTAGTGTGATGCTCTAGGTAATGTTCTGCAGAGAAACTTTGGTTCTTGGCATTCATATGGATGTTACTTTGACACCTATCACCTACCTAAAGATTGTTGTAGACTATGTATACCCCTTCATGTCAATGGTTTTCCCTGCTGGCAGTGGGCGGCAAGAATTCAAAAATTGTTCAGGAATGGTTTCAGAAATGTGACAAAGAGATCAAGGTGTTAACTTGTACTCCAAGTTCTCCAGATCTCAATTATTGAACATCTGTGGAATGTGCTGAAAAAACAAGCCTGGTCCATGGAAGCCCCACCTCACAACTTACAGGACTTATAGGATCTTCTGCTTACATCTAATTGCCAGATACCAGAGGACACCTGCTGAGGCCTTGTAGTGCCCATGCCCTGAAGGGTCAGAGCTATGTTGGTGGCACAAGGGGGAACTGCACAATATTAGTCAGGTGGTTTTCATGTTAAAGCCGATCGTTGTATAGTTAGGATCAATTTATGTTAATTAGTTCAAAGTCTCCCATTTCTTTTCTTTTTTTTTCCTGTGTGTTTACTCGCATGTGGCAGCCTTTTAAAGGAGCTCACTTCTCTCTCTGTTCTTTTTTGGGACAATTTTTTTTTTAAGTTATTTATCTTTATATTTCTCTCTCTCAAGCTTCTGAAAGTTCCAATTTCCCCTTGGGGACAAATAAAGTACACCTATCTATCTACTTTCTTTTGTTTATACAATGTTTAATTTGTATTTTACCAGTAAACTTGCTAAAGCACTCCATACTGTACATAGTCAAGCAACTGAGCATCAAGTACAGAAAACAGAATGAAGTGTGAGCTCTTACATGTGTAAATAACTGGTGGAGAGTTGAACACTTTTTACATCTAGCCTTTTGTTGAGTCACACAGCCCACTCCCTAATGCAAAAGGCTTCTTACATTGCCTTCTTAAAAGAAAAACAACTTCCTATTTTGGAATGTATTGTATTAATTGATCATTGGACACTACGCTTTATTACACGTGTATAAAATCCAGTATAGAGACAACAAGAACAACAGAGAAACTGGAAGGTTTCATCACCAATGTGATCACTGTGAAGCTATGTTTTTAGAAATTTTCAAACATAAGGCTATTTTTTTCTCAAGGTGAGAACAAAACACTGCCTTGCCAATACTATCAAGTTCAGCTTGCTCCATATGAATCATCTTTAAGTACCAAAAGTCAGCTTGCTTCCTAGTAATTTTTTAAATAATACAGTAAAACTGCAGAAATTGCAAGTTTATTCATTTCTTGACCTAAACATATCATGTTTAATTTATTCAACAAAGACAACAAAGCACAGAGATGTTTATATATACTATTTAGTTCTATGAGACTTAAGTATTACTCTTCATGTCTAGTGCTTACCAGAGTGGCCATTTGCAATCAAAATTCATGTAGCTGTAAAGTATGTGTAGCTATTTACTTATTAATGAGTGTAACTGGACTGTACTCACTAAAGTGACACTATAATCTAATTGTATGTAATTAGATCCCTATCACGATTTCATTTTTTAAAAATAAATAGTCAGATATCACTATATACTGTATTATAAACTGAATTTCTGTTGTTCATTTGAAAGCTTTCTTCTGATCTGATGAAAGTATCATCCTAATTTTTTCAACATTCCACTTGCTTTATAAATCTCCAGATCTGGGGTAAGTCATGCCGCTATATCTTATATAATTATCAGGCAATCTATAATGGATGAATATTTATACTAAAATCTGATTCATGTCTCCAAAAAGCATATTTTTCTAAGACACACAAAACAAGCAAAAACACATAATATTTCAAGTGTATCGCTCAAAAAAAAAAAAAAAAAAAACTCTTTTGCAGTTTAGTAGAATATAATAATAAGCACTATTAAAACACAAGCTATCCCTCAGTTTGCATACTTAATTTGATATTCATTTAATTTTATTAGTGGACTTGTGGCACAGGTGTTTGTGCTATAGCATTTCAGATCCAGCATCCTGGGGTTGGTACTGTATTAATATACAGCATACTAATTTACCAAATATCACATTTGTACAAGGCACTGCATTACTTTTTTTTTTTTTGCACTAAGAAGAGAGATTTCAACTGTTACTTGTAACAGTTGTTATGTCAAGAATCATGCATGCAGAGATAAGACTTCGCAAGAACTATAATAAAGATGATATGCCCTGTTTAAATTCTGTTTTTTATGGAACAAAAGACAGGTTTAAAATATTTTTTTCCAGTAAGTAAGATCTGTCAACCATAGATATGTCATTAGAAACCCTGTCAATTGATTATAGTCTGTGAATATTTAATCTGCATACTCAAAGTTCTGATGGGATTAAAGACAATGCTAAGAGCCTTTGGGTTTACTGCAGTGCTGCTCTTCATGTGACCACATGTATCAATATAAAGTGCTTTCCGACTTAAACTGCTGATCACAAAGTGAAGCTCATTTCTTCAACAGAATCCCAAATCTGCTCCTGAATCAGGTTGAGCTATTCTCCAAGTATTTGGATTTTCTTCTGCAACCCGAAGCTGTGTGTGTTAGACTGACAGGGAATTGCAAACAGACCATATGTGAATATGTGTGTGTACATAAGAAGACCATACAATGTCCTGACAAGGGATAGTCAATGCCTTGAGTCCAGTGCTGCTAGCATAATATTCTTCACCTGGTAACCCTGCACTGGATTTAGAAGGTTTTGCAGAATGTTATATTATAGTTAGAAACAAAGCATAACTGATAAAGTATGAGTGAGGGAAAAAAAAAAGAAATGGGTAGCATGATTGTAGAGCAGGCAGATTGATTTCAACCTGGGGCGCCTACTAAGTGGAGGTTGTATTTTCCCCCTGTATAATGTGGGTTTCCTTCCAGCTTCAAGGCTAGTCAAAACTGAAATGGTGTGGGTGTGTGAGTGCATGACTGAACTATGTAACAGAGTGAAGGGCCCAATTTTGGTTGGGTTTCTGCCTTGTCCTCATTAGTGTTTGTGCAGTACAGAGTAGCAGAGAGCGATAGCCTGTTCTAACGCTAAAAGGTTAAGGGATAATGGAAAAAAAATACTGTCATAGTAAGGTTAACATATTGAAAAAAAAGAAAAGAAAAAAAAAAGTCATTAATGAGAAAAATGAATGACTAAATATAATTCAGCCAGTAATATCCTAAACAAAAAATTACTAGACAACTTAATGCTTTCTCTTTCTCAGGTCCTGGCAAGTAAATAAATTTGATAAATCACATTTTTCTTCTTACAGAGTCCCACAAGGGACATCAAAAAACAAAATGTCATCCCTGCAACTTGAACGTCTGATTTATGGCTGCATGTAATGATCCTACTGTACTTGTGCCTCATTCTCGTGTGTGATCTCATTTTCAAGTCTTAAAACCAGGTGATTTATTATATTATTCTCGCGTTAGTGAGTTACTATGTCTTGTTGTCATGTAGTACTATCATGTGATGGAGAGTTATGATCTTGTTCTCATAACTCACTATATTGTCATTTACCACATAATGATACAGCTAGTGGCCAAATGGATGGAAACACTTGGATGACTGAAGGACACAGTAAATATTTTAAGCAAGTACATAAATGTGTGCTTAATGCTTTAATGAAGAATTCACACCTGACAGTGCCTTGAGACTTGTATAAAAATGCTCCCTAGGCCTTTAACGTATAATTCTACAACTCTAGACCTCATTACCCTTAAGTGATGGCCGCTTGTTGGGGTATATTTGGCAGGTGACTTAGTCACAGAGTAGACAATCCATCTCTATTGAATGTTATAAAGGAAAGAGTCAGAGACAGTGTCAGTATATAACTAAAAGGGAAGGATATCTGTTTGGAAAAAGAGTATAAACATGGAACCATGTTATGTCCGTACATTAGGTGAAAAACTAACTCATTAAACAACTCAAAACACCTTACTAGAAGCTTACCAATTTCACCATGAATTGTCCATCAAGATCTTTACAGTGCAGGACAATGCAACTGGGTTGGGATGCACAAGGTCCTGCTCACTGAAAGTACAACATTGTAAAAAGCACTAGTAGGCTGTAAACAAGTATGACATGATCAGAGAAATGATTCTACAACATGATCTCCATATGTGTGGCTGCACAGACCTACTCACCTAAGCACTTAATTCGAACAGTGAAGGATCCGGACAGTTCTATAAAGGTGTATGGTGAACTTTCCTGGCATATTCTAGATACACACCTCCTCTTAAAAACACCAGCAATTCCAATAACTACTTAAAAGGGATTCTCAACCTCTCTTACGTTTGTGCTTATCATAATGTTAGTTAGAGCTAGTGTCAAAATCCCAACCTGTTTTTATACCTACTGACTGTTAATGAAAAACTGCCCCTCTCAACTCCCCATAGAAACCCATTCAATGTCAAAATCCACTTCACATAAACTATAAACACATCCTGTTCTTTCCACAGATAAAATAACCTTTTAAATATTATGCTGACAGAATTTTCTTCAACATTACTTCACTTTTTCCAAAACAAATCCTTGATTCAGTTTTTAAAAATTTTAAAATGTTTAAATGAAAGAAAAATCAATGCGCAATATAAATGTACACTACCTACCAACCATCAGGTGCATGTACCCCTAACATGCTATTTTCATTATATATTACTCAAATTATTAACCAGAGGATAAAATGCCATGTTCTTAACAGCTAAAAAATAACATCAAAGAATCTTTTGTTTACTTTCATACAAAATCGTTGATGCGGGCAAAACTGAGATAAATTTTTGCCAATTAGTATGAGAGAAAAACTGCGTGGAGGGGCTTGTGAACTCTGAAGCCAGCTTGGACCAGCAATTTCAGCTCAGTTTTCATACTCCTCCAGTTCTCTCAGTTTGTGTCAGTTTGTGTAAGTGCCTTGAGCATGGGATAGGCACTATATAAATAAAATGTATTATTATTATTATTATTATTTAAATTTCAGCATAAACCAGCATTCAGTTGCACCTGTCGGAGAAACTGGAGAGACAGTCCTAGTCTGTAACTGGAGTGCTTGACTTTATACATTCCTTGCCAACTGTTTCACATTAAGATATTTCTCTGTTGTGAAAACCAAAAGAAAAAATAACACTCAACCTATAGTGGATTCCAAAAGAATTCAGACCATGCACTTTCTGTACACTTTATTTTCATGTAGGTTTGATTTTAAATTGATAAAAATGCCATTTTTTGCCCATAAATATAAATGTAAACTATAATGACAAACTGAAAACATGTTTTAAGAAAGGTTTGCAAATTTATTAAAGATCAAAACCTGAAATACATAAATATTCCAACCTTTTCCTGTGACACTCTAAACTGTGGTCAGGTACACTGTTTTAAGTCTCTTTAAGGTGTATCTAGAACAAGACTTGAGTCCAACTGTGGCAATCTGAAAAGACTGGACATCGTTTAGAAAGGCACACGCCTGTGTATTTGAGGTCCCACAATTCACACTCAAAAAAATACTAATTTGCTTTTGTTGTTCTATGTAGAAAGTACTGTTAACAAGCCATAAAGTCCAAGGAACTCTCTGTAAACTCCCACAATGAAGTTGTGGTGAGGCAAAGGATAAGGATGGTGTTTCAATGGCATATTATGAGAAAAACATTCTACTGTGTTAACACACCACCATCTCTACTGATTACTAATTTCACTTTTTAATATTATTGTAAGCTTGGTGAGTTTGTGAATATTCATTATTATTATTATTGCCTCAACTTTATGAAGCCTATGTTTCCTGCTTACACTTGTCTAGCTTACACAGCCGATAACACAAATACGCATGAGGATGGTGATTTTACTAGTCTAAATCATCACAAAGTGAAATAAGCTAATAGTTTAACTTGAAGATTCATATTTACCTTAAAAATCTGCCTGTTCTTATTTAGTCAAAGAATAGGAGCAGATTAAAACACAGACACACTTCACTATTATTCTGTTTAAGACAGAACTAGATGATAAGGCGTCTGACACTGCAAAATAATGCTGTCTCTCAACATCACACTGACTTTGGAAGGTGAGAATGTGACAGCCGTATGCAATTGGGTTTCAAACTTGTATATTAAAGAGGGGAGGGCGGCGCTCAAGCACACAACATGCATGTTATGAATGTTCATATTTGTTGATTGCTTCTCATTTTTTCCATTACAAATGAAGACTTGTGATTCAAGCTGCTCCATGCCATTATTTACAATCCATTATGGAAATAAACAGCAGCTCAGTCCACTTTAGTTCGATCCTGGTACATTAGAGCCTCCTAAAGATTGAGTTCAGATTGGGAGAGATAAATTAGCTCTCTCCCTGCCTATTCACTATCTGTCCCTTGTCTGATTCACACTAAGTAGCAAACACAACGCGACCACAAAGCAGCAGCAGCTGCCTCTCATACACATTAACAATGGAAGCCTTTTGATAGAAAACTGTGGTCTTCCCTTTAAAAATAACATTAAAAGGAAAGTGTGCTTACATAGATTCAGGAAAAATGCACGTGTTGTAACTTCTGAAATCCAATGTAACATGTAACATCAATGACAAAGTAGCAATGCAATTTAGATCAAATGCAGTGTGCTCTTACCATGAATTACACCAACCAGGTTATCTCACTAAAGCTTCAAGTTATATATTTCACAATATGAATCAGTGGGTTAATGTACACAGCTACACATAAACCAACAGAAGTTTTTGTTTGATCTGCGATTCGTACCCAAACTGAGGAGATTTGGATAATCAGGTTAGGCAGCTCTGCAAGAGCTTGGAATATGAAAGGAAAAGTTTATTAGGTCTTTCTCTTAAAAAGCAGGATGACAAATGTGCACAGGATGCAGACTTCTCACAATAGTCAGCAAGCCTCTTGTCATGCAACCTGTTTATAAGACCAACTGCAGACTTAAGACACAGTATGTCCACTTTTGTGAAAACCAAAATGAACCCTGACGATCAATGTAAATATGTTTGAAGCAAGATTCAAGAGTATTTACTGTCATTTCATCCATATACAGTAGTACAGCATACAGTGAAACGAAAACGTTCCTCCAGGACCATACTGCTACATAAAACACAGGACAACGAAGAATCCACAATACATAACATAAATACACATAATATACAACAAGGTGCATGTGAGTCAAATGTGCAAACATGTGCAACACTGCAGAACAGAACACATATATCAGATATCAGTCTGGTCCATGAGTGTTCAGGAGCCTGACTACTTGGGGGAAAAAACTGTTACACATTCTGGTGGCGAGGGCCTGAATGCTTCGGTACCTTATTCTCAATGGCAGGAGTGTAAACAGTGAATGTGAAGGGTGTGTTGGGTCATTCACAATGCTGGTGGCTTTGCGGATGCAGCGTGTGGTGTAAATGTCCTTGATGGAGGGAAGAGAGACACCGATGATCTTCTCAGCTGGCTTTGCGATCCCATGCAATTTCCAAACCAGACAGTGATGCAGTTGCTCAGGATGCTCTCTATGGTTCCTCTGTAGAATGCTGTTAGAATAGCTGGTGGAAGATGGGCTTTCCTCAGCCTACGCAGGAAGTAGAGCCGCTGCTGGGCTTTCTTGGCTAAAGAGCTGGTGTTGTGGGACCAGGTAAGGTTCTCTGCCAGGTGGACACCCAGGAATTTGGTGCTATTGACGACCTCCACAGTTGAGCAGTCAATGTTCAGTGGTAGATGGTCACTCTTAGTCTTCCTAAAGTCAACAATCATCTCCTTTGTTTTGTCTACATTCAGAGACAGGTTATTGGCTTTACACCAGTCTGTTAACTGCTGCACCTCATCTCTGTATGCTGACTCATTGTTGTTGCTGATGAGATCCACCACAGTCGTGTCATCGGCAAATTTTATGATGTGATCAGAGCTGTGCGTTGCTGCACAGTCATGAGTCAGCAGTGTGAACAGTAATGGACTGAGCACACAACCTTGAGGGGCTCCAGTGCTCAGTGTGGTGGTTCTGGAAATGTTGTTTCCAATCCTGACTAACTGAGGTCTCTCAGTCAGGAAGTCCAGAATCCAGTTACAGAGGTAGGTGTTTAGTCCCAGCAGGCTCAGCTTTTCCATCAGCAGCTGAGGAATGATTGTGTGAATGCTGAGCTGAAGTCGATAAACAGCATTCGAACATATGTTTCTTTATTGTCCAGATGAGCGAGAGCCAGATGGAGAGTGGTGGCTATTGTATCATCTGTTGAACGGTTCTGGTGGTAAGCAAACTGCAGGGGGTCCAGTGAGGGGTGCAGCAGGGTTCTGATGTGCCTCATGACAAGCTTCTCGAAGCACTTCATAATGATGGGTGTGAGTGCAACGGGACGGTAGTCATTGAGGTTGGACACTTGTGACTTTTTTGGCACGGGAACTATGATGGTGGTTTTGAAGCAGGTTCGGACAATGGCGGTGCTCAGGGAGATGTTGAAGATGTCAGTAAAAACATCTGCCAGCTGGTCTGCACATTCCCTTAGTACTCTGCCAGGAATATTGTCTGGTCCTGCAGCCTTCCGTGAGTTGACTCTTCGTAGAGTATTTCTCACATTGGCCACAGTCAGATTTAATGCCTGGTCACTAGGAGGAGAGGTGGTCTACCTCATCACCATGTTGTTCTGTGTTTCAAACCGTGCACAGAAGTTATTCAGTACATCTGGAAGGGATGCGTCACTGTCACAGGTAGGTGGTGGTGTCTTGTAATTAGCGATAGCCTGGATGCCTTTCCACATGATCCGTGCGTCTTTGTCATGTAGGAAAAGTCCATGGATTCTCTGGGCGAGTGCACGCTTTGCTGCTCTGATGGTGCGGGATAGTTTGACCCTCGCTGTTCTCAGGGCGATTTCGTCACCTTCTCTGAAGGCAAGGTCATGGGTCCTTAGTAGCACACGCACTTCTTCTGTAATCCACGGTTTCTGGTTGGGGCGTGCAGTGATGTACTTGGAGACAGTAACGTCATCAATGCACTTATAGATGTAGCTGAGGTGTACTCCTCCAAGTTGATACAGTCACTGTTAGCTGCAGCCTCTCTAAACATGTCCCAGTCAGTGCATTTGGTACAAAAACCTCAGAAACACTTTTTGGTATTAATTTTGTTATGGATGTACAAATAAAATGTATGGGTTTGACATTCCCACAGATGGAATCCTGCAAATTGAAGAAATGTTGCCTGTATAAGGGTCAAAGTCAGGTAGAATTAACTGGGAATTTTAAACTGATCTTGCCTGAAGAAATGGCCTGAGTTGCCTTGAAAGCTTGCATATTGTAATCTTTTTAGTTTGCCAATAAAAGTTGTCATTTTGCTTGACTTCTCACTACATCCATAACGCTAACATGGCTTGACATCCTAGTATTACAAACTGATCCAGTGTAATTGTGTGTGTGCACAATCACACAGGCCCTGTAATGGAGTGGCTCCCTGTTCACAGCCATGTGCCCAGTGCTGCCAAGACAGGCTAAGACTCATGCAAACCTGAATTGGTACATGAAGGGAAAAAAATTAAAAGGGAGAAAGAAATGACAATACTTGTCCTCTGTTGTATCAAAGGCATGTTGTGACAAAAAATATTGCAATATTCTACTGTGTCAATTTTTCCCCATCTCTACTGGTTAGTAAATTGAATTTTTTATATTATATGCTTTCTAATTTCATAAATATTCATTAATATTATTAACAAAAAGTATTAATTATGGCATATCTTACATTGCCTGCTCAGCTTTTCCTAGTTTATATAGTGCACAATAGAAAAATGAACAAGTATGGTGGTTTTAGTAATCTAAAGAACCATAAAGTGAAATGGATGCTAGTCTATGTTGGAGACTTAAATTTACCTTAAGATTTTAACTCAAAAAATTGTATTTTTGTTTTCTCTTTTTACAGTATAATACAGGTAGCCCCCAGGTTACGGACATCCGACCTACGACTTACAAACAGGGCCGCAGCTGCAACTCATGCACCACAGTAACTGCCGCTCCGTCATCTTCGGCCTGGGGACGCTGCAAGCGGTGGCTGGACGGAGGCTGGAGTGGGGCGATTTCGCTGCTCGTACAGTATAGTGTCCCTTGGGCAACTCCCAGCAGCAAGCAGTGACCCGTGGTCCATACTCATATAGTCCACAGCTATCTCTCGTGTGCAGGATGGAGGCTTGATGGGGCAGTTCACTGCCCGCCCACTATGCCGCCGCAGCTACTGCTCCTGACTGGA
Source organism: Erpetoichthys calabaricus (assembly GCF_900747795.2). Lineage (NCBI taxonomy): Eukaryota > Metazoa > Chordata > Cladistia > Polypteriformes > Polypteridae > Erpetoichthys > Erpetoichthys calabaricus. The sequence continues at coordinate 97,387,999 of NC_041406.2, forward strand.
CACAGGCTGGATGGAGTGGAGGGGGGCGTTTCACTGCCCACCCACCACAAATGGCTGCCCCGTTCGTTCTTGGTGAGGGTGAACGGGGCGGCGGGGGGTAGCATTGTAGGGTGGCTGCCTGTTGAATGGGAGCGGTGGTGGGTGATTCACTACCCGCCTTTGGCCGTACCCTGTTCAGCATACTGTAGTGGAGGTGACTGTGTGGTGGACGGGTGGTGAACTGCCTCTCGCTGCCCCCATTCATTCCCAATAGCAAGCCTGCTTGTACTGTTACGCACATAGCAGGAAGTTGTCTCTTGTCAGTACATCAGACGTGTTGACGACGGGTGCCTGTCTGCTGTGATAGCGTGTATAGTGCTGTGTAGAAGAGCTCATCTTAACTTTTTGTCTTCACCCTTCAAGAATGTCTCTGAAACACAAATCTGATACAAGTGCTGGTGATACAGTAAAGAAGAGAAAAACCATCACTATTGAAAATAAAGTAGAAATAATAAAAAGGTCAGAGAGAGGTAAAACTCCATCATTCAATGGCAAAGCACTTGGTTACAGTCGGTCAACAACAGCATTTATTAAAATAATGTACCTGTTCCGACTTACATACAAATTCAACTTAAGTACAAACCTACAGTCTCTATCTCATACGTAACCCGGGGAATGCCTGCACCATGCTGGATAAAGGAGCCTGGGAAAATGGAAGTATGGAAATGGACATCTCATTTAGGACACACTATTTCACAATGGTTGATTTATCAAGAGTGAACTGCTACCAAAGTAGACTTCACAAAAACTTAAATGTGTGATGTAAGTTTGTGTCACATAAAAAATGGCAGGATGAACTATGTAAAGAAAGAATTCAGAATAAGGATAGGCAAATATCTTTAGAGGCAATTAAACAAAGGAAATAACTGCAGAGACTAGACAAATTTTTAAAATAAGACTATTTGTAAAGAAAATCTTAGAATAGATCTCTCATATATAGGTGACTGCTACAAGAATTGCAACACTTCTTTTATAAAAAACACCAAAAGTATTTGAACATATTACCATTACCTTAAATAAAAATTGTGTTTAAAATTTGGTTACAGATCTTTTGCAGTTAATAACTGCCTCAAGTCTGGAACCAAAAGACGACATCAGATGCTGGAGTTCTTCACTGGTGATGTAGACATCTTCAGTTCCCATTCATTTCAGGTGCTTGTTGTCTTTAAGAAATGGGTTTATGTTGGCCATTCAAAAACATTCTACTTCTTGGATTTGAAGAACGTTAGGTAATAAGCTTTGCCCTGCTGCTATCTAAACCACTCTCCCATCAGTTTTGACACATTCTGTTGAATCTGAGCACATGTCTCTATATACTTCAGAATCCATCCAATTGCTTTGATCAGCTGTCACTTCATCAATAAATACAACTCATATGCCAAAGCCATAACACTACCTCCACAATGATGTTTGTATTCTGAGGATCATGAACTGTCCCTGTCTTTCCTCAAACCCTTCTCCTTCCATCACTCTGATATGGGTGAATCATCACCTCATCTGTCCATAAGATAATGTTAAAACACTTTACAGGATTTTTGATGTATGTTTTAGAAAACTGTAACCTTTTATTTCTGTTCTTAAGGTTTACTTGTCTTTTGCAATTTGTGGAAAATCCTTTGACTGTAATAATCTCCTCATTATTGTCATCTTGGGCACAACTACACCTACATCTTAGAGAGTGTTTTTGATCAATCGCTGAAAAGGGTTTTTCTTTACATGTGAAAATATTCTTCTGTCATCCACTGCAGTAGTCCTCTCCTTGGTCTAAGAGGCTGTTTGGCATTCCTATGCTCACTCGTATGTTCAATCTGCCTAGTAATGTAAAAAAACTGTTGATTTTGTCAAAACGTAAAGCTTTTACCATATCTCAGATTGTGCTTTTCAGATTTGTCAGCCTCATGATGGCCTATTATACTGACACTGACACCAACTTGGTCCTCAAGTTGACGGACAACAGCAACATATTCCAAAAGAAAGTATCACATTTGGAATACTCTGTGAGGCCTTTAATCAGGGTAACTACTTGGCGATGTAAAGATACGCAAGTGGCAAAAGAATAGCTAAGCAGCCCAGTGTCCAGATACTTCAGACTCCTTAAGAGGCGACCGCATGTAAGAAATGCTGTAATTCCTACACTATTCAGTCTAAATTACATTCTCAAAGTCTACACTAAAGGCCTACATCCTTTGTTTCATTTCAATACCAATTTGCTTGGGTAGAGAGCCACACTTATAACAATTGTGTTACTGCCCAAACACTTGTGGTCTGCATTGAGAATATGCATACATACAAAGGTATTTCTGAAGAGATACAGCTAAATTAAAAATAAAATCACTTTTTAAATTGACATTCCTAGTCTTTATGTCTGTAAATATCTTATGTAAATTTATTTAGTTTTGTTATAAAATCAATTACAGCCTTTGCATTTTTAATTTAATAAAAAAGTTAAATTTACTCTGTTTAATCTATATGACCTAAACTGAGATGGGATCATAATAAATGTTACCTTTTCTTAATGGCATCATGAAGTTTAGGGTTACTGCTTCATCTGTCTAAGATATCAGGTTTGAATTCTGGCCCAGACTTTTCTTGCTTGGAATTTGCACATCCTCTCTGTGCCTGAGTGGGCTTTTCCCTATCATCTCAAAATTATACAGCTTAGGTTCATTGTTTACTGGCAAGTGTTATGGCATGAATAAGAACATTTATTCAAAAACAAAAAAAAATCCATATGATTTTTAGTTAGTATAATATCAAACTGTTTAGCATGGCCCAAATGAACACCATGTGGTCACCTCTGAAAAAAGGATTGCATGATGCAGAAGGGGAAAGGTCGTAATTTTAAATGAAAAAAAAAATCCTTCTGTCTCAAAAGGCAGTTTTTGCAATAAAACAGGTAAAGTTTCCCTATTTACCAATCCTTTGTTATTAAACTATAAACAGAATAGAAAAAGGTGATATGGGAAAATTAGGCACTCTACTCAATATTCAAAAATAAATATTCAGTCATATGAAAAAGTTTGGGAACCCCTCTCAGCCTGCATAATAATTTACTTTCAACAATAAAGATAACAGTGGCATGTCTTTCATTTCCTAGGAACATCTGAGTACTGGGGTGTTTTCCAAACAAAGATTTTTAGTGAAGCAGTATTTAGTTGTATGAAATTAAATCAAATGTGAAAAACTGGCTGTGCAAAAATGTGGGTCCCCTTGTGATTTTGCTGATTTGAATGCCTGTCACTGCTCAATGCTGATTACTTGCAACATCAAATTGGTTGGATGAGCTCGTTAAGCCTTGAATTTCATAGACAGGTGTGCCCAATCATGAGAAAAGGTATTTAAGGTGGTCAATTGTAAGTTGTGCTTCCTTCCCTTTGACTCTCCTCTGAAGAGTGACAGCACGGGATCCTCAAAGCAACTCTCAAAAGATCTGAAAACAAAGATTGTTCAGTCTCATGGTTTAGGGGAAGGCTACAAAAAGCTATCTCAGAGGTTTAAACTGTCAGTTTCAACTGTAAGGAATGTAATCTGGAAATGGAAGGCCACAGGCACAGATGCTGTTAAACCCAGCAGTTCTCGCAGGCCAAGAAAAATACAGGAGCGGCATATGTGCAGGATTGTGAGAATGGTGACAGACAACCCACAGATCACCTCCAAAGACCTGCAAGAACATCTTGCTGCAGATGGTGTATCTGTACATCGTTCTACAATTCAGCACAATTTGCACAAAGGACATCTATATGGCAGGGTGATGAGAAAGAAGCCCATTCTGCACTCACGCCACAGACAGAGTTGCTTGATGTATGCAAATGCTCATTTAGACAAGCCAGATTCATTTTGGAACAAAGTGCTTTGGACTGATGAGACAAAAATTGAGTTATTTGGTCACAACAAACAGCGCTTTGTGTGGCAGAACAACAACACCGTATTCCAAACAAAACACCTGCTACCTACTGTCAAATTTGGTGGAGGTTCCATTATGCTGTTGGGCTGTGTGGCTAGTTCAGGGACTGGGGCCCTTATTAAAGTCGAGGGTCGGATGAATTCAACCCAATATCAACAAATTCCTCAGGATAATGTTCAAGCATCAGTCACAAAGTTGAAGCTACGCAGGGGTTGAATATTCCAACAAGACAATGACCCAAAACACAGTTCAAAATCTACCAAGGCATTCGTGCAGAGGGAGAAGTACAATGTTCTGGAATGGCCGTCACAGTCCCCTGACGTGAATATCATCGAAAATCTATGGGATGATTTGAAGCAGGCTGTCCGTGCTTGGCAGCCATCAAATTTAACTGAACTGGAGAGATTTTGTATGGAAGAATGGTCAACAATACCTCTATCCTTAATCCAGACACTCATCAAAGGCTACAGGAGGTGTCTAGAGGCTGTTATATTTGCAAAAGGAGGAAGTTGCTACTGTGAAAGTTCAGCCAATGAATAACAAAAATCCAAAGGATAAGAGGGGTTCCCAAACTTTTTCATATGACTGTAATATTTCTTATTCTGCACAATTTTAAGGTGAGGCAGAGTGGTTGTATTTATTTACAGAACGACATGTAATTTCTATGTACTATAGACAGGTAGAGACTTGGGCACAAAGAATATACTTTAGCCAAATAAAGTATTAAGAAGCATTTAGCACTCTGGGCTTGTAAAGAGATGTGCACTATACATAAAATTAACTGAATTAATTGAATAATACAACAGTGCACAATGGACAGCAATGACTACTAGATATTTTTGCTTCATGCGATAACCAGGACCTGAATTATAATAGCTCAATGATTCTTGGCATGTAAAGATATGCAATCATTGGCACTGCTTATTCACACCTTCAAAACTTTAGGTTTAAAGCCAGTCAGATCACAATCTACATAGATTTGGCATGTTGTTCCAAACTTCCATCTTTTTGTCTTCCAGGTTCATTAATTTACTCCCACATCACAAAACATGCAGGTCAGGTTTTACTGGTGACTCAGACCAGCTGTGAGCAGCAGTGTGCATGAGTGAAGCACTTTGTGCCCATGTGGGTTTTCTCAAGGCGCCACATCCTTGAACCCTCTCACACCCTAAAGACATTTGAATTAGACAACTCAAAACTGCACTAGCATGATTGAGTGTGCACTGCAATTGACTGGCACCTTGTGCAGGGTGGGTTGGGTTCCTGTCACTGCTGAGATAGTCCTTAGAAATCCATTACCCTGTTTTTGAATACTGGAGTTAGTAAAACAAATGAGAGGATGAGCCACTTATTTGTCCTTACCAGGCAAACTGAATTGGACCTTCTCAACTGCATGCAGTAGCCAAAGCTAACACTACATCAAGATGTGTAGATTTAGAATCTGAAGACTTCTGCTTGACCCCAGATCTGAGAGTCTTTCTGTCATATGGTCCCATAGATTTAGAAACCACTTTCTTGTGTGCTGCCATGTCTGTTCACAGCTGGGGAGCATCTATTTTGAAAGCACTTATTGATTTCTTTTGGCCACGCTCTCCTGTGAACTGCACACAATTTTGAAGAGATTTTGTGACACTTTAGAGCAGGCACTGCATTTTTAGGCACATAAATCTGTCCTTATTAATTATAACATTATATAAAAAAAACACAGATTAACACCAAAATGGGCCTGTATAGGTAATTATAAAGTTCTTCTTCACATAAGTGTAGATAACAATTTGGAGTTGGTTTCTGTACGTAAACTTGCTTCCTCCCAAATGCTAAAGATGAGCATGTTACAATTAATTAAAAAGTAATGTTACACTGGCCTGGGGCGAGTGAAAAGGGGTAGATACGTGAGTGTACCCTGAAATAGAATGCCATTCTGATGCGAATTGCTTCCTGTTCATTGCTTCCAAGAAGTCCTGGGCACATGAGACCACATATAGCATTGTCAAAAATTTAAGACACTTAACCTGTCATTGTACAAAAAGAAGAAATACAGGTAAAAGAAGGTTAAAAACTGCACCTGAAACAGGCCTTGAAATAGCATTTACTATCAAATTAAGTTTTGCTTGCCAAGAGAAGCACGGTAAGAAGGCAGGTATTATTACCAAACACTTGTAGCCACACTGCTGAACCGAGAGGCCTAGGGCATAAGAAGCTGGCAGGACACACAATTTCCACTGATGGTTTACTGTGTGAAACTCATATGCCTACATTCAAAATATAAGAATTTCAGAAATTTACAATGTAATATGAAGCACTCAGGGCCTGCACATGATAAAGAAAGCACTATATGATACACAGATTGACTGATCAGTTAGGCAAACTTACTGAGGTGAGTTAAAGAGAGGACACCAGAATCTGCCCAAGCAGTTCAAGAGTTCACAGGTGCATGAGGCCTTGGAATGGAACAAGGCAGCCGCTGTGTGGGTAGTACCAGATGCTTCTCTTCATGCTGCGTCACTGCAGCTTTGCTGAAATTGGAAACCAGCCCCATTCGTATCTGTTTCGCCCTGCAGCAGCAGCAGGCAGTTTGCAGAAGCACATCTTTTGAAATTTAAGCACAGGAGACCAATCCCACCCCAGAAAATAAGCTGGCTTACACACTTGTTCTTCTGCTGCTAGCAATGAGGCTGTCGAATGCATAAAAAGATCCACCATTCTGCTTGTTCTCGAGTGAATTTGTATTTAATTTCAGAAACAAGTCAGAATGATTAAAATTAAATAAAAAAAAGTTTCCAGTCAACAGGAAGGTGTATGCCGAAACTTATTCTCCCTTCAGCGCGTCCTTCTGAGGTTGTGTGGGCCGCTCAGAGTTTTTGTAAATTAGGAACACCTAGAGAAATAAGGGCCTGTTTGAAAGCAACCCTCTTAGGAGGATTGGTCACACAGGTTGGCTGTCTGCTTTTAAATCTTCACCAAAGCCCCCACTACTCTATTGATCTCACACTACTCTCTGGAAAAGGTAGAGCAGTAAAGAGTATGATGTTAGTAAAGCAGGATGCAACAGTGGGTGGGGGTATATAAGGGAAAATGCAGTAGTATTGACTGTGACTCGTGTTACATGAAGAGTGATGAAAATATCTTGTGCCTGTACTTGAACCTGGTGCTTTTACTGAGGTGATTTTATAAGTGACCAAAGGTTAGCTACTTAGTACTAAAAAGTATAAATTTGAAGTTTCGAGATTTTGGGGTTCATAACGTATGTTTCTTCTTTCAGAATCATGTCAAACATGGATGTTGGAAAACACAAAAATCAAGTATCGTGCAATCATTGCAATTCTAATGCTACTCAACAATTTGGTGTTGGTATTTATTTCCAGTCTAGTGAGTGTGTACTAGGAATTTTGCACAAAAAGACTCCTGAAAATGACCTAAGATAAGGCTGGCCCCTGCCACAGATACCTGAAAAAAATGGACCATGGTGCAAATGAGAATAGAGGGAGTAAGGATGTGTCAGATAGCACACAATTTAGGAATTACTTATGGGACAGTGGAATCCATTCCTCGGTGAACAAGAAAACATGACAATGGTCTTTGACTAGAATGTTAACTATTATCAAAATTCCAAGGAAAATCTTGAGCCAAAAATTCGGACTAGGAGAAACTTAAGTGGGGTTTCATAAAGGAGAATGAAACTGGGATAAATGCTATGAACCAAAGTCCAAACAACAATCAAAACAATGGAAGAATGTTGATTCTTCAACACCATACAATTTCAATGTCCAAGGAAAACAAGATCATGTTCACATGTTATGATGTTGAGGGTGTAGTCTATAAAGTCATATTACACTGGTTTGCAGGAGTGTACTGGGAAAAGTGGTGAAGAAAGTTGTCAAACATCACCCTTCTGCTTTATAACAACATCCATGTTTACACTGAACAGTTTACAAAGGCGGCACTATGAAACTGAATGTCCAAACAGAACTTACAACCACCTTATTCTCCAGTCCTGGCTCTATGGAACTACCACCTGCTCTCGAATCTGAAGGGCTAACTGTATGGAATGAATTATGAAAATGATGAAGATATGGAATAGAAGAGATGTGTGAACAAAAGTGCATCAGTGTCCATAGTGATTATATAAAAAATAAAATGCTGTATTTTTGGTGTATGTCCTGGTAGGTCAGACTCAAAGCATTTCTGAACTTCCTTCTCATAAAAAAATAACATCTGTATAAAATGTAGAAGCAACAGAATAAAAGGCTTGTGTTACACATGCAAGTCTAGGAAGAAGTGTCTCTTTGCAAATGATGAGATAAGCAAGGGAAAGCATAATATAAGGGAACACAGTCAATTAACTGCCTTTCACTTTTTATTTTTAGAGTTGAGTCCAGCAGACCATTGACATCAGTTCCATCCAATTCCTGGAAATCACAGCCCCTTCTGGTCTCTTCCAGTTATAAGCAGCCTGATGGGGGGGGAAGTCGATGTTCACTTGGTTTTTGTTTTTTGTTTTTTTGAGAGAACAGAACATCCAGTCCAGAAGCAACCCATTCACAGGACTATTGATCTAGACACCTTTTGTCTTTTGAAACGTCTTTTATTTTGATCATTTACACCTGCCATTCAGTGGGGTACCAGATTGGCATCCCAATCCTTCACAACTATTACTCTTTCTTTCCCCACTTGCTAAAGTTGTTTGTTACAATGCTCACCAAAAATGTTGTTACCTATCCATTTTTACAGTTAATGCAAAGACCAACACATCAGGCTATTTGGAAACTCAGTGTAGCCAGGCGTCAGTGATTGTGGGTTTATGTTCATGAGTGTGCTCTGCAATAGAGTAGCATCCCATCCAGGCCTCTTTCTGCCTTAAGGCAACCCTGAAAATGGTACTGCATACTGAATGAAAAATTGTTTGCGTTAGTGTTTCTATGAAATTTAGTATGAAGAATAAATGGTTTTAGAAAGCTTTTTGTTGTAGCTTTCACTGTGAAAAGCACTGTTGAGAACCGAATCAGATGGCTGGGAAACACTCATAGCATGAAATTAGTCCTGTTTAACGCTGTATGAGAAGGGAGTCTGCACTGCTGAAAAGGCGCAATGGTGTATTGATTTAGGGTAAGAGAGACAGAAAACACACTTTTGTGTTACTTTGAGGTCTCTCCAAATCTGGCTTTACATTGTCTCAGAATCATTCTGTGTATCTCTCTGTAGATGAGCTCCTCACTAAAAATAAACACTTTGAGAAGATGAAAGGCAAGTGCTGGTGCAAAAGCACTGAAAGATGAAAGCGTACCCAGCGATTTGAGTGCAGCCCTGTCTACAGAGGTAAGCCCATGCAGCTGCAGAAAGAAAAAGAGAAAGAAAGACAGAAAGAAAGAAGGATTTCACTAAGTACATCCATCACTGCTCTAAAATACGGTTCTCTCAAGCACCCTGCCATTCCTCCTAATCCAGACAGCACACCCTCGAGAAGGACACCGAAACAGACAGCCAAGCTTGCTGCCACAGTGAATGCAGCCCCACCGCCCATTGTGAGAATTACCTGCTGGCAGGCTGCTGAGTGTCATGGTTCAACCCTAGCCGTAAACATGCTCCTGCCACATTCCCCATGAAGAACAATGATGTGTGTCAGCAGGGCTTCTCAATTTAAAGAATTAACTGCCGTTGTTAGGGCTAAACACACAAAATTTATCTTGGGGGAAGGGATGTTCACCATGAAATATTTGCCACAGTGAACCCCTCTTAGTGTCCTTTTAAGGACCAATGTTACTATGTCTAATATGTAAAATCAGAAAATACTGCACTGCCTTTGGAAGAAGTAACACCATGAAATGTGCACATGTCAGAGAAGGAATGTGCTTTTTGAAGTCATGAGGAAAAACAGATTTTGAGTAAAGCATGGCTGCAAAAGTTACCAGAGAAGGTAGACTTACATCCTACATTCATATGAAATGGCACCTTCATGTGCCCGGCAATAACCCTGAGGGCATAAAAAACAGACTACAACTTTGTATCTGTTTTTCTGGGTTATGACATTCATTATCCCAGGCAATACAATGCACAGGTTGCAAGATACTGTACTTTTAAAACAGCTAATTTCACTAAACAGATGAAGTTTATATTATAAAAAAAAAAAGAAAAAAAAAAGTGGTCTAATTTATCTGTCTCAGTCTGGGAATTCACTCTCTGGTAGCCAAAGATTAAGCCTTGCTTCTGAGACTTGAACAAGCAACCACTCCAAGAAGCTATGCACTGTGGAAAGCAACGGGCAAACCTCCCATTCCCTTGCAAATGGTTGCAGCTTCTATGTGCTTCCATCAGGTTGAGTCTTTTCCCAGACCCCCGATTCCTAAGCATACTACCAGTCACTTACATTATGTGAAGTATGCCTTTGTCAGTTAGAATCAAATGTGGAATTCTGGCTAGATGGATATTTTTTTTACTTTTCTCTCCTCTACTGCCAATTAGCCAGACCTCATTTAAAGTGGACATTATATTGTCGTGATTTGTTTTTGTTAATCCAACTGAAATTTGCTCTGCTCTACTGTGTCTTTACTTTTGTGTTCCTATTTATATTATAAGGTTTAACAATTTACTGTTATAATGAAACACAAAAATAAAATAAATTGAACTCAACTGCTTTAAAAAATGAGACCAGAAGTACCTTTTCTGGAACACAATTGGTCTTTAAGAGATTTGCTTGTAGGACTTACTAAACCATTTCCTCAAACATGTTACTTTTTCCTATGGTTCATTCTCCCTAAACACTACACTTGGCCTTTGTGAAACAGGCCAGCTTTTTTAAGAGGGAAATTACAGTGCCTTAAAGTTTACGGGTAATAGTCACAGTCAATAATGGTGATGTCATTTCGAATTGTGTGCTTTTTAAAAACATGCCCCAAAGTGAAACACACATCAGTGAATGAAGAAACTGAGCAAAGAGAATGGAGAAACAATCACAATGTAATAAAACAAATGCCCTGTGCAGTGAAATAAAACTTTTGGAGTAAACTGTCAGTAGATGTGCAGATCTGTCGCTGTTTTAGAATCTCTCAGTGGTGACACTGCAGGTCTTTAATTTTAACTGTTCAACAGCGAGCATATTTCACAAAAAATGTTCTGAAATAATGCATTAGAATGTTCTATTAGGATTGATGTATGGGAGGTTGGAAATGAGGACAACAAGATGAGTCCAGCCTTAATCCTGATGGGTGCCTAGGGTTTTCATGAAAGCTAGACAATGATTAATCTAGAAAAGAATAAAATATGCCAGACACCAAATGGTGGAGCTATGTGTCAAAAATAAATTACGTATTTTTTTTTTTTAAACAGTAATTCGTCCACTGAACCCAATTAATCCAATTTCATGGCGGTTGGGAAGTAGAGGCCATACCAGCAGCATCAGACACAAGGAACACAAGAAGTAACTCTGAATATGGTGACTCTCAGATTCCAGTTAGATGTTTTTCGATGTAGGTTGCCATCAAAGGCACTGTATTAAACATAGAATAACTAGAGTGGCTGCTAGATTTCAGAATTTTTTCTGTTAGTCTTACTAATGCATAACCAAATGTCTGTCAGACAGACACCACCTAGGGTTCAAATAATATCATGGCAGTATTTCAAAACCTGATCTTGATATACAGTTAACACAACCTTTCTGGATTTACCATTCAGCTCAAAGGATCAGTTACTTTAATTAAAATAAAATGGACAGGATTGAAGCTATTAAAAAAAAACTTTATATTTTTCAGCAGAAAAGTAGCTATGATTACAATTCTGCAAAGACTGGAAGTACACAGTTCAATAAATTTGTTTTTTCCAACTAGAAATAGTTACTTTCAGTTGAACCAGATCACCATAATATCCATTATACAGAAACATGGCAGCAAAATTCTGACATGTTCCATAATGCTTTTGCTCATTTAACAATAAGAATAGAATGTAATGAAAATCAGAAGTCACCAGTTTTAATCATCATCAAAGGACTCGTGTATAAAATGTGCTTATGCTCAAAAATATGAATAAACCGTTTCTTACACAAAGGTTGAGATTTATAAAACATGAACATGGCATGAAAACTGGCTTAATGTTATGGCACATTTTGACCATTTATTAGATCACGCTGATGTTTTGGTGTGTGAACTAGTGTTGGATTGGTATTAAAATTTTGACTTTGGTATCAGTACCAGCTTTTAGATATCAGCACCAGTACCAGAACGGTTCCAAAGCAGATCTAAAACTGCCTTGTGTAAGAATATCAACTCTATATCATTCTGCTGTCTATTTGGTTTTACTTTTCAGCGAATCCTGTTGTCATTTAGTTGATTCCCCCCCCCCCCCCCATGTTTCAAGTTTTTGATATTCTAATTTGATACTGAAATAACTGAAGATCTTTAAAATACCTCAGTATTTTGATGTCAGCTACTTTGTATTTGAAATCCTTACAATTATGCAAATTGTTTTCTCGAAACAAACTCACTATTTTATATAGAGATGATGAACACCATTCTAAAGTGCCTTTTAAGTATAGAGGTCTTGTAAAGTTATTCATATGTGAATTTTTTTAAATTGCAGAACAAGCAGGATGAGTGATCTGCAAGTGACATACAGGGAACTGGTGCCAATGACTGGACCTTGCATTCAAATACTGTCAAACTCCGTAAACACTGGACCACACTGCCAGATACTGAATTGTGTTTTACGCTTATCAACTTTGAAAAGGACCTTGTGATGGTAATCTCTGTGAAAGGGGATTTATAAAATAAACACTGACTGATTGATTGATTTGCTTTCCTCCCCTGCGTATGCAACCCGTGATGTAGCATAAGTAATATATTTGCACATCTCGTTAATGTTCACTGTACTAAGCTATATAAAGCCTTACATATCATATCTGTGGCAATGTGATCTAGTGTTTTAAACAGTGAAGAGTAAAGCACAAGGATGCTGGTTAAATTCCCATCAACAACTTATTACAAGGCCCTGGACAAGGCACTTAACATACAAATGATCCAAAATGGACATAGGTTCTTTCTGGAAAGGCACTACACACCATAAAGTTTACGTGTAGATAGTCTTTGTCTAATACCCTACTGTATTATATGATATGACCCTAAACAAACTATTTAATCTGTTAATCAGACCAAACTGCAGAATTTTGGATATTAGATTTACAGTGAAACTGTGATTTTTGAGTCGCTCTGAAAACATTTTAGCCCAACAAATATAGTTGAATGTCTCCATCTGGCTATTATTATGATAGTTTAAAGACAGATTAAAAAAAATAAATAAAATAAAAACAACTAAATTCTGTGAAAGCTTGCGACATGTGGTGGGGCCAGTTTAGATCTGGTCCACAGCCCTTCCCTTGCCTGTTATTTGCCTCAGACACCCTGTGTCTGTTGCTGTGCAACACTAACCATGTCATGTCACATGATGAGAGGGGGTAAGAGAGAGAGATAAAAAGAGGGTGCTTGGCTGGTAGCTTTGCTTAAGCATTGTGCTTTTTTACCTTAGCCAAATCTATGGTTGGGTTGCTAGTGTTTTCTGCTCCAGAATAATTGGATGTTTCATCCAAGCAGTAAATATCCATAGTCTTGCCCAACTATGGTGGGCAGTAGCCACTTCAAAGCATAAGGCCATAGGTTTCAATGTTATCAACAGCTCATCCTACACACTCATACTAATTCAGGCCCAACTTAGCGTAATCATAATATTCTGATACTACACTTGATCTAGTTCAGAGTGACAAGTGTGCCTAAACCAGCAGCAAGAAACAACCCTAAATCAAGAGCCATTCCACCGAAAGTCCCACTCGCACACAAGTCCGAACTATAGTTGTCATTCCACATTATATGTACCTCTTTGTGGACATGACAGGAAAATGGGAATACCCAGAGAAAACTGTGCAGACAAAGGAAGACACTGACAGGGCCTGGGCACAGGGTTAGAATCAAGGACACTGAATCCATGAGTAGGCAGGGTTAACTCTTTCACAACCGTAGTGTCTTTTCAGGTCCAAACTGGCAACTAAAATGCTTCATGTTTGATAGTTCATGCTTTGCAAAATATGAAACATGAAAATGACCAGAATAGGCACAGGGTGATGCCAAACTTTATGTTGGGGAATTGTGGCTAACCGCAAATAAAGAGACAATTTCAACCCAGGAGGTTTTGCTTGAAAGGTACTTTTTAAACCTTAAACGAAATTCACAGAAGAGTGATCTCATTGTCACAGTATGCACTGCCAGATAAAAGACTAAAATTCACCAAATAAATTCTGAAGTTGTGGAGATTCAAGCAGCTTATAGATAATACTGAAATCTTGCCCTGTATTTCCCTTCAACCACAAGAACCACTTCAGCAGGGTGACTATGCATGTGACACATGAGGGCCACTGCCACCTGAGCAGTCTTTGTGAGCCTTGTTCGTACAGAAAAGACTCAGAAGAAAAAAGTCGCATACCTGGGCTCATTCCAGCCACACCTCACATGTTCCAGACGCCAGCTGCTTACACTTACCTGAGCTTAAAGCAGGTGCGGGACAAAGGAATCGAGTTGCCTGCCACCTGCTGCCCTGACCACTATTCACCTTTGTTTGCCTGTCAGCATGGCAGATGTTCAGTGCAAGAGTGAGCCTTCCCACCCACTTTCGTTGGCTCAACCTCTGCCCTTCTGTGCCGATGGGATTAAGCAGAAAACAATCTGAGCCCATCACAGGGGAAAGTGATCCGCATCTGCCAGCCAGAAATGCTGGATAACGTGACTCAGGTACACCTGATCAGCCTTGTGGAGGCTCTCCTAGAGGCTCAACACCATGCAACATTAACATAAAGCCTGCAGCTTTAATTCACTTCAGCAACTTATTCAATTAAAGAAGAAATTAGCAAAAGCTTTTTATTAAAGAAAAAAGTGGATGGCTATTACTATAATAAGTATTAAAAAAAAAATACAACTGAAGCTCCTGTTTGTAAAACAGGCGTGCTCCCCAAGAGCCATCAGTAACAGCTGCTGACCCCAAGTGACCCCCTTTAAATTTGACAAGGTCAGAACTAGGAGCAAGGAGTATAAACAACCAAAAGAAAAAAATACTTTTCCCAATGAGCTGTTCAAATTCACTCCAGAGCCAACTACTGCTGTGTTTTTTGGAAAGATTGAGAAGATAACCCTTCCACACCCGTAACGTTTAATACATTGTTTGCACTACGCCAACAATACTCAAATACTAATATTTATAAGGCGTTTGTTTCTGTAAAAGCAAAACAAGCAATGAATCACCAAAAAGAATTGTTGCTCCACAAATACTTAAACCACAGAGATATTTTTAACATCACCGGTCAGCAATTTTTAAAAGGTCATGGTAGAAAACAATAACAACAAATAAAACTCACACATGGAGGAGGCATTTATTTTGTTAATTTGTTTATTTTGAAATGTCCACTACAAAAAGTTGCAAATGAGTTGAGTGTTGTGAAAAAAATGAACAAACTGAAAATGTTTATAACAAAGCAGCCCATAATTTCACTATAAGTGAACATGTGACTGCTGCCGTTGCTGCCTCTGTATTCAGACCTTGGCTAAGGCATCTGTGCCGCTCAGCCGCCCCTGCCCCCTCAGTAACTACTCTCCCAGTTTCCCTCAGCTACTAAGCCTGGAACACTGCTACCACCTATTGGTGGGAAAAAAAAAGACATAAATACAAAGCTGCCCCCTTCCCCCCATTAGCTTAAGATGCAAATATTATATTCGACACAAACCAATTAAAATGCTTGTGGTTGCAGTTTCTCTCTAGCCTGTTAATGCTGATTGAGTCACACTAGTAATATTACATATTTCTGCATTTTAAAATGTTGTAATATAGGTGCTTTTTTATGCTTTCTATTAAAGTCTACTCCATCAGCCCTGGGGTTTTCTCACGGGAGGTCTTGTTGGGTATTCTCTTAGCCATGCAATAAGTGCATGTAGAAAGAAGACTCCTCTTTCACATGGACAGATAACCATGACCTTAAACTTGGAGGAATTAAATCTCACAGCTGGCCTAGGGAGGGCTTCAGAATCCCCCAGGGTCAAAGAAAATCTATTTGTTGTTTAATGGAAAATCAGGTCTGCCCTGCATCCCTTACCAGGAAAGGTGGTTTAGAAAATGGATGAGGAGATAGTTGGAATTCTGCTTCTTTTATTAGGAATTAGAATTAAAAATTACATTCTCTGTAGTGTGGTAAGTCAACAAGCAGCCACGATTTAAACTTTTTCAATTAAAAAAATTGATGCAACCACACTCACACTTAATATCTATTTAACACAAATGTGAAACTTTCATCCGTAACAAGAAAGTGAATACCAAAGAATCTGCAGAAAAAAGAGATTGTGCAGAGAAGTACTTGAAAACTAAAACAGAAATATGTAAGTGGCAAAAAAAAACAATTAGCAGTGCAAAAGACAGGATTGGGGCAGTGGCACATGGTAAGCAGATTCAGCATCCTAGGTTTGAACCCACACCAGCTCATTTTCTGTGTAGAGTTTGCACATTCTCCCTATAGTTATATGGGGTTTTTCTCCTGAAACGCCAGCTGAGTTAAAATAGTGTTTTGAAATGAGCCAGAAGGGTAAGTGAATGGACTACGTGATGGGCTGTCCAATGTTAGCTTTTGGTTTGCACTCAATGCTTCCAGAACTGGCTCTGATCCCTATGACCCTGAACTGGATTAAGTGGGTTTGATAATATTATGTTATAATAAGACAGGCACTGCCTCCACTCACCCCTAAACCAGAGACTTTAACCTAATAAAATGGATAAAAGAGTTGATGGTGGTCTTACCTTCCTGACAATATGCAGAGGAAGCTAACATAATATGCACAAAGCAATGCTTGCTACAACCTACACACTATGATCAAACCAATATCTATTATGAAACACAAAAATAAAAAAATGCATGATCATAAAAAACGGTCCCTACTAAGTGTTATTCAGGATTGTGATATAATTACACAATTATACCACCTACAATGTTCTTTGCTACTAAGTGCTCCAAGAGAACCTGCTGCTATGTGCTCACCCTCCTCTGTGGAATTCTCTCTGTGTTAGTCAGTGAGGATCCACCGAGTATAATATACAAACTCACACACGAGTCTTGGTAGTGTCACACAGGTTTATCTGTTTTGGTAAATACAAGGACTGAGATCATTAACTGGATTTAGACTTGTTTTAGAGTGTAAGGACTTCTGACATCACTTTCTCTGTGAAAAACTGTAGCTCCACTTGATAAACCACGTGACATCTCCAGTCCTCATCATTCAATACCTAGCTTCTGACAGGAACCAAAGCCTGCGAAAAAAACCATACTGGCCATATTGGAGAGCCTAACAAATCATTGCTAATGTATTCTCTTTTGACATTCTATATTTTTTGCATTGTTTTCAACCAAGTATTAAATGTGATCACCCTGGTGACAGAAACCTTCTTTTAATTTTGTTCTCTTGTTTCACAAAACCTAGATTGGAAGTCAGTCGTTCTTTTCAGATCCATTTCAAATCTAAGTATCTTGTATTTAATTCTTTTTACAACTACTATATACACTCATCTGCTTTGATCTACAAAAAAGAATAAAGTAACAGGCCTTATTCTAAAATGGTGCAGATTATCAATACTTAAGCAAAGTCTGTCACAACTGCTCTGACATAAAAGGCACTTAACTACAGTAAATCTTTTAGTAACATGTACAAACATTTTTGCTAGTGCCTTTGAGTGTCAGTTGACCGCCAGATGCATTTAAGTTTTACTGTTTTGCTGGTGTAGGCAGAAAACCCTACAGTAATCAGTAACCTGACGATATTATAAAAATACAAATGCAAAAACATGGAAAACCTTGTGATTTTTAAGTCAATTTAGGCAAAAAAACACCAGATACGTAAGTAAATATAATTTATTTCTGATTTGAAAGTGACTCCTGAGAAAGTCTTGTCACCACCTTGGTCTCAGAATACCTACACAAACAATTTGTAGTACCATGTGGTCCAGCTTACCATCAAAGGCTCAGTCATGACTGGCTTGAAACACTCCTTCTTACAAAGCCCATCATAGTCTGGGGCCTGATTTGCAGTCATGAGTTGATTATGATGATACTCTGTGCATAAGTATAGTGCAGAGAGTTTCTGGACAGGACTTGTATTGTGAAATACATTCTACTCTCATTAGGACTATTTCTAAGAGGAAACAATGGGACTTTTTTTATAATTTTACAATGAAATGATGTTGCAGGTACCATTTTAAATACATGTGCACCAAAAACTGTCATGAAACCAATTTAAGTGAAGGACAATAAAAACATTCCTGGATTTAATTTTAGATACAGTCTTGATTAAAAAAACTGTCAGTACAGAACCTGAATGTTATCTCCTCATTTGCAGAGCTCTAATTCTGAATTCAGTGTAAATGAGTGGCAATTAAAAATTGATTTAATATTTTTTCCTTTGTACAATAATTTTTAAACACTGCAGGAAGCAAATCTCCATAATTGTAACAAAATAGAAAAAAAGATTATGTATATAAAATTCAAACTCTTCTTCTATCAGACCCCTTCCAAAACTGAAGTAGACAGTATACATGAAGTACAAATCCAATGCCCACCATGCCCTGCCATGTTGTAGAATAGAGGCGACTAAACAAACAAAAAAAAAAAGAAGGAAGGAAATAGCGATGACAGTGGAGTGAACTTCAAAATGGCTATAAAGTCAGGCCACAGCACTCTTCAACTGGATGGCTAAAATATGCTGCATTAAAACCTGGTATCTGTTAAAGGCACATGCAAGAACCTAAGGATTATTGTGAAAATGAACAGACCAGGAGATGGTAAACAAACAAAGGATTGGAATAAAATGTAACGAGACAGGCCAAGGGTCAAAGCCAGAATAGCAGTAAACTAAGCATCAAAATTTTACGGATGGAACGAATAAATAAAGTATTTTAACAAAGACAGAGCCTGAAATGAAATCTCAGTACTTGTTTAGAACATTAAGCTAATGACAAAAGTTGTGCACCAAAGTTTTGCTCTCAAAAAAAAAAAAAAAAAAAAAAAAAATCAGGGATTATCACAATCTAGATCATCATATCTAATGACATAAATTGGATGTGATGATGGCAGTCATGTGTCAAGTAAACAAAGAAGAATAAAACAGTAGCAAAAGTTAATGTGAAAACACTAACCAAAAAAAAAAGTTAGAAAATGAACATACCTCAATACAAAAAAGGTACAACATTGCTTATACCAGCAACTTAAAAGGCTAAAAAAAACCCACAACCATAACAGAATCACTTTTGCACATGTGAGTAATTACCATGTACACTACATGATGTGACTCAAATTTTTTTTTTTTTTTTTTTTTTTAAAGTAGTAGTAATTGTATTTTCATTTTTTTATGGAGAATGACTTTGTAATTGGTATTGGTATCTCTGATCAGATTTTTTTTTTTTTTTTTTTTTTTTAACTCAAACACGCTTACCCTGCAAATAGCAGCAGAAAGATGAGACATTTTTCCAGCATTCTATTTTTAGCGAACTCATTAAGGGGGAGGGGAGGGGGAATGATTGGCTGCTTAATGTTTTTAAATGTGATAAATTCAAAAACACAGACTCATTATCTTATATTTATTATATACAGGCTGTGGTGGATTGCCGGGTTCCTATTCCGGCCCTCACCCCCAGGCCGCCAGGAGGAGTTCTCCCAACAGCATGGACGTGCCCCAAGTTCCAGCAGGGCCTCATGGACTATGTAGTTTTTATACACAGCCCTGCTGGATACCTTGGGGACCACTGGGAGTCGCTGTCGGGAAGCCTGTGGACTCGTATGTGCCCTATAACCTGGAAGTACGTCCTGGTCACGTGAGCAGGAGAGATGACGTGCTTCCAAGTTGAAGATAAGGACTGTTTACCCTGACCTGGAAGGAACTGTGGACTGTTGGGCAGGAACACCTCCGGGTCAGGGTGTATAAAGGACTCTGGGAAAACCCAGTACACTGAGCTGAGCTGGGAGGTATGGTGGCGAAATGTCTGGGCGAGGAGGAAGGAGTAGTATTGTGAGTTTATTGATTATATGAGTAGTGTGGAGTGGAGGGTGCTTTGTGCACGTGATTACAAAATAAAGAAGTCTTGTACTTTCATCTGGTGTTTGGAGTGGTACCTGAGGGTTCAAGAGGTGGACACACACCTCTACTGCTACAAGGCACATTTGATAAGGAGCATGAAAAGATTAAACTCTGAAAGGAGACTCCGGGTGGAGTACTGGGCAATTAAGCAAACCACATTTACCTTTGCAATAAAGAAGTTGAAATAATTCCCTCATTTGCCTTCTTCATCTCATATTTGGTCATAGAGAACAACAAGGTATCATGGAGTGCCACCAACTCATCACAGCACATTCATGCACAAAATTCCAATCAGTCATACCAAGCCTATTTAAAAGCATCAGTCAATTTGACAGCATGTCTTTGGATGGTAACAGGAAACTGGAGACCCAATTGACCCTAATGACAAAACAGGGACCAACATTCATGTCACAAACAGTAAAACCAAGAATTGGGAAAACAATTTCCAAAGTCACTTTGCAGTCTACACCTAGTAAAACAGAAACATCAAGCGCCTAAACACTTCCAAGTTTTTAATTGTACAAACAGATCGTATTCAGGTTTTGCACCTCTGGCCTACAAATACAGACAAACACTTGAGTGTCTCATAATTCACATATAAAATATAAACTCCATGTAAGACAAGAACACTGTCAAAGCAGCCTAATCTAATCTAAGGTTACAGAGGGGAGAGTCTGGCAGCATCAGGAACACCAACAAAAGTACACACCTACAAGGACCAATTTTACAATCACCAATTAATCTAACATGTAAATGTTTGGAATTAGAAGAAATACCGAATTCCCCAATGAAAATCACAAAATGAGAATGAGCTAAATTCCTACAGAAATTGACAAGGCATAGAATTTAAACTCAGGATGTCGTATCGGTGTGGCAGCACCACTAATCAATGTACCACCATGTCACCCTCAGGCAAAAACATTCTCACCCAAAGCTACACAAAACCTACAACCATGATTTATAATGCAAGTCTTACAAGGTGCCTCAGAGTTTAATTTTAAGGGGATGACACCACTGCCCATCTATGCTAACTAGATTAAAGCATACTTGCTTCACTTTTCTGAAACTTAAGCGGAGTGTCGCACTAATTTCAGGATTTAATTTTTGCCAATTACTTAATTTGAAGTAAACAACGGTCATTAATGGCATACACAACCCCTTTTGTTATAATTTTAGTACTCTTGCTTGTTATAATTTGGGACCCTTGATTACTCCTTTTGCTTCTTAATCATAATTTATTAATTTTGTTGAAATAACAACAAAACCAAGAGTTGTGCATCCACCTTTGTTTACCATAAACAATTTTTTCAATATACAGTGTTCAGAAAGACATAAAAGAGAAAAGACAAGGAGGAAAGAAAAGTACCCTGGCTGCAGTACAGAAAACATTTTTATGTGGATATCAGGAAATGAAACTCCACAATACTGGAAATTTCTCTCATGGAATAATGAATACACTAACAAGCCATGGAATTTAATGACACCTTCCATGAAAAGTACCATGTGTATTTTAATTAAGAAATCAGTTAAAATGAAAACATGAAGCCACAGCAGCCTCTCAGAGTAATAACTGAATAAAGCCACTGGCACATCACAGGACTTCTACATGAAGAGGGTCTCAAACTTGACAAATGCAGTTGCTGGTCTTGTTGCCTGGGTATGTCAGATTATACAACTAGTTATTACAAGGCATGAAATTTACACAAGTATGACTCTCTAGCAAAGCTTGGTATTTCCAAAATATTGCAAGCTCGACCCTTTTTCTCACAGCCAATAATGTGCTGCCTGACAGAGGCGGTGCTGTAAAAATGTTTTATGCCACAATCTCTGACCTTTTTTCCGTTCTGTTTTCCTGAATTAAAAAAAAAAAAAAAAACACAACATTTTGTTAATTTATATCCGTTCATTTCCTAACCTACTCATGGCAGTTCTGGGCTGTAGGCAGAATGGAAAATACAGAAATTTTATGTCTTTATTTGATATAATCAATGCACAACTAATGCTACCTTTCTAATTAAGAGGCTGATTCCTGCCAATAACTGGTTAAGTCATATATGAACTAACTCCATCTATTATACAGGGAAGCATGTGCTTAGGCGGTCCTCATTCCACTGGGTGATTGGCAGGAACCAAACTCTGAATGTGATGGCAGTCCATTATTAAGTACTCTTACATAAACACCCACTGGAAACTGGAGTAAAGTCTGAAGAAAGTCCAAACATACATTGGGGTGGGGGATTGGAAGGATAATCAAAGATGTGATCTATCTACATATTTTATTAACTGAAAAACCAATGCTAAAAATTGCACCACTGTCAGATATATAAAAAATGTACTCCTACCATCAAACTGCACAATTTGCTCTCTTCTCCTGTGTTTTTTACAGGTGGGCATCTGGCCTGCTTTCACAGGAGTCTCAAATTTATATTGTTGGCCCCAATAAACAGATATGAACAAATGTACAAATACAGAACAACATGTATATGTGCAGGGCAAATATTACATGAAAAACAAGCCTTCCATCACTTTTGTTTTCCTACGAATAACGTATTTAATCTGGGGATTGGGGGCACAAAGATTCTCACACGGAGGCTCGGAAGGCTCAGCAACATCTCCACCCCAAGACAGAGTGGCCAATGAGGAGCAAAATTCATGTCAACTCTCTGCCCTCTGACATTTCTTACTTGTGTTACATGTGTTTGTGCTCTTTTCTCTTGTGTGATGTTTACGAGAGGCTTTCAGGAGTTCATCGCTCTCCATAATCTCTGATAAATCCCATTTAAAGCCTACAAGCCATTTTCAAGCTTTGTTATACCTCACTGTGTCAGAGAGAAATCCTCCCAATCCCTGTATCACAAGGGCAGATGTGCTGCTAACTGTAGACTCAATGATTCTGTGTCAAATGGACAATTCTTACAGAAGTTGCCAACTAGGGCTTAGGGTTCAAACACAAGCCATGCCTTGTTACACATACCTGAAAGGGCCACCTCTGAGTAAAATGTCAAAAACAGCACTGGTCTATCTTAGAGATGCATCATGTAATTATATTTTTGCTTTGATAACTTTATTTGTTTATCTTGGCTTGATTACTTTAAAACTGTGCTCTGTAGTTTCTAGTTGGAAGCATGGTTTGCAAACATATTCTTGGAGAGTTACACTGGCTACATATTGAGCTCAGAATTGCTCTAATATTATATTTTAAAACTCTTACTAGCACTGTTACTTTACACATGGCTAATCAGTGTGTACTGTGCCTATAAAAAGTAAACTTCCCTTGGAAGTTTTCACATTTTAATTATGTAACATTGAAACACAGTGGATTTAATTTGCTTTTTTTGACACTGGTCATTAGAGAAAGAGTCAAATGTCAAAGTGAAAACAGATCTCTGCAAAGTGATCTAAATTAATTAAATATAAAACATAAAATTATTAAATCACACAAGTATTCACCATCTTTAAATAAGTATTTAGTGGATATACTAGATCTCTGGTAAGTGATCTAAATTGATTTCAAATATAAACTACAAAATAACTGATCATTTATGTACTCATCCCCTTCAAGTCCGTATTTAGTAAAGCACCTTTGGAAGCCATGATAGCCTTGAGTCTGTGTGCACAGATCTCTCATTCTATAAGGTTTGTATATCTGGACACTGCCATTTCTACACTTACTTCTTTCTAAAACTGTTTAAGCTGTGCCAAACTGTATTTAGATCATGAATGAAGAGTTATTGTTAATCTACCCACAAATTTTCAGTTGGCCTGAGATCTGGACTCTGCTTTGGGCACCGCCAGGGCATTAGCATTGTTGTTTTTAGGCCATTCATGTGCAACTTTGTCTTCATGCTTGGGGTTGTTGTCTTGCTAGAAAAGACATCTTCTCTCGAGACACAGGTTTCTTGCAGTCAGGTTTTCCTCCAGGATTTCTCTGTATTCTGCTCCATTAATTTTATCCTCAGAAGCCTTTCAGGGCCTGCTGCAGATAAGCATCCCTACAGCATGATGCTAACCACAACCATGCATCATGGCATGATTGGTGCATTTTTGATAATGCAGTGTTGATAGTCCAGTGTTGGACTTACACCAAATATGGCGTTAATCTGAGGGCCAAAAAGCTTAATTTTGGGAAAACCATAGACACTTCTTCCAGCTGAAGGAAAAAAAAAACCAACTCTGTGGTACTCAATATAATAATAATAATAATAATTCATTACATTTATATAGCGCTTTTCTCGGTACTCAAAGCGCTATCCACACAGGCAGGAACCGGGAAGCGAACCCACCATCTTCCACAGTCTCCTTACTGCAAAGCAGCAGCGCTACCACTGCGTCACCTGTGAGGACATTAGCCATGGATGCAGGATGAAATTATTGATATGTTGTAATTTGCCTACCTTTGTAGATCACTCCTATAAAAATATATACTGTCGGGTTGGTTTATAGGGTCAGTACTGACATATGTATAGAGTACAGTGAAATTCTTACTTATGTGCTAATCAACATACAACAGGTTCCTTATATATGTATAACAGAATCACTGGGACATGACAAATTACTGAACAGTTTATAACATTACATTCTCAAACCCACTAAATCTATTTCAGGATTGCAGCAGACTGCATCCTATCAAAGCAACAATGGGCACCAAGCAGAAGCCATCCATAAACTGTGTGTCAGTTAACTGAAAGACATGCAAATGCACACAAATGCTCACACAGGGTCTGTTTGGAATTATCAGTTAACGTAACATGCACATCTCTGAGAATGTGGGACGAAAACCCAAGCAGACACAAGGAAAATGTGCAAACTCCATAACGCAGTATAATACTTTGTGGAGTCTGGCAGCAACTGGGTAATATGAATAACAAACAAAGACCTGATATAGGCACATCTTACTTCCAGTATAGCAGTTGTGGAAACTGGCCCGGACACAGACAGGCAGACATCGTTAAATCACCCAACACACGTTTATTTACAATATATACAGAATAAAGTGCCACACACAACCCCAAAGTCCAGGCCTCACAATGCCTTGCTTTTCTCAGGTCCGCCACCATTCCTCTCCTCCAAGACTTCGTCTCTTGTCCTCCCGACTCCAGCCATTGAATAGAGGGAGGCGGCCCCTTTTATACACACCTGGACATGCTCCAGGTGCCTCCCAATTAGCTTCTGCCGGCATTCCCAAGTGTGGCGGAAGTACCGGCTGCACACCCAGAAGCACTCCGGGTGTCCCTGGTCTTCTTCCCCCCAGCACTTCCGAGTTTGGCGGAAGTGCTGAGGGCCAGGGCTCCTCAGGCATTGGGGCCCCTATAGGGTTGAGCTTCTAAGCTCTGTTCCCGTGGTCCCCAAAGCCACCAGGATGGTCACCCCCTCGTGGTCTGGAGGAGGCGTAATCCCTCCTCCGGTCCTTCCGGGCATCCTGGTTGGGTGCCACCCTCAGCTGCTTGCCACACAGTCTTTATGTCACTGATGCTCTACAGTGACATCAAGGAAGAAATAAAGAAAACTACTTTATCATACAGTAGGTTGTCTAGAGCATGCGATCGATAAAGAATTGCAAGAAACTCCACGAAGTAGATCATTAAAAAATTAACATTATATAGAATAGAAAGAGCATAAATAAGTACAAAAAGGGAGAGAGCGAAAGTAGATCACAAGCACCTCACAAGTGAATTAATGTGTGGCACCCTCAAGGTCTAGACAAGGGGGAGGGGGGTATGGATTTCAGCATGGCAGAAGGAACCAAAGAGTATGCCTGAATTTGGCAAAAACTCTCAACAGCACACACTACTTTGGCAACAAATATGAAATCATAACATGTGCCTCACAGACTGAAATATTCTCAAAGAAGATAAAAAAAATGTAGGCATAGTCAGTGCTCACTTTTCCAAGTCTTCTCAGTTTTAATGAGTCAAGGACAGTTCTAATTTTTACTGTTGCTAATATCTGTCACAATATTAGGCTGTTAAGAAATGTATCAGTGTTATGTTATTTTGTGCCTTTTTCTTTGACAAAGTAATGTATGCTTAAGTCCAGCTTAGGATGTTGTTGAGTCAGGAGCCTGTGACTATTATGCAAGACTTATCTAAACAGAAAAGTAGAAATTAAAGGCTTGCACATTAGCAGATTGCAACTTCACGCTGCCTTACGATGGCAAACAGTAGTATTAAAGAGTGGGACCATTCTGCAAAGTTACTGGTCTCCTACCTCCATTCAAGATCATTAGCTCTTGCTTCACTAGATGGTTTTTTTCCCAGAGGTCATAAGGTTACAAAATAGACCCCAGGAAAACACATATATAGATGGTAGTATACAAGTACTGTACACTCTACCCATTTTATTGCAACAATATACCTTAAATTAAATCTGGCATTCAAAACAAGGTGCTCCTACATTAGATTCTTGCACATAACAAACAGTAATAATAACAGTAACAATAAAGCTGTAAAAAAAAAACAAAAAAAAAAACTCTCCCTTCTATGAACCTCTGTGATGAAGTGAACGCCACACACATAACCTCTGTGTAAGCCACTAACTAGACAAAACTGAACAAAACAGTTTGCTCAGAACAGACACAATATTTTGGGGATATTTTACTGAAACGGCATAGCAGTGTGAATTCCAAATCGCTTCTATAGCTAATGAGAAGCACATGAACAGCGTGTGCAATTAGCCCTGAAATCAGAGTAAATCCAGAAGCGTGTCATTGGAGGCCTCTCCTGCTCCAAACACTTCAGCAGGGGTGTGGGTATTGGATTCTTTTACTTCAGCATATGTGCAAGTCATCATTTTCCTTGACCATCTGCTTCTGAGAAATGTGCTTGCTTTTGACATGTTTGGGATCAACATTCTGAGTTCCACACAGCTCTATAATGAATAACTGCACATCTTAATAAGTTACACTATGTTAATGAAGAAATAGTGTGCACATTACTGGAGTGCTCACACATGAAATTGACACCAGGAAGACATCTGGCACCAGACACACAGCACTGAATATGCCACTTGTCTGAGCTAGTGAAGCCAAGTCTCCCTCTATTGGCTGCAGCATAACAAAGCAATTTGATTTATACCCAACATCTTCCACTACCTTTAAAAAAAAAAAAAAATAAAGTTCTCCAGAAATGCAAAAATTTCACAACAGCTTTGGTATACAGAGAAATGTCTGCAAGCATGAGAAAACACTATTTTGTACTTTTGGTTGTTTAGTTTTAGGGCAAAGAATATCTAAGTTTAAAAAAGTGTCACATTGTAAACAAATGTAAAAACTCCACACCTTAAAGGCGAAAGGTTTGAAGGGGTCAAATGCAGGTACAATGTACTGTTACTAGTATAAACATACAAGGTGTCCTTTCTGGGCTAAATAAATACAGTAATCCCTCACTATATCGCGCTTCGCCTTTCGCGGCTTCACTCTATCGCGGATTTTATATGTAAGCATATTTAAATATATATCGCAGATTTTTTGCTGGTTCGCGGATTTCTTGCTCAGTTCCTCAGCTTCCTCAGTTGGTTTGCCCAGTTGATTTCATACAAGGGACGCTATTGGCAGATGGCTGAGAAGCTACCCAACTTACTTTTCTCTCTCTCTCTCTCTTGCTCTGACATGCTCTGCTCCTGACTGAAGGGGTGTGAGCAGGGGGGCTGTTCGCACACCTAGACGATACGGACGCTCGTCTAAAAATGCTTTCACGTTGCTCCCTTCTGCGCAGCTGCTTCGTGAAGCGACATGCTGCACGGTGCTTCGCATACTTAAAAGCTCGAAGGGGACGTATTGATTTTTGATTGTTTGTTTTTATCTGTCTCTCTCTCTGATCCTGACAGAGGGGGTGTGAGCTGCTGCCTTCAACAGCTTTGTGCCGCGGTGCTTCGCATACTTAAAAGCCAAACAGCCCTATTGATTTGTTTGCTTTTCTCTCTCTCTCTGACATTCTGTGCTCCTGACGCGCACATCTTTGAAGAGGAAGATATGTTTGCATTCTTTTAATTGTAAGACGGAACTATCATCTCTGTTTTGATATGGAGCACAGTTTAAACTTTTGAAAAAGAGACAAATGTTTGTTTTGCAGTGTTTGAATAAAATTCCTGTCTCTCTACAACTTCCCGTGTTTCTGTGCAAATCTGTGACCCAAGCATGACAATATAAAAATAAACATATAAACATATGGTTTCTACTACGCGGATTTTCACCTTTCACGAGGAGTTCTGGAACGCAACCCCCGCGATCGAGGAGGGATTACTGTACACCACAATTCACTACTGGAATTTCACCACAGAGGACCCAGGTGCCTGCAGCAAAGGACACAGATGCACCCTCAAAAACGGAGCTTGGGGGAAATTCACAGAGAGTAAACACTGTATGTCCTACTTTATCTGTGTCATCTCTTATGTTTGTGTGAATTTACATGAAATATATAGTGAACACCTGTGTCCAAGACTTGTGTAACTGAGAATAAGTGTGTGCGTTAGTGAATCCCTTCAAGTCAAAGGTTTCTTCCCACCTTGTGCCCAATGCTGGCAGGAAAGCCACAACTCTAAGATAGATTAACTGCATTTAGCAATGCAAGGATGTTCTTCTCCTTAAACCAATGTTAAATTAGACAATTCCTAATTTAAAGGAATGTTAAACTTGATGAAAACAGTAGCGGGTCTAATTACCTGAGTAATTAGATCACAGGGTATGTTAAATTAGATGACCTGTAATAACTAGGGGTGCTCCAATCGACAGCCACTGATCTAAATAGGCTGATTTTCACAAAAAAAAAATGACTTGATCAGTGATCAGTAAATTGGCCGATCACAAAAAACAATCTCGTCAGCCTCTGCTTTTCTAAGCTTTACAGTAATTTAAATGCAGTGCTTCTTTAAATCAGGTACAGTGGAACCTCTAGATAAGAGTTTAATTCGTTCCAGCACTGAGCTTGTATAGCGAATTTCTCGTATCTAGAACAAACTTCCCCATTGAAAATAATGGAAATCCAGTTAATCCGTTCCGCACCCCAAATATATTAACATAAAAATCAATTTTCCTAACAAATAACACTGATAAATTATATATACTGTAGTGTACCTTTAATAAATAACACTGGTAAATAATATAACTGATTATTAAAAGAATCAAAACAGGTGTCCAAAGTGCAGTAGAGCATTCAATAAATCTTTAAATAAATAATCCTTAAAACAGTTGTGAAGTGGAGGTTTAAAATACACAAGAATAACAATCCTTTAACACGAGGTTAAAACGTCAAAAGGATGCAGTCTTTAAAAAACAGATGACAATCCCCGGTGCTTCTTCTCTGTTAGCGTCTCACCTGCGGGCTCTGCAACAGGCGAGACATTCTTAATGCAGCTGACCTTCGCTACACCGTCCTGCTTCAGCTGTTTGGCTCGCCTGTTCAGCTCACTGTTCAGCTACACGCGAGCCTGCACTCGCTCGCTCTCCCGCACCGACTTCCTACTACTGCTGCCTGCCTGCCTGCCACCTCCGTTCTCTCTCCTCTCTTTTCTTTTACTTCTTCTCCCCCTTAACCGGCTCGCGCTTCTCTATATATGCGGGGAGGACATGGCAGCTGCAGCCCATCAGCCACAGGAACAATCATGGATGTGGGCAGTTCCCCACCTGTGCACTTAAGTAAGAAACGCAGACACCGCAGATCGCGGCTTGCAACTGCTACCACGCCCCCTCGCTAAGCCGCGAGCTATACCCACAGCCTGGCTCGTGGCTCATTACGTGAGCCAATGCTCGCATTTAGATCTGAATTTTTCGCTCATACTTTCCTCGTATTTTGAATTTCTCGTATACAGAGGTGATCGTATCTCGAGGTTCCACTGTATTACAATAGTTGAGCCAGCATGCTTTTTTTTTTTGCAGCAAACTTCCTGCAGTGTAAACAAAGAGCAGCAAGCCAAGGCTTGTTTTGTGAGAGAGGATTGGATTATTAGCCTTGATGTTAAACTGAGTAATAAATGGAGACAAAAAAAGAATCAAGAGTCACCCTGTGCAATTAGACATATGGGATGAAAAGCTTCTTTTAATTTAATTTCTTTATTTAAGACAGACAGCTAAAAAATTATTTTGTCTTTTAATTAAAATGGACACCAATTTAATTTGGACAGTGAGCTTGTTTAAAGTGCAGCAGTTTACATTTTCAATTGGAAAATGAAAAATGTTAGCTTAACAGCAAATTGTGTCTTTTACTTCAGTTAAACATGTTAGCTTTGTGTCTCCTTGATAAACAACTTATGAACATTTGATACATTTTTGGCTTTTTAAAAGATTGGTACTGTGTTGTTGATTTTTGTGTGTCATACAGCATAAGTTTTGAAAAGAAATAATTAAAATTGTAATCCATATTTAAAATTGTGAATTACAAATATCCAGCTGATACAATGAAGAAAAAAAACACCTGTTCAAATACATTTAATGTGTATTTTAACAACAAAAAAGCTACAGTATAGTACAATTAATGATTAAAACATATTGTGCTTGTATTTACATTTAAGCAGTATGTGTGAGAGTATTTTTTTTGTTAGAGAAACAGTGAAAACTATCTTTTTTAAATACAGATTTGTTTCTGATAGGTACATTACAGAAAAAAATTAAACATTATGGCAGCTAATTATTACGAAAAGCATTTTATTTTCTTTTATGCCATGTCTTATGGAAACATATTTTTGCACATTATTGGTTAAAGTATGTAATTTAAGGAAATTTCATTTATCTCAGTATTTTTATGGTCACTGAACAATAAGCCTACAGAATTTCATTTTGTTAATAAAAATGTTAGATAACACCTGTGGTCTAGTTTAATTATAAAAACACACTTTAATATAGGACATAAGGCTTCAGTGTGTCTGGTTATGCAGGAGGTTAGTGTAAAAAAAATTTAAAGGGATAAAGTGAAAAAAAAAAAAAAAAAAAAAAACACAAATCGGTGATCAGCATCAGCATTAAAAAATGATCAGAGCATAACTTTCAAGCACTGTTTCACAATTCCAAAGTATCACAAGCTCACTCCTTTTTCTGGCAGCCAATAACATGCTGACTATCAGTGGTGGTGGCCTAAGCAAAGCTTTTACAGGTACAGTGTGTTCAGCAACATTTTAGCAGTTTTATTTTTTCCCCCACTTCTGTCAATGTGAAATATCTGACATCAGACATAGTTTCTCTTATGTTTGTTAGGTCCCAAACACCCAATATTCCTTATTCCTTGCAGATGTGTTACATGCATTATACTTCTGAGTAACCGATCACTGGTGTCACACTTTAACTTTTTACCAATTTGGAAACTGAAGAATCTTCCACACAAAGAATGATGTTTTCTCCTGGTGTGAATACACAAAGCAGCCGATGTTTGCCTTGTGCTTAGATGCCCCCATAAAGATTTTCAGATTTTCAAGAAGATAGACAGGCATGATTGCCACATGTTTCTTTCCCATCCTAATGATCCTAATGCTGACATGAAGTTTCATGGCACTACTTGGTTATCCAAGAGGCAGCACAGGAACACAAAAGGTAAAATGTGACCCCTCAACCCTCTAGTCTCTCCACCTATTGGCTTTCTGTCACTCCTCCAGAAGGCAGAGGACGCCGTGGGGGCTGCAGACGCTGCAAGGTCAAGTGAAACAACCTTCCCATGGCTTTTCCTTCAATGCTATCAACAATCAGAGTTGGACATTCTGAAGTCTCAAAGCACCTTGATGTACTTGTATATCTGGCAGTCTGATGTATTCACCCCTTTTGCTTTTAGATAAGAAGATGCAAAATATGTAGTTATTAGTCTTCTTGTAGTCCAATCCTGCACCTACAGTTAAGGTCACTTTTGTGGAAGAAATGCACACCCAGCACACCAATATTTTAGGTTTTTATTTAAAAGCAAAAGTGGGTTTGAAACAATCAGATATAATGTCCTCAACAGCCAGAAAAGGCAGACTCAAAAGTGTATAAAATTTACAGCAAGACCAGAATAAGAAAACATCCCCATATGAAAAGCCACAGTGCCAGAGGTGATTCAAACAGACCTGCATTAGGACAACTTCGTTTTCAGCAGAGGGAACAATTACACAGCTTATTTTCTTTTTTTTTTTTTAACCAACAGATGAAGTGCTTTTCAAAGCAAGTACACAGTCCAGGCTTAGGGGACGGAGAAATTAATGAGCAAGCAGGAGAGCGGCAGATGGTGCCTTTGCGGTCCACACTGAACAGCCGCTTGTCAAGAAGCTGGGCCCTGGGGCGCCACCTGGCAGAGGTATAATTGCGTAAATGCGCACTTATGCCTCATTCCACCTTAGCCATTACTATGCATCCTGATTACAAGTATCGGACTCCTTTCATTTCAACGCACCTACAAGTTGTGCACGCGCCGGATGCAAGAGTTCTCAGCATCTCATTTACTATAAAGAAAAGAAAAGAAAACCTCTCCTGCCGAGAGAACAGCAGCAGCCAAATTACTTTTCACTCTGCAGGGTGCCAATTGGTTCGAAGAAATAGTGACATCAGTCATCCCATTCCCAATAACAATGGAGCATAATGAAGAGCTAAGCATAGCCAAACAGCACTCTTCCTGTCAGCAGGTGCACAGCAACTGCACACTTTCCCAATTGTCTCGAAGAGGCATGAAGCCAGCTTACACTCGACCAATACCGCCATTAGTTCAGAACCATACTGAGAAATGCTTGTTCAGCAAAACAGCAGCCAAACCTGCACATCTGTAGTCGGGACACTTTTTCTCCACCTATAACTCAATTCAGTTCAAACAACACCAAAACCTGCATATTTTATTAGTTTTGAATTAGACGAATGTGAAAGGAGAACTTTGTCAAAGTATGTCTAATTAAAACCTGTAGCAGTTTTTCTTTTGAGATTTCACAGTATATTAAAACTGCATTACCCAAAAAAATATATAGGCATAGTATGGTCACTAAATCAACATTCTACATGTCAATTTAAAACAGTCACATTGACTTTATTTTGTAGCCCTCCTTTCAGTAATCAACCGAAATTCTCTCCTTATTTCTACAATGTGAGCTCTGATGCTAAAATTGAGCATATGATCATATAATAATCCACCAATTGGGGATGAATTAGCTTTACAGTATCATGCTTTAGCCACTAGGCTGCACTGCCTTTCTAAGCTTTTTGTGACTTTATCTGAAAGAGAATGTTAAAATGTTGGGAGGAGGCAGGCAATAAAGTCCAGCGTCAAAAGTTATTTAAATTGCTCTCAGGTCGTGGTCATGACTCTAAGGCAGTGTTTCTCAACCCATGGGTTGCTGGATGCCCTTGGTGGGCCATCAGCTTATGCTAAAATTAAAATATATTATTAATCAGCCATCGCGCTACTTTTTTATGGGGCTACTGATTACAGATTTCAGCTATGCACCCTCCCTATCAAAGCGGCATATTGCTTCTAAATACTGGGAAATTAAAATGACTTACACAAGTTCAGTTATAAGCAGATAAGAACTTGTTATGTACTCTGTTTCATTAGGAAAGCCAACAAACATGGACAAGTTTTGCAAATGCACAGTAGCAACATCTACTCCCAACTCTTCCAATTCTGTATCAGCCTCTCAAGATTCATCCCAAAAATATCATAGCTTTTCTGTGGTAGAATTATACTTTTACTGTGAAACACAGTGCACAGAAGCTGTTGTGCATTATCTGCGATGTGATACTACTAAATGAAATCATGAAGCCTTCAGCAATAAAGACATTTGGAAACAAAACATGCTACTCACAGAAGTAAATAGTTCAACTTTTTAAAATGGAAATCCTCAGGCTTAAAAAAAAAAAAATTCCATACAGCAAACCAGTGCTTTCTTGGGGTATTGTCTTGTTGCACATTGAATTGCCAAATATAGGAAAGATCATCTTGCCTATTGCAATAGATGTGTGTACCACAATTCTAGATGAGTCGGCCACTTGCAAACTAAAAAATATTCCTCTCTCCACACTCTTTACTTATCCCTGATTTCAAGAAACTTGTGAAAATCAGATAAGTCCAGTTAATATGCCAAATGGACACTAAAACTTGATTCAGTATTGAACACCCATGCCATTATTTCATCTATTATGCAAACTGCATTTAAGTTCTACTGCATTTAAGTTCTAAATATGTATTTAATATTATTTGTTAATGTGCGTTATTCTGGGAAGAATGTTGGCTAGTTTACATTAAAATTACTTCTAATTAAGGGCCATCACTGAACAAAAAAAAGATAAAAATAAGTGGCAAAGGCAAAACGTTTAAGAACCACTGCACTACAGCATTACTGGCTCTCAATTAATTGCGGGTAAAACAATAAATATACATTTTAGTAGAGTCATCTTACAGATCTAGTGTCCAGAGTATGAATCCCTTGCCCTGTCACAGCCTCTGCAGAGGTCATACTTCTTCCACATTCAAAAAGACAAACAATCTAGGATTAGGGTTCAGTGCTTCAGTACTAAATTGCTCCCAAAAAGTGTGGTTGGGTCCATAAAGTGTCATTTCATCCAGAGTCGTTTCCAGTAATGCTAGGATAGGCCCAAGAACCGAGCACCTTTGAACTACATTAAAAACATTTTGGAAACATTAATAAATACATTTATGTTTACTATAGAAAACAATAAGCAAATAACTGAATATATTTTAAAAATTACATAAGGGAATAGATATAATGGGATGTAGCAATGCTGTTTCAAAAAACCTGTTACTGGTTTGAGTCCTGTGAGTGCCTCACATTGCAAAAATATGCTGTCAGTTCTAAATTGGACAACCTTTTCTGTAATATCCAGACCAACGTAAACTCTTACTTTGTACCAGTACTGCTAAGAAAGCCTACAAGCTCCTATACAAGCCACCAGTAAAAAGCTAGAACTGGCATATGTTTATAATATTATGTTTTGCCTCTATCATACTGTACAATGCACTCAAGTATTCAGACCCATTCATTTTTTCACATTTTGTTACGCTGCAGGCTAATGCTAAAATCATCTAAACTCCAAGCAACACCTGGAATCTGAGACTGACAAAGCAAATACAGGATTTTATAAATTTTCTGAAAATTTATTAAAAATAAAAAACAGAATATCACATTGACACAAGTATTTGGCAGAGATTACAACCTGAAGTATTCTTCAGTTAGATGCAACAAGTTTCACACATCTGCTCATCAGCCACTCAGGCAGTAACTCTTACATTTAAAAGCTGAGTGCTTCAATGAAACTTTTTAATCACCTTAATAGTGGGATGGCAGACCCTGTCCCAGCAGAAAAGCAAGAGCTCTGTGGACAAAATATAACCAACTCGAAAAATATAATCTTACTTTTATTGTATACAGCTTTAGGGACTTTTTCTTCTCATTTTGCCCACTCATCACCCCACCACCAAATACCACCAACACCTCAAGCGAAAAACACATTACAATTGAAGTTCAATCACAGACAGTAAACCTTGTATAAAAATGAAATCAAGTGTGAAATGTAATTATTGTACAGAAACAAAGCTCTTGTTGGAACAACCTAAATCAGAAATAGAATGAAACCTTATCTGGTTTCCTGCTTACTTTCATACAGAGTGCAGCTAAAGAATAAATGTGCGCACATGCACAGACCACTGAAGCTCAATTCAAATGCAGGCCATAGCCACATTTCTGAGGGGAATTGCCTTTGTTTTTCTGTGTTGGATTTAGGTCCCGAGGTTAATGCAGAAATATCAGATTGGCTTCCTCATAACTCAAAGGCTGCTCTTCTCTCTTACAAAGGAATATCATGAGAGATGTGGCTTAAAGTTGAAGATTATTTTTAATAGAAGTACTACAGTACATATACACATGTGCACACCAAGACCTTATAAAAAAAAAAAAAAAAAAATTTCATGACCCTTATCTGGATTTACTATGGTTAGCAAATTGTCCACACAATTCCTTTGTACAGTTAAGTGAGGTCTATTTGTTTCATCTTTCAGTACCAATTTCAATCAGGTTTTACCTTATCTATTGTTGTGGTGTGAAATTTTGCATACAAGTTGATAAATATTTTGTATGTCTATTTGTAACTTAGGCAAAGCAATGTAATATTAGTATTTCATTAGTGAGAAGCATTCATGTTTACCCCCTAGGACTAAGTCAGGATAGTGAATTTTATGACAGGGTTGGGGGAAGTGCCTCAAACAAGTCTGGCAAATGTTTCTCTGCTGGAGTCTCTCAATCAGCCCCACAGGAAAGCCAGACTGCCTAGCTGGCAAGCTTCACGGGGGCATGTGTGAAGGTAGTCTCTGCCCCATTGGTCTGAAGTATGGCTGTTTGCAATTGGCTTGTATCAGAAACCTTTAAGTACCATGACACCCTATTAGCTGTAGGGGTGTACTCACTTTTGTTGCCAGTGGTTTAGACATTAATGGTTGTGTGTTGAGTTATTTTGAGGGGACAGCAAATTTACACTGTTATACAAGCTGTACACGGACTACTTTACATTGTATCAAAGTGTCATATCTTCAGTGTTGTCCCTTGAAAAGATATAATAAAATATTTACAAAAATGTGAGGGGTGTGCTCACTTATGTGAGATACTGTAGATGTAGAAGGAAAGGTGGGGAGAAGTTATATGGTACAATACCTTATAAACAGTGGTAAGTCTGTGAGATATGAGGCATTCTGACAAAGGCTACATATTAATAATACAAAAGAGGAAAGTAGAGTAATATATTGCTCTACCAAGACAAAACATTCATCTTTTCTTCTCTATAGTAAATATTTTCGTTTGATATGCCTAAATCAGTTAATCATGTTTCTCCTCACAATATGACTTACCCCTCAATGCCACATTACCTTTACAGTCATCTTTTTCCTCAAAAAAAACTTCACACATTGAATCAAATTGACCATACTCATTAAACACTGTTTCGTTCTTAGTGAAGTCTTCCAAACCCTAAGCTTTGATACTAAACCACAACGGCCAACAGGAAATTTAGGGCTTGACCTGCAAGACATTCAATTCAATAACATATCTTGTTCACAGCTAAACTGAGAAAGATCCACCAATTATTTGGTCTGTGAAATAACTTCATGCAAAATTTTACTCCATGTGCACTTTACCCTAAAGTAAGACTCTAGATATTCTTCAAACTATCAGATTAGATTTCAATTGTTTCAGTTGTTTGTTGTTACAAATAAATTGGGCTTTATTTGTAAGTAGTTCATATACTGTACCACCAGCACACTCTGCATAATACTTTAATGGACAGCAGTTACTACATACCAGAAAACCTGTAAGAGAGCATGCACTTTATATGTACTAAGTACAATTTTTAACCAAAGTTCATTTCAAGAATGTGTAATGCTCTAAATGCTCAAATCCGCATCAGTAAGATGGCATTCTGATGTTGGTAAAAGATCGGCCTCTAAATGTGTTGCAAATAGAAAGCACAAATCTCATTTACATAATAGTACCTTCAATGCAACAGCATTTTGCAAACAGACCAAGAAGCAAAGCAAATTGTGCTGCAAAATAGATGGGAAAGGAAGTCTGCTACTATGGACCATAAATTCAGCACCATTGCATAATCCACAGAGATGATCCCACAATGCATGCTCTTGCCATTCAGGATGAAACCCTTCCATTCTGTTCCAAGGGAAAGCAAATCAGGACAATAGCTTGTTTTTAAAAAAATATTTATTTTTATTTCTCATTTCATATGCAGGCAGTTGTAGTATAAGATTGGAAAGCAAGCATAAATGTAGTTGACTGGAATTAAAAGTAGCTGTGGACTATCTAGAGTGATACTAGGGGGCTTCGCTCGCCAACCCCTGGCGTTGGGTATCCTGAAATACATTGATGTATGTATGAGATAGATCGGAGTGTAAAGGTGTAGATGACGCACATAGGAAGTAAAGAACCCATAGCATGGCACATTACAAAGATTTATTGGAATATGTCTTCATGAACAACATTTGTAGTAAAGATGGTGTGTTGTCCTTGAATGAGTTTGACTACATTAGTTCTCCATTGTTTACCGTTAGTAATATGAATAATTGCACTTACTGTTAATACGGAGCGTTTTCTGTGGTTGTACTGTTAATAATGCATCACTGTAATGTGATTCACTTATGCCGTATAGTTTGGACGTGTGAGGATGACGTACGTTCAATACGGAGCGTTCGTTTATTCTTATTACAGTTTGGACGTGTGAGGATGACGTACGTTTAAAACGGAGCGTTCGTTTATTCTTATTACGCGTTTTAGGCACCTTCGGCTTTCGTACTAACTCGCGCCTTCCGTACTATTATGCTGTGTATGGTGGACCTTTGTGGACTCCGTACTTTTTCCCGTCTCACTCTGGGGCGGGGGGCTGAATCCTCTTTTTTGTGTGGCTGTGTCGTTACCTATGGGCGCGTTGCTTCATTTCTTATTTACGTTAGTTGAGCTCCTTTGTTTTTGAGCCGTGACGCGTTGTAGGCGCTTATTTACGTTAGTTGAGCTAATTTTATACCTCCGGTGCCGTGTGTGTGTTTCATGTGGTAGTTGTTGTAGGCGCATGCGCCCTCTGTACTATCTCGGGTTTGACTATGCTGTGTTTTGTGGACGTTTGGGGACGCCGTACTCTCTCCGGTTTGATTGTGGGGTGGGACGCCGAAGCCTGTTGTGTTTGTTTTGTCTGTGAGTACTCATATTATTGTATTACTGTAATGTGATTCACATATGCTGTGGAGTCCGTATCTCTGGGGCGTCTGTAACATCTCAGGGGTCTGCCTGCGGTGTGTTAGACGCGCATCGCAGGCGCACGCACCTTCCGTCTGCAAGTACTCATATTATTGCATTACTGTAATGGGATTCAAATATGCTGTGGAATCCGTATCTCTGGGGCATCTGTAACATCTCAGGGGTCTGCCTGCGGTGTGTTAGACGCGCGTTGTAGGCGCACGCAGCTTCCGTACTATGTCGGGTTTGACTATGCTGTGTAGTGTGGATGGTTAGGGTTCCGTATTGTCTGTGCTCAGTTGAGCTCCTTCATTATTGAGCTGTGACTCCTTCGTTCTCGGTGGATCAGACTTCGCTCGCTGTCGGCGCCTGCGCACTATGTCTCCTGCGTCCATGGGCATGCCATGTACCTGCATCCATATCCGGTTTATCATTCTCGGTTAGTAATATGGATGACCATGGTTGCTCTCTGTTCTACACTATTATATCAGCTCCACAGAACATAAACAATGTCCTATAGTGAAGTGAAATACAGATATGCATGTGAAGTGAAATGTAAAAGTCACCTGCCTTGTAATGGGAGAAAACTGAGCACTGATACTTTAGCTAATTCTTCTGCTTCAGTATTACTGTAGTGCTTCCATTTTGCATTCTTGAGTGAAGACACATGCACATTTATTATAATCAAGATCAAACACAAACTGCCTTTATTTTTATATTTGTACCTTTCTATAGTTAAGAATCAGCTCAGGCACTTTTCAAGTACACACTGGGACCAGTAGGAGTCTGTCGTGAGTAGTCCTCAAATCAGAATAACATCGAAAAAACAAAGAAAAATAGGAAAAGTTTGAAATATTGAAAAATAACAAACAAGACGTAGTTAAACAGGGAAGGACTGAAAATATCAGAATAAAATAAATTGTGAAACATTTCAGGGCATGCCTAAGGACAACAAAAAAGTATCTTTGTAACCCTTGGGATGGCTGGTCCATTTACCCATACAACTACAAATATACTCTTTCATTTCCTCACTCATCTTCTCTGTGAACCACTCTTGCCACCCTTCACAGTTTTCCTTCCCCATATATGGAAGAGGTGCCATTCAGCTTTCTTGGCTAAGCCAATCTCTTAACAGCCTTGTACTGGATTTAAGTTAATATAATGAAAAGGTGGCAAAAACCATGAATCCTGACTGGAGATGTTTTCTTCCGGATTTGCGAGGTTCAGAGATTGTGGTTTCCTATTTTCTTCTGTTATCAGAAATTTGCTGTGGTTTTACATGTGTAGTAAGTTAATTATGTGTTAAATTAACAGATGGCTTTTTAGGTGTAATGAGAAATGCAATATGAGGAATGTGTTATTAGAATTGTTGCTAAAAAACAGAAGACAATTTCCAACATAGTTAAGAATGTCATGAAACTTCTCTAAAGAAATGCAAATGTTATGGAACAGAGAGTAGCTTCTGTTTGTACAGCAATATAAAAACGAAACATCAGTGGGCACAAAGATGGAAAAAGCAATATAATGTTTCTTAATACAGAGATTGGGCACTTTTGTGTGCCAGAATAATTTGGTTGCTCTGATATATACAGTCCACCAAACTGGCATTTTGCTAGGAGTATGAGGCTCCATTTTCTATGATAAAGTCAACGCTCATCTTAATAATGGAGATGGAAAACACATATCACATGCATCATTTTTGAATTTCCACTGAATGGTCGATCAGTTTTAAATCTGGTTATTACTGAGAAGGCTACAATTTATGAATGACGATGTTGTCATGCTCAACATGCTATACCATCTGAGAAAGCACAGCCGCTCTGTGGATTAAAGACAGTGGCACCTTAAAGGAAAACCCTGAGGCTGTGAGAGGTAGTAAATGGTGCAACACAAGATGAAGATGATCACGAACAATTTAAAACCAGTAGGAAATGTGCACAAGGTGTAACATTCATGTGCATTAGTAGACTTGGCTAGCTATTTTGAAAGTTGACAATTTTTACATTTTCTAGTCACTTAAACAGAGTTTGTTATATCATGAGGCTGAAATTGCATTCATAAACGCAAATACCAACTCAAATGAAGAAAAGATTTATGTGCTGTTGTTGGTAGTTGAATGTGGAGGGCAAGTGAGCAATTGTAGTTCAAATTTCTTAAAAATAAAATATTTCTGACCGACATGGCAATTGCAGTAGGTACTTTTCGCATAATATACAAACAAACCCAACAAATGTTAAGTACTAAAATTTTTTTCCTAGTGAAGGAAAACACTGAAATCACGCCAAGTCAATATACCACACACCATAATGAATCAAGCAATAAGATCTGTAGGCTTCTTTTGGTGTGTGGGGTCAAATGGGTGAGAGTATACAGTATGTGTGCATATGAGAGCAGTGAAATCAAGTAACATTCTTCCACAGCTCTTTAGCCCATTGTTTGTATGATTTGCACTGCTTTACTTGCTGTAAAACCGTAGTGGCTGTCATTAGAAGAGATTTGTGCACAAAACATCAACTGTAACAGCTAGCTTTATTAAGCTCTTGATATGACTTTGCTTTTTGAAAGGGTATATTTATTATAAGATGACAGTCTGCTCATGTAGAATTGCATACCTATTTAACTTTGTACCTCAAATGAATGCAGGAAGCATTATAATCCAGGAAACATTAATTTGCTAATGTTGCCCTTTCCCTCTGTGTATCATGATAATGTTACTTTAGACACTGGTTTTCTTGAAAAGCAAGCAGTGCTGTTATCTTTACTGTTACAGATGCTGCCCAACAACCACTCCCCTTTCACAGTGCCTGAGGTTTATTGCCAACACCAAACTTGCTACAACTATGTAGCAGCAGTTCTATATAGGTCCCCGAGCACAGTGAGATATGAACTGTTTCAGTAATACAGGAAGTGTATCTGTATACTGTATATGTGCCACTTTTGATATATTGTATGAACTTCATTTACCAATGTTCTTTCACCTTTTTGGCTACTGCCTATATAGCATAATCATATTGATCTTGCTTAAAAGAAAACTTGCCACCAAAGACTTTATCAAGGGTTTGGATGTACACTGCTATTTAAACAGTGCAGGAAATAGGAAAAAAAAACATGTGGCATGGAAGAGCTGCAATCTTAACTGGCTCACAGACTAAGAACACTCGCTTTTAATCTGAGTGAGATCACTGCTTGTATGTGGTTGGCACAGTCTGCTCTTATCTGTGCGGCTTTTTCTCTAGATACTCTGGTTCCCCATACATGTCAAATACATATTTGTTATACTTTATTAGTGACTCTAAA
Source organism: Erpetoichthys calabaricus (assembly GCF_900747795.2). NCBI lineage: Eukaryota > Metazoa > Chordata > Cladistia > Polypteriformes > Polypteridae > Erpetoichthys > Erpetoichthys calabaricus. The sequence continues at coordinate 97,430,053 of NC_041406.2, forward strand.
TGGGACTAGTATGTGTGAGTGTGCCTTATGATGTACTGTTGCCCTGCCCAAGTGAGTTGTACAGTGTTGTCAGAATAAACACCAGCTCCTCGTGACTGTTAACTTTGATTAAGCAGACTTAATAAATGGATGGATAGATAGTGAATATAAAAATAGAAACATAAGCTAAAAAGCCAGTCAAATGCAAAATATCTCTAAGGAAATACAGGTATTTGTTTTATCTAGATGCAATACTGATATTGAAAGTAATTTCAGATTCCAGCTGCACAGAGTCACCTTGAAGTAAAGAGTATTTTTTTGGTATTTGGTACACTGTATTACACTCAATACATATTTTTGTTAAAATTCCTAGGAGGCTGAGTGTTCAGCTGGCTACAGACATCCTCGTTCTAAGTGGAAGTTTTTCCTGAAGATTTTTTTTTGTGTTCTTTTTTTGTTTTGTTTCAGTATTCCTTCTGCTTCGATAATGTCTGGGTAATTTGGTTACAAAAACAAAATGAAACTGACACATGAGATTAAAGAAATCTTAAAAATCAAGCAGGCTACTTTTGAACTGGACCACAACATCTGAAATCTCTTATGAAAAGAACACTGTGTTAAAAATGCTGCATGCCTGTTTTAATCTGTGTATAATACACTTAATTCCATTTTTATTTTAACAACAAAATTTTCTGTATAATGCACTAAATTCTATTTTTTATTGTAACATAAATTTGAGATAAAATCAAGATAAAACATGCAAAGGTAAAACCTGGCAGGAAATGTCAGTTTCAAAGTGAGAGCTGTATGTTGATAGACTAGAGATGATGCAACTCAGCTGCAACCTCTAAATGAAACTCCATTTTATCATGTTGAAATGTGTGCCACTCTGATGGCATGAAGTAAAACCCTCACTCTACCACATGCTTGATGTTAGTTATGCTCCATAATTAAACCTGACATAAGCCACATTTCTGCCTATCTTGCTATACAGGCAGATAAGGTGTGAAAAAAGGAATGCAATTCTATGATGCAAAGTGCAATAACAAAGGTAGCAAAGATCACAAGACAGTACTAGATTACATTTTCCATCCATCCATTATCCAACCCGCTATATCCTAACTACAGGGTCACGGGGGTCTGCTGGAGTCAATCCCAGCCAACACAGGGCGCAAGGCAGGAAACAAACCCCAGCCAGGACGTGCGCGCGCACGCACACACACCTTAGGGACAATTTAGGATCACCAATGCACATAACCTGCATGTCTTTGGACTGTGGGAGGAAACCGGAGTATCTGGAGGAAACCCACGCAGACACGGGGAGAACATGCAAACTCCACGCAGGGAGGACCCGGGAAACAAACCCAGGTCTCCTAACTACGAGGCAGCAGCACTACCACTGCGCCATCGTGCCACCCTAGCTCACATTTTGCACTCCCTAATTATCTATCCAATCATTTGCTGACATTTTATCTCACCAGGTACCTTTCAATAAAGGGATCAAGAGTGGAATCAGTCCTGTAAGTGAAGCAACAAGAACACAGGAAAGAACATATGTTCAAAAAGAAAAAAATAATTTAAAAAAAAGGTGCTAACAAACATACCTGCAGGTACCTTCCACCAACAGATGTCAGTCTGGAACTCTACCATATGGCTCTAAATCTGAATAAATAACAGGTGGACATCAGGATTCTGGTCTGTGATAATTGTGCCGCTCAAGGTCTGTGACCAGATGGAAGTCTTTGGAATGGTGAGGGTCTCTCAGCATCAAGCCTGGGGCATTAAATGCAGTTTGAATTTCAAATAGATTCAATCACTATTTGTTTCCAAAGTAACATACAAAGTTCTGCAGACCATGTCAAACCAAATTAAAGATGTCAAGAGCTTTAATCAGTTTATAACATTGTTTTTAGTTTGCTCAGATACAAAGTACAGTCTCTGTTGAATTTTTCACACCCCAGGATACAGTGGGGTTTAATTTGGATTTTTGACACTGATCAAGATAAAAAAAAAGACTCTTTAATAAAGTCTTCGTGAAAACAGATCTGTACAAAGTGATGTAAAATTAATTACAAATACAAGACACCAAATAACTGATAGTGTACTGTAAATATTCACCCCTTCAAGTCAGTATTTAATTTATGCACCTTTGGTGGCTGAGATAGCCTTGAGTCTGTGTGCACAGGTCTCTTTCTATCAGCTTTGCACATTAGGACACTGTGTTTTTCTAGTTTTCCACCATATTTATTTGCAAAACTGCTCAAGCTCTGTCATGTTGCATGGCGATCATAAGTGAACAGCGTTTTCCATGTCCAGGCACAAATTCTTAATTAGATTAAGATCTGGACAAGGTGCTGGTTTTCCTCTAGGATTTCCCTTTATTTTAATTAATTCATTTTACCCTTTACCCTCACAAGCCTTCCCCATCATGGGCCAGCTGTAGATAAAAATCCCTACAGCTTGAAGCTTCATGACGGGGATGGTGTGTTTGTAATAATGTGAAGTGTTTGGTATGGTGTTTAGTCTGATAGCCAAAAAAACTCAAATTTGAACTCATCAGACCACATAACCTTCTCCCATTAGAATTCTGAGTGGTCAGTGTGCCTTCTCGCAAATTCTAGCCAAGAGGTTATCTGCGATTTTTTTTTTTTTTTTTTTTTAATGGAAGCAGTGGATTTCTCTTTGTCAAAAAGCTGTGACTGGGCAACAATTATTTATGTATCATCTCTCCAATCTAAGCTACTGTAGCTTGTGACTTCTTCAGAGTTCTCATAGGTAACTTGGTGGCCTCACTCACTAGCCTTTTTCTTGATTGATCATTCAGTTTTTATGGATGGCCTGCTGTAGGTTAGGACTCACCACAAGCTGGGCCTGACAGATAAAGGGCACATATACCAGGTGTCCCAAAAAGAATATCAGAGTTTTAAAGAGCTGTAGCTTGACGCCCATTCATCGGAGACTGCAGAGCAACCTAGTGGCGTCTTGAGGAATTAATCTAGTTTCATTTTGTTGCCGGTAGATGGATGCTAGTGCTTATCAAAAAGCTAACAGTGTGTTGTTTCGATTAGTTACATTTGCAGTTATGGCTGTGCCACAACAAAAAGCTTTTTGCAGTTGCAAATTCGCCAGAACTCAATCGGTTGTTACTGTGCAGCGGGCATTTCGTCAAAAATATGGAACTGACCCTCCGAATGACAATAACATCTGTCGATGGTACCGGTAATTTTGGGATACTGGGTGTATCTGCAAAGGTAAAAGCACTGGGCGTCCTCAAACTTCCTCCTCTGCTGAGAATGTCGCCTGAGTGCAAACTGCGTTCACTCGGAGCCTATCGAAATCAGTTCGACGAGCAAGTCATGAGTTACAGATACCAAAGTCAAGTGTATGGAGAATTCTCCGACGCCGGTTGGTTATGAAACTGTATCGTCTGCAGTTGCTTCAGGCCGTTAGACGAGGGGATAAGACGCGTCAAGTTGAGTTTTCAACTTTCATCCAGCAAAATTTGGAGACCAATGAAGATTTTTGTTCCTTGATTATCTTCAGTGATGAGGTCACGTTTCACATTACTTGGAAGGTAAATCATCATAATGTACACACAGGAAGGGAAGAACAACACGGGTACACATGCTGGGGACTGAAGTCACTGGTGAGACGCCTTATGCAGCACTGAGCGTCCTGATCTGTCGCCCGACGTTCAGCCCCACCACCTTTAAGGCCATGACGGACCCCTTTGTCTTTTTAGTCGCTTTTCAGCCTGACTGATTTGGCTGTGTAGTCTGTCAGTCACTTCAGTGTCATGGCCCTGAGGCACGTGGCTCCTTCTTTCTCTCTTCTCTTGTATTTACACATGCTGCTCCCATAATAATAATAATAATAATTTTTTGCATTTATATAGCGCTTTTCTCACTACTCAAAGCGCTTAGCAATTGCAGGTTAAGGGCCTTGCTTAAGGGCCCAACAGAGCAGAGTCCATATTGGCATTTACGGGATTCGAACCATCAACCTTCCGATTGCCAGTGCAGATCCCTAGCCTCAGAGCCACCACTCTTTCCCATACACCACACTGCTCTGCTCCTGCTCTGCCAGTATACTCTTATTTAGGGGTCGCTACAGCGGATCATCTGTTTCCATCAGTTCCTGTCTTTGACGTCATTTTCTGCCACACGGACTGCCTTCATGTCCTCCCTCATCCATAAACCGTCTCTTTGGCCTTCTTCTTTTCCTCATGCCTGGCTGTTCCATCCCCAACATTCTTTTCCCGATGTACCCCCTCATCTCTCCTCTGCACATGCCCAAACCATCTCAGTCTAGCCACTCTCACTTGGTCACTTAACTGTCGTCCCTGTGTTGTCTCTCTAACAAACTCATTCCTAATTCCATCTACCCTCATTAAGATGATTAATTTAATCTGAAAAGCCCATAAGACAAAACACCATATTCGAAGAAGGTAAGTCAATTTCTTCTGAAATCTTGGCAGTTTGGGTAGATATCTCGGAAATTGGTTGTTCTAAACTGCTCTATCTTTGCTGGGATGCCATTTCCAGCTCCGCCTCCTGTCTTTTCGGCAGTGCCACCTGCTGTGCCAGTATTGCAGTAAATTCTTATTCTCTCCGTCAATAGCTTTCCAACTCCTCCTGGGTGAAGAAAACCCTAATGCAGTTATCGAACATGAACAAGACTTCCCCAAGACTAACATTTTTCGAAAGTCGAAAGTTTACGGTCCTTACTTTTTTGAAGAAACCACAGTAACAGGGGCTGTGTACCTGCAAATGCTGCAACATTGGCTGTTTCCTCAATTGGAAGATCAAGAACCAGCCGATTTTCGTTTTTCAACAGGATGGGGCACCACCTCACTGGTCTCTTCCAGTGCGGCATTTCCTAAATGAGACCTATCCCCAGCGCTGGATAGGAAGATCTGGGAATCAAGATTTGTCACTCCACCATTGGCCTCCAAGATCCCCAGATATCACCCCATGTGACTTTTTCCTTTGGGGATACGTCAAAAGATTAGTGTTCCAACCACCAATGCCTACAACTTGGGACAAAAAGAAGCTGAAGATAGCGGTTGCCATTCACAGCGTCAATCCCGATATGTTAGAGAGTTTGGCAGGAATTTGAATACTGCCTCGATATTGTCACAGTTACTCGTGGGGGGCACATAGAACATTTATAGACAATGTGGGAAACACGTGAATATAACAGTTTTTGTATATGCTTGTATAATTCAATAAATATAGCTCTTTGAAACACCGATATTCTTTTTGGGACACCCTGCATTACAATCAACTGAAACCCCTTGACTACCGAGAGGCAATCTCTATTTAACTAATTATGTGACTTCTAAAAATCAATTGACCGCACCAGTGACAATTTAGGTGCTTTATAATAAAGGTGGTGAATGCATACGAGGGTTGTCTGGGTTCCGCGTGGAATCACTTGAAATAAGTAGCCAAGGATTTTTTTTTCTATTTTTCTCATGTACTTTGATCCTTTTTAAACTTTTTCCAAGTATTCACTGCCAACATCAATGCACTTTTGGGCTCTTCTGACCCACGCCGCAAAACACTCGCGAAAGGCTGTTTTTGGGAGGTTGTCCAGCTGTTCTTTGACAGCTGCAATCAGTTCCTCTCCAGTTTCGAAGCTGTGGCCTCGCAGGGGTTCTGTCACCTTCGGGAAGAGCCAAAAGTCACATGGTGCAAGATCAGGCGAGTAGGGTGGCGGGTTCAAAATGTTGACACCACTGTCTTCAAAGAAATGCTTCGTCGCATTAGCCGTGTGGGCTGGCGCATTGTCATGATGCAAAAAGTGCCTTCGCAAGTTCTTGGACCGGCCTCTAGCCATCGCAGAAAAAACATCAGGCAGGCACTGAGTGGTGTACCACTCAGAGGTCACAGTTTTCCTCTCCATCAGCGGAATTCACGCGACAATGCCATCGATGTTGAAAAAGATGGCAAACATGGTGCGTTCCACCGAGCGGATTAAACCATCAGAAAAGTCGTAAAAAATCATCACTCGAAAGTCACGCACGCACGGAGTTGGGAGCTTCGCCGCTAGCGCCGGCTGCGCACTCTCAGTCCGTTTGCTTCTCGTGTTCATTCTGAAGGAAGAGAGGGAGCAAAACATCTGAACAAAAACATGCAACCACTTGAATAATCGCTCTACACAGCAGAACAGGTTTCGACAGGCTGACACTCGACAATCGATAAAATTCCGCGCGGAACCCAGACAACCCTCGTATGTGATAAATTATTTTGTGTTTTATATTTATAAATGGTTTAGACCCCTCTGCAGAGGTCAGTTTTAAGTCTGATCAACAGAAAAAGACTCTTTAATGTCAGTGTCAAAAAAGCCAAATTAAATCTTCTGTGATACAACGTTGCATTACCTTGTCATGCCCTATAACTTCATACTCTCTTTCTCCATCCAGTGGACCTGCTTACTAACTGTTTGCCTTCCTAGGAAAGCCTCCTATCCTTAAGAGCATTTAGTTGTTTACTAAGAATCTCATCCATCAAGACACAAAAGTTCTATTTCCATAAGTAATATTTCATCCATTGAAAAGCACCACTCAACATGTCTCTCTCCAAATCCATTCTGTCGGGGGTGTTAACTTGGTGATAGTAACACTTTGTTTGTCCACATGTTTAAGAACGGCCTTTGAGTTTGTTCCTTTAAGGCAGCCGCCAACCAACTTCTGGCCTTTCTCCTCATTTTCATGAAAGACTCAAACCCCTCCTTCCCTACAAAAAATATTTCTTTACGACACTCTTAGCCTTCCATTTAATATATATCAAAAATATTTTTCCACCTTTAACCTGACCTGGTGAATCCTCACTTTGGGTTAAACAAAAATTTACGTGAATTTGTCTGCTGCACATATTAATATAGAATTTAAAATAAGGGCAAGACAGTCTGCGATCCAAGAATAAATGACGATACATTAACTATCACTCTGTATCCTTCAGGAACAGGTTTGAAAAGCAAGGTGAATGTAAATTTGTAAAACTATACTTTTATTTTCTCTTATAGTTTATCTAAATACTTCTCACTCTCTCTATATTGTCATTTTCATAAGCAAAAAACTAATCTCACAGAGAAAAAAAAACAGTTACAGCCCGTTAATGAACTCTACTTGTTTGCAAAATGAAAGGATTGTCTGTTTTAAATGAATCATTAAGGAAAAAGTTTTCTCTCTTTACCCAGAATGAAAAAGCCTTTTAAAAGAAAACTTCAAAACAAAGGCAAAACTGCATTCTAAGCAGACTAGACAAAGAGCCCGTTTTGACAACGTAAGATGAAACGGTCACGAGTTTGTGTCAGCAGTGTATGAAGAACAAATGATAAGTAACGAAGAAGTTGTTTTGTAATGATTGTAGTCCGCTTTACTCATTACTGTACAGGCTTGTACTGTTAGTTGATGAATTTTCCAGGCCGAATGATGAATGTTCCAGTACAATATGGAATAGTAATAAGTATAAGCACCACAAACCTGATATAGGTGTATTGAATGAATGCGTAATTGAATCAGAATGCGTAATTAGGCCTCGAGTTGTAGTTGAAATCACCTTTCAGGCCTCTAGAGCTTTAATCGAAGTCGCCTTTCTCTTTGAATTTTTGCGGGCCGTAAATCCGCCGCCTGCCGCGATGTTGGGGTTGGATGTCGGTCTCGTAAAGTTTTTCGGGCAGCTACGCAGAAGGCGACTGCGCATTCGGCTTCGGACGGACGGGAGTGAGTGAGTAGGCAGGCGAATTATGTATTAAGATAAGAGGTCTAACAGTAGAAAAATACAAGCTGGGGAGGAAAGGTAAAAACCGTCTGAAAAAACCACCACCATCTTTTGGACCTTAGTGCAATTCTGCAAAACTTTAACACTGCTGCAACTATCCCGCCAGCCTAAACATTACTGCCAGACAAGGGCAGTTTAGTTTCAAGTTACTTATATAAAGAACAAATCCACTTCTACAATATGTCCAACACACTAAATAAGAAATAGAGTATTGTTAGAATAAAACAAAACATAAAAAAGGTTGTCACTCCCCCTACCCCATTCTATCCATTACATAAGGGCAATATCGGTACCTAAAAAAAAAACAAATGCAGCCAACTACAATGTAATGCTATACAGCAACTCCCAAAGAAAAAGTATACAAACAGGTTGGTACTAAAATGTAAAAATGAAATTATAAACCTTGAGGCAAACTGTAGGATTAAAATGACACAGTGACCTTCACTACCCTCTCTATTAATAGGTTCTATTCAACCTCCCAACAAAAAACATGCAGGTAAATAGACTTCAAGCCAAAATCTTGCCTGATGGACATGGCTGTGTTGCAGCAAATAGGGGAGGTCTATCTGACACATCACATACACAATGGTTAAGCAGTACCCTGCAGCACTGAAGGCTGCACTTCTTTATTACTGAGGCAGTTTCTTCTTTTAACATCCCTCATGCTGCCTAAGAGCTTCAAGCAACATTAAAATGTCAGTAGGGGTGCAGCTATAAGATATGCAGAACATATGATAAAAGAAAGAAACTCCTGCAGTCCATCCATTAGCAGCCGAACACACTCCAGTCTTCCTACCTATTAAAACTGAGCTTTCTATATAGAATGGAACCCTTTGACAGTTAAGGCAACACCACTGATAAAAATTATTAATAAAATCCCAAGCAGCCTCCTTATTTAGTGCCACAAAAGAGACCAAAATAACTTGAATTTTAAAGATGTAGAGGGGCACAAAGGAAGCACAGTAGCAAGTAAACACCAGGTACATAACCTAAGTACAGGCTACCAGAAGAGCAGAGGGTACAATGTCAAATATATGGCAGCATACCTTAATGAGAAAATGAAAGGAAAAAAAGGGGGCAGGAATTGCTGTTAACATATGGCATCTCAGAGTGCCTGTAACTGTGGCTGAAGATACTGCTAAGAGGTGGGAGTGTGGTTTGATTTACACTCCTGTTGCATCATCGCATAAGTAATAGAATATTCACCAAGCTTCTCCTTTTTCATGTCATGCACTACACAGGGTGATGTGATCAGTTTTAAAATTTAAGAAATGCATACTGTTGTGTGGAAGCATTGTGACTCTGTCACTAAGAGGTTGTTAGGTTTATTTTGATTTAATTTATCTTGCATTTAAAAAGACACAAATCAGTGTTTTCAGTGCTGACCTAGCAGAGATGTTCTCTTCTCAAAAAACAGAAATATAAAAATAGGACAGCTATGTTTTAGCGTATGCAATTATTACTCTACCTTGATATTTTGAGGCCGAAACCGTTTTTTTAATCTGTTTAATGTTCTTAATAAAGCAGCTGCGCATAATGCCTTTTATAGCATATACACACTACAGACATATGAGAGAATAGAAGGGCAATATAATTTAAAAAATATTGCTGTAATTAGTATGATTAACAAAGCTGAAACTAAATAAATGCAATAACAGATTTGTAACCTTAAATTATACTCAGTGGCCACTTTATTAGGGTCCGCCTATCCAGTAATGGATAAAGCCTAGCTTTCGACTCCAGGCTTGTCTGAATTATTTTTTTTGGCAGGGAAAAATTCTTGAGAACTTGATCCACAAGGGGTGCAGAGTGTTGGAGTGGTTGGTTGCATTATTGAAGATTAATATACTCCTGTTAGCCAGTTAGAATGTTCGTTTTCATAAGGGTAAAGCCTTATTTTTGTTCACTTTAATTTTCTCCGCTTCTGATTTTTGTGGAGAGCACCATTAAACTCTTGGCATTATATTTCCTTTAATTTGACTTTTTTTCTGCATTCAGGATTAGGTTCAGGGAGCTTCATCATTAACGTGGCAAGATGCGCAGGTAGGGATTCTACGGGTAGAAGATGAGGATAATGTTCATGGCTGGCTACACAAATGTTTTAAATCTAACACTGTTCGATCCATACAGGGAGAAAATAAAATGACATAACAACCAAAAGTTACACACATCCCTATATTTGTTTAAAAGGACTGTATATAAGTCCTGTGTCTGTGTGATGGGATTTGCATTGTTGTTTAGCATTCCTGATGGCTAAACAGATGCATTCAGAAGTAAGATGTGAATTTCTGGATCACTTTCCTTTCTTGTCCAGCTATACTTGACCATTTTATCACACCACTTTCTGCTAAATTGATGTAAAGTCATTGGAAAGTACAAATGATTTCCTAAGCATGTGTGAGTTAAAGCTGCTCTCCTCCAGTCAAGAAATGAGTCAGGGAAGGCTATACCGTAAATTGCACACCAAGTCTTTTTACAGATAGTTGTCAGATCTGAATCACTCTCAGTTTGTCAAAATGTTCAACGAGCCAGTTTTTTAGTTTGCTCTTTATGCTTGCGTGTAGATTGGGTGATGGCGATGACTAACCTTGCATTTGCAGCTGGGCCAGTTAGTGCACGACAGGCTCACATGAGGCCTGTCTAAGCGTTTCCCACTGTTATTAGTTTACTGTCTTTCCTTGTGAAAGGAAAGAGAAGTTGCGGTTGCATATGGGTGGTCTCTTTATTTGAAGCCTGCTTTGAGTAACTTGGGTCTGGACCACCAACCCGATTGGTGTGGTTTCTTCTATGCTTTATCGTGTAGTTAATAATTATTTGATACTACTGTACTTTCCACATTACACAACACATTCACATTTTAGCAACTTGAAAGACTTTTTTCCAATTTTATAAATCATAAAAAACCACAACATCCTGGATTTGGTGTTTTAGTATTCATAGATAGACATCTGCCTTTTAATAAAATATAACTCTTCATCCATTTTTAGAATTTGTTTCATTCAGGTACATGGTTGAAGAGAACTGGAGCATATCCCATCAGTATTAAGTGGAAAGCAGGAGCCAGTTATATATGGAGGCCAGGTTACATCATCGCACACTCAAACATACATCTATTCTTTTATCTAACATATGTATCTAGGGGATATGAAATCCACACCACCCACAAATAACCCACATGCAAATTCCATGTAGAGAGTGATCAGGCAGAAAATCAAACCCAGACAGGTATTAATATTAAATTACCAGGTCAGAAAATTTAATTCTGACCAAGAAGATATTAATAAAAATGACCACTGTGTAACATTCAAATAATAATTTTCAGGATTCAGCAGAAAGAAATGACAGCTAAGATGCCATAGAAGACATGTATTATCCAAATATACAAGTAAACAAATTGCACAATTTGAAGGTACAACATTAAAGCTGTATTTGAGTTTTAAAAACCTATCTTCCCAAAACTGAAATCTTAACTGATGTAATTCAAATGATAATATATACCATTACATTACATTTTAATTTCTATTAAGACTTCATGGTGTGCAATTAAGTCATAGATAATCAGACTTTAATGCTGCTGATAATTCTTTCATCCAGAGTGCTCCTTTCACAGTGTCTTATTGTTACTTCAACTTTTATACATGTGTGTTATATCAGAAGTATAGTTAATCTTGTTTTATTAGAACATTTATCTCACAAAGCAAGGCCTTTAAAACTTTGTTTAGCAAAGTGATTAAAAACATTTTGTTAATTGACCTCAATCTGATCTTCAGCCTTTAATACTGCAATAAAATATTTTTCAGGGTGCTTTGCAACAACAACAAACATACTTGGGTAATTATAATTTAAGACGGCATGTTTTACAATTAATAACTTTTTATACCACTTACAAAGTTAACAAAAATATTATTAAATGATTTGATCTTGATTTTTCAAAGAGCCTTCTACAATACTCTTTTTTTACCTTCTCTTCTACAATAGCCCTTTTTTCAAAACACTTGAAAGGCTAGAAGCAAAACAAAACATCAACCATAATTTTATATATATAGTTCATATTAAATTCTTTTCAATTTGCCTAACAAAGCTAATAGTAGTAGAGAGGTGACACTTTAAATAGGGTGAGATTCTAAGTTCAGTGTTTGCTTTCATTATAAATATGTCAAGGTTTTATTCAAAAGATCAAAATCCTAGCTGTGACATTCTTCAGAGTTATACCCAATGAAATAAAGCAAATCATTATGAAAGAGTATTTAGTGCTTGATGAAATGCTAATGAAAATGTGCAAACCACATATTGTAATATCATTGTATACTTAGCTGACACCTTCATCCAGGCTGATTTACATGATCACTATACATTACAAATGTGTACATTTTTTCTTTTTTTTTCGGAATAGTTTGGCACAGAACAGTTAAGTGTTTAGCTTGGGGTCAGAGATGAGAACTGAACTAGAAAACTTGATGGCTTGGCCGCTACACTATACTATGCAACTTAACACATTTTAGTAATGCCTGCCTAGAAATAAATTACTGCTAAATATAGGGAGATAACAGTTGAGAGCTATTACTAAAGACAAAGCCAAGGGGCTGGGAATACCAATAGTCAGCAAAAAGACTTTCATAGTAGGTTTGTTTCAAAAAGGCCAAGAATTTTTTTTATAATTTTCTGGGTAGCAAGTGATTTCCATTAAAATTCAGAGGATATATAACCAGAAAAAAGATGCAACTGCACAGTGAATTTGGCCACAGTCATATTGGCAAGGCATGCAAATACCACTGGCTTTTGTTCAAAACCTAACAGCCGTTGCTATGAAAACTATTTCAATATGGAGGACTCTGGTACCATGAGGACAGGGTTGAGAGAGTGCTCCCTCATGCTTCTTCTGAATGCTCTACAGCGTTCTATGGGACGTTTGTACATAGCATCACTGTCGGAGAAAGATCAAGCGTGTATGTGTCATTATCCTGGCACAAACTACAGGTATCGTAGGAAAAAGGAATATGGATAAACTACATTCAGTGGCCACATTATTAGATACTAAGCAGTCATCTAGAACTGAGTAAGTCAGCCTTGTGCCTCAGCTGAAGCCCAACTGCCATAATTTAAAGTGCAGTGCATTAAATGTTCAGAGGTGCCCTTCTGCATACCATTATTGTAAAGAAATGTTAATGAAGTGTTTGTGGCCTTTCATGAATGAATCTGTTCATTCTCCTCTAACCTTGCTTCTGACTAGGTATTTTCACTCACACTAACACTCAATCGATACGTTTTTTGATTACTGCACCATTCTTTGTAAACTATAGAATGTGTAATGCATGACAATCCCATAGTAACTGCTACTGAGATCCTGGAAACACCTCATCTGGTGCCAACAAATCACACCACATTCAAGTACATCATGCTTCTTGTTCATTCCACAGTTTAAACTAACAAAAACTACAGCTGTGGCCATACCGTATACTCATGGCATGTACATTGAATTGCAGTCACTTGATTTGGAGGAAGCAATCTACATTAAAGACCACATATACCTAATAAAATGGACACTGAGTCAAACTCTGTCCGCTCAAAAAGCCCAGTGGTGCCCAAATAAATTTTTAATATGTGAACAAGAAACATGGTTTATAGATCTATGAGCAGCAACAAGAACAAATTAATTTAACTTCACGACTTTTGAAGAACACATGCAACAATCCGCGCTTTTAACTGTAGTTTAAAAAAGTGAAATGCGTATCACTATTTAATACCCAGTAAAAGATGACAGCTATATTCTCTTTTAACATAGAAGTCTAGTGGTCTGATATAAAGCCTTTAATCTAAAATTTACTTTTTGGGATTATTAAGTTATGAAATTCAGCCTAAACTTGGCTTTATCTGTTTAGGTTGGCATTGTGACTTTAATGAACAGAATACAGGACCACTGGTTGAGTTCCCACCTTTTAAAAACCCAACTGACAATGGACAAGGAAACCAACCTAGTTTTACTTCAACAGTAGAAACTTAAAATTCAGTTGGAAGCCATCATACATACACACATACAAGCATGCGTGCATGAATACCTACATACATACATAAATAAAAATCTGATTTAAAATACAATTCAACTCAGGAACAGTTGAGACACCAGGGCCCTGAAAGGTTTAGCCAACCCACTAAACCTGAAAAAAAGAGAAAATCTGTACCTGAATAAATCTGCAGAGATAAGCAAAATACAGTGGAACCTTGGATTGCGAGCATAATTTGTTCCAGAAACATGCTTGTAATCCAAAGCACTCATATACCAAAGCAAATTTCCCCATAAGAAATAATGGAAACTCAGATGATTCGTTCTACAACCCAAAACTATTCATATAAAAATGATTAATACAAAATATAAAGTAAAAATACATAAAACAAATTAACCTGCACTTTACCTTTGAAAAGAATCATAGCTGGTGTGAGGGAGACGAGAGGGTTATTGTGTAGGTCGACTTTCACTCTAACAGAATCACTGCTATCTGCTGGCTCACTGGAATCTTCTTCTTTTTTTGCGACTTTAACACTTAACCTATCCAATGACAGTTGCTTTTGCCTGAAGAGTCACTACACTTGGACACAAAATAAAAAAATGCTTTATGCACTGTAAGGTTTCTAATCTCTTTTGGGATTCCACCCAACAGAGAAAAAACACGGAAGAGCGTCCCGAAGCAACCGCAGGCTCCCAGCACTGTAGCAGTTCGCCGTAAAAGCGAATCCGAAAAGATGGCAGACATGCTATAAGCACCTGCCGTTGATGGGTGCTACAAGGAACATTTGAAATGTGCAGGGCACAGTATTATTTGGCCACTAACCCCTGCCTGACTGCTGTGTCTGTGTAAAGGAGAGTGGCAGATCCCACTACAATAAATAACCATGCTGTTCACTGTTTCAAGCTGAATAAAGCTGGTGTTGCTAAAGTATTAAGACTCAGCTTCGTGTTTTGGGGTGCAAGACAGGGACTCACATGTCACAGCACACACACGTGGTCACAATGCTATAGTAAACAGCATACTCTCGTATGGATTTTGACTATATGAGTAAGGCACACCGACTGAGAATGGGAGACAATTACCCACAATCACGCAGCGTGAGAGAACGAGAACCATCAGCTCAGTTTTGATCATGTGACGCTCAGCAGACAAAGCATATACGTACTACTTATATTACAAGAAAATTTATTAAAAATTTTAGCTAGTCTTGCAAAACACTCACAAACCAAGTTACTCGCAATCCAAGGTTTTACAGTAGTAACTTAAAGAAGTGTATCAATTCAAAAGTCTCAGAAAAGAACATAAGTTTTGACAAGAACAGACCATCCAAGACAGAACTGAGGTAGAGGCCAAAAGGGTGTGAACAGTAATTCAAGTTACTGTGCAAGTGTATTTTCAACATACACCACCAAAATAGCTTGTATGGGCGGTGAAATAGAGTCTATCAGCATTTGGTACTTTGCAAGGCGCACCCAGCGCCATTTATCCATGAGATGATGTACTGATAAACATAGAAAATACTGACTGAGTTATCATTCCAAGATAAAAGCTTGGTGATTGATAAGGCCATGGCATTTGGATAACTTTATTGTGATGCTTAGCAAAACAGTGACAGAACAACTGCATGTATTCCACTCGTAATGCCAGGAAAGAAATGCTAGAACCCAAGATGAAACTGATTACTAATAATCATTATGCAGTGATTAACATGTTCCATACCTTTAACAGAGATCTATGCAGATAAATCAAGTCAAGGATAAATCCCTTACACCGTTTTCTTACAAGTGATTCAAAGAATTAAAAGTTTCAGCTACTTTTGCTTTTTTTCATATGTATGGAAAACATAACTTAGTTCAGGATGATTCACGTGACCATACTGCACATTTCCATTGCCTGCACACTTACTCTACATAGATTTTGATGTGGTTTATTTACTGCACTACACTGTGGAATCCATTGTTGCAGAGATCTTAATCAGCTTTTGGACTGCAAGCTCTTTGTCGATTTGGCTGTAAACCTCAAGTTAATTTGCAGATTTCACAGTCCATGTTGTTGTGCTACAGGCCCCATTTCACTTTAATAGATACCAGTCTTTGCTCTGAATTCTATGCTAGCAATACGTTTAAGAAATATTTCCTTTACAGCCAGTAAAGATCCAAACATTTCCAAAACTCACCACTCTTTCAAAGGAACCAAGGCCTTGACATCTAGCCATTCTAATCAAAACTAAAGTTGACAAGACTATCCAAAGACTTTTAAATGCATGGTGTTACAATAAAGAAAGTATATCCTCTGAAAAACATTCTGCATTACTAGGAAGTCTGATTCCTAGTTCAGGGTTAACAACAGATTAAGGTTATTTGATCAGAAACAAATAAAATTATTTTCCTGATGTGGATAAAGAAAATCTCAAGACCGTGTTATTAAATTTGCTTATTGGGTTTGCTTTAATTGCTATGCACAATCCAATTATATTTTCATTTAACGTTTTACAGCAATTTTTAGCAATGTCATAACATCACCACTTCATATATTTGTTTTCTTGTAGGGAATATCAATGTGGAACTACAATATGAAGTGATGCAACACACATGATATGCACGATAGTATAAAAGACGGCCACACATATTAAGTAGTGTCTATACTTTAATTCAGTAAAGGAAAGGCCTCATTAGAGGCTACTGCATGTGCAAACAATCAAATAAACAATTCAGGGATTGATTTTGGTTTAGATTCGTGTTTTGTTTTGACATAAAAGATTCTGGCAATCTAATGACCTTTTGTGCTTGTGACCTTGCTAATGACAACAAAAGTTCTTTTAGCTAGCTGTTAAAAAGAAAGCCTCTCTTGATCCTTGACACTAAAATTTCAAAATCTTTCTAATATTTTATGGAAGAAGATATTTTAATCAAATATTACAGAAAGCATACTCCTAGCTTCCCTACCATGTGTCACCTCCTTTGGCAAAAATAAGCATACATTATGAAACTATGCATACTGTACAGATGTTAGAAGATTTCAAGTTTTATAGGCATTGTGTTTAATGGTCTCTAATGGCAGTTAGGTACAAATTAAAATCATCACAACACCAAGTTTCTTATTATCACAGGACATTTACCTAAAAATTCCCCTTAAAATCATCAGCTTGCTACACCATCAGAGATTTTTATAATCTTAGACAAAACCGTTTTTTTTTTTTAAGCTGATGGCGTCTGTTTCAATATTTTTCAAAGAATGACATTCGACTTTTAAGAATGACTGCTAAATTAGCTCTTAAAAATTAATGACAGATGCCAGATTGCTGCTAAACAAACAACATGTTGAAACAAGCAACTCAATTAGCTTCTATTACTTGCTCACAATAAAGAGCTTTCTTATATTAACCACATGTTCAAAAAAGCTTCATAACTTTATCAAAGTAGAGGTTACACAAGTACGCTGCAGCTGGAGGAGCAGCAGGATACATTAAAAAAAAAGAGATTGGTATCTGAAAAGTAGCAACAATCCACAAATACAAAACAAGAACTTGCTGTAGACTTAATAATAAAATGCCATTCTCTGAATGAAGATACGCAATTTCATGCACCATTACATCAATTATATGTTTAGCTGTTACAGAGTTCAACAAATTAGGGACGCACACAAATATTCCTCAAATGTAAATTATTTACTGTTCTCCCCTTCATAAATAAGTATCCAGACTAGAGAAGAGATAAGTGTAAAAATGTCTGGGCAGAAATACTCTAACATGAAGATTTAAACCAGATGCAGAACTGTCCAAATTTAGTGATGACAGACAGACAGACAGACAGACAGACAGACAGACAGACACAGAGAGAGAGAGAGAGAGAGAGAGAGAGAGAGAGAGAGAGAGAGAGAGAGGAGAGAGAGGAGAGGAGTGAGAGAGAGAGAGAGAGAGAGATAGATAGATAGATAGATAGATAGATAGATAGATAGATAGATAGATAGAGAGAGAGAGAGAGAGAGATACTTTATTACGGGAGGACATATCACCTAGAGTAAAGCAGGCACTGTTGGTTGCTACGAAATAAAGTATACAGTAAGTTGGCCTCAAAAGGGAGAGATTGTGCTGCCATTACCTGCATACCGGTAGTACTGCTGTTGTGGGTTATGTGACCATAAGTGATGCTGGCTGCATAAAATCACAGCTTGTGATGTCAGTGCGAGCATTTCTAATGGTGAGAGCTTGAGTAGCTATTAAATCATTTCTAACTATGCAGCACATTAGTATACAATATATGCAAAGATGACAAAATCAGCAGCCAGAAACGTATGGTGTTAAAGAAATTTGATTTGTTATTCCCTCCCCATTCCTTACAGAAAAACAGGAACTTGCAAGTCCATTAAAATCTGATTTCCCTTGAAGTATTTTTTTAAGTTGCATTACTGCAAATGTCCATGAAGTGTGAGTGTTGCAACATTACCCTCTTCTACCCCACTGCTGGCCAGTAATCATTCCTGAAGAATAATGATCTGCATTGTCTGAAATGTAAAGCATTTATAAACCGTGAGAGAGCTATGGATAAGTTTGTTCTCAGTTACAATGGTTTTTGAAGCAAGGATGTTCTTTACTCAGGATGGAAAATTTATTTGGAGAAGAGTGTGAAAGTATAAAATATGCAAACCCTTCATGGTGCATGCCCCTATCCAGGTTGATACTAGGAAAACCAACCACCCAAGTAAAAGATGATTTTGTTCTTGTCCATGGCAGCGGGTATGAGTGTGGGTAACAGTGTTTAACCTGTAGGCGAGGAATAGACCATGTTTGCAAACTAAAGAATAATTTGCAATTGGCAGCAGGATCAGGAATTCTTTTAAAATCATGTAACATGTATTACATTTTTTATAAATTTATTTTGGGTCTATATCTTACCCAGGATCTAACCAGCTCTAGCAGAGACCCTGTGAGTGGTTTGTATCCAGGAGAATCCAGCTCATTGTTAGTTCTATCACTCTGCAGCAAAGATGGGACACATAAGGTTACAGATTCAAGCCTTCAACAGAACAAATATGTGGTGTGCACAAAACAGCAATAAATCAAATAGGTTTTATTCTGCCATGGACCTTAAATGGGACCAAAGGGTGCTCCAAAAACAGGAGTACAAACTCCAAATTCAGTGAAACATGAAGCTGAAATGTTCTTGTTCACCACAGTTGACTGTTAAAAACAACACCTCAGTTACTATACTCATGACTATATGACAGAAATCATTATTCTCAGCCTCAAAAATGCAAGCTGAAGGTTCATTACAAGACAGGACAGCCATTTTTATGGCTTCATGTACTGTGCAAACCTTTGAAAACTAAAAACAGCAAGTAAGTTAATATTCACACCACCATTAAGAAATAGTTACTCTCTGTATCTATGTTTATGTGCTTATGCATTTCTACATCATTAGTGAGGGACAATATTAAAATTCAAAACAAAATAACAGCAAACATTCACTCATCATAATGAAACTATTTGTCCTGAATTTCTGCTAATGTTATTGGGGAATCCACTGGTTAATGTCAGTCTTGCACACAAAACAAAGATTTAGCCTCTTCCCAGCATGTTCTTATACCCCAAGCTTATTTAAATGTGCACAATAGCCACAAAAGACCTGAATGTCCATTTCAGTAATTTTAGTCAGTAGGAAGCATCAATGTCTTATTGAAGGTCAACACTGTTCCTCCTTAAAGAGCCATTTTACAGTTAACCATCTGTAAATATTTAATTTTCCTTAAGAAACACATACTACTGGTTCATGTACAAAATATCAGGCAGGTATAAAAACTACTTTGACAACAGAAAACATTCAACTAACAGGACATTTTAACATGACTATTTACAGTTAATTCTAAATTGGCACTTTACTTATTGAAGCGTGCCTCTGTTCACTTACCTAGAAAAGACTGCTTTGATCTTTCTACTAATTCATCGATTGGATAACTTGCTAGTTCACCTCGGGCATGCCTTGTTTTACAATAAGTGCATGCATTTAGACACCTGTGTGATAAAAAAAGAACAAATGAAAAATAAAAGCGTTAAAAGTGTCTTGTTTTGCCGGCACAACTGCTTGCAGTGAAACTGTGTGCCTGGCAGGGCGATAACATTTTGATATGGAGCATTTACATTGCAATTTGCTTAATTAACAGCAATGGTTTTAAATTTTTGAACACAAAAATGACTCATTTTTCACCTTATGTTTGTTGCTGAGTGTGCAATCATTCTAATTTATTAGACTGAAAACAGACATATTGCATAATAAAATCTCAAAATCTAGCCTTCATCACACACATTCACAGTGCAGGAAACTCCACAGTTAATAACTCAAATGTGTTGGGATCACTCTCTCTATTCTCACGTATCATGATGAGTCAGTTGTTTCCTGGGAAAATGGCATTTGTGAATGACAAGTGGACCAGAATTATAAATTGCCTGAAAAATGTCCATTAACACCAATGACAAAAATGTTTTTACACAATAGAAATATGCTGGTAAGCTGTAGTAGCTCAATTACAAATACTACTACTACAGCTATGACTACAATAATATTCCAGACAGATTTAAAAATGACTAAGATTAGGAAACTGAAAAAGAGCAGATTGACACAGAAAGCAGTCAGAAGCCAAAGAAGCCTGCAACTATATTTGTACTGTTCTTGAAGGTTGCACAAAACTCCAATGGTGACCTAACTGCAGTACCCACTTCATTGGTGAAAAAAAAGGCTTCTAAATTACTAACATGGAAGCACCCTTGAAGCAGACAGTGCAGAGTGGCATGCAATGGTAATAATACATTTTATTTATATAGCACCTTTCCCATGCTCAAGGCAGGCTAGGATTAACTGTTTCCTTCTTGATACATCAGCTTGGAAATCTGCTTAGAGAGATGCCCCACTTCCACTTAGCTACACATCTTTGCCAAGTGGCGGTGATCAAATTAGGGACTGTTAAATCATACAAAAACGTGAAGATCCAGAGGTCTGATTTTTGATTTCCACTGTTTTTGCCTTCTGAGCAAAGACAACAGATGAGCAGCTTGAAGCAGGTAATCTTGCAAAACACACAATCCATGGTGATGTGTGAAAACTGACTACTAAGCTGACTGAGCTCACAGTGTTAGACTTCATTGCCCAGGTCTCCTCGAAGTAGTTTAACTATTCCATTGTCACTGCCACCTAGTTCCATACCAGCAATTTAAGACTCCTGTTGAGACCAAACTAGGCCAGGTAACCTTGGGAAAATTGTCATTGTATGTTTTCCAGAACAATAGACTGTAACTTTGTTCACACATTACTTTGTCTACGTAGTTTACTTGTAAATTACTGGTATAGTCAGTAAGTGTATAGGGAGCGCTTAATTCAACTAAAAAATTCTATGGTCGTATTCTCAACTAAAACAAAACAAGAGGAGCATGAATGATATTTTATCACAGTGACAAACTTACAGTAAGAGATTTGGGTGTTCTTAAATACTGTAGTGATGATGAAGCTGCTTATTAACCAGACTTTAGCCAGATTTTATTCTAAAGTATTTCTAGACAACCTCTAAACCTGCTAATTTAAACAACAAGTTTAGTGGTAATAGGATGAAGAGAGGAAAAGGAGAAAGGGGTCGATTTAAGACAGAAATAAGAGGCTAGCAGAGCTTACTCTAATTAGACCTGAACATTAGTGACATCTAGGGCTTCTAAAAATGGCACATTAGCCGCTGTAAGTAAGTTTTTTATCATTAAATATAATAATGTCTATTGTCATTTCATTCAGCATTGGTTCCATGCACACCTACTCCCACCCACGTCTTGGTCCTATTTTTATCTAGTTGTTGTAATCGTTCCCCTCCAACAAGTGTCAGCTACATACACTATACATATTACAAAGTAATCATTTCCTTTAACACTGTTATCATTCTCTACATAAATGAGACTGGACACACCCAAGTGGATCACTTATACCTCAGTCAATTTTGACCATCTTTTGTGGTTCACCTTGATCAACTACATTTAACTCTCTTGAACAAACATTACAACTATTCTAAGAAAAGCCATCAGGCTACTTCTGCATTTAAAATGTCTGACTCCAAATTTGACAACACAGAAAAATAATGTATTTATGTTTTTAAACAATTACCTCCCCAAAAGGGCTAGCAAAGGAGTGAAAGCTGGCTTTTAATATGAATGGACAAAAATGACAATAAAGTACAATTAGAGAACCCAGTTCAGTTAATTTTCTTTACATCAGCCTGACATATGCATCAGCCACTGCTTGATATCAACAGCACGTTTTTGTCATTATTTCCTAAAGAGTTGTGCATAGTAAGCTGAAACAGTGCCAAATTACACTTGACACTTACAACATGCCACATCTCCATCTGCAAACTAACATTATTCTGATCATTATTCATAGTATTATTCATTTCATTTCTGAAATAATTACATTTCCCAAGCTTAACTCTGCAATTATGATTAGCACTGCAATTATGAAAGCATCAGGCTACATTCCATTATTAAACGATAAACTGGTTACATTTAGGGTTGTGACAGAGCAATGTCTGAGTAGAGATTCAGTCGAAATTGATGAGGAATAGCATCGTCAGTTTTGCAAAGCTAATTAGAATGTGCAGCAAGGTTTTTTACAACCTGTCCAATCTTCAGAGATGCACTTAAAGCTCTACACGGATTTTATTTTTTTTTTTTACTCAATGAGCTTTTTCTTTACATCAGCTTGTTTACCACATCACCTCGGGAAATGCATTCTAGTCACACAGAGTTGTTAAACCTAATATAGGGAGAAAAGAAGTCATGTGGATTTCAATAGAGAATGACTTCTCATAATTAAACACTCCAGCAAAAAGGAAATAATTTAAGTTAGATGTTGTTCCTCTATTTTACACACTAATAAATACAACAAAATATGATCCTTAGGGCACATTTGTACTTGAAACATTAAAGCATATTTGCACACATACTGAACAAAAACAACCACAGTCTTTGATGACCTCCACAAACTGTATTATGTAAAGATTTTCAAATACAATTGAAACCAATTACACTAAAACATCAATTCAAAATGAATCTAGCATATCTCTGTTTTGATTTTATGGCTGGGATTTAATTAGCTGAACACCATGTCAGCTGTCAATCTTGACAGATTATCTTGCCACATTACCAGTGCCACCCCACTCTCTAAGTCGGAAATCATTTAGCTCTATTAAAGCAGACACACGCCCTGCTGAATACATCTTTCTGTAGTTGATATATAAGCTATGACAGGCACATATCTATTTATGCAATTTAGTTAAAGCTACTATAAAACATTTATAAACATGAAAAGATGATTCATTCCTACCAACAAGAAGTTCTGAAGTCCATGATTAAAGCAACAGAACATTATATTACTATTATGTTTGTGACCCCACCCCCCCCCCCCCCTTGGGATTTTATACTGTATATGCCTGCCTATGCTAGTGCCAAAGCTTACAAGGCTATTATTGAAATCTTTATAAGAAAGGCATGTGTGTTTCAACTTACTAGATCTCCCTGATTGTTCCAAAACCATTTTTTTCAATCCAAGCACCAAATGATATATATTCACTGAGCAAATTATTAGAAACACTTGTACACCAGCTGATACATGCAATTATCTCTAATCATGGCAGTGGTACAAGGTATAAACCCATGCAACTATAGGTCAGGAGTTTCAGTTAATGTTCACATCAAACACTAGGATGGGGGGGGTAATGTGATCTCACGATTTAGATTAGTGCCAGATGGGGAGTATTTCTGTAACTGCTGATTTCCCGAGATTTTCATGCCAGACCATCTCTAGAGTTTATTCAGAATAGAGTAGAAAAACAAAAAAGTTCAGTTTGCAGCATGCAGCAGTCTGGTAAACAGAAATGCCTTGTTGTGAAAGGTCAGAGAAGAGTAGTGAGACTGGTTTTAGCCAGCAGAAAGACTATGGTAATTCAGATAACCACTCTGTAAAACAGAGGTGAGCAGAAAAGTATATCAAAATGCACAACACAGTGAACCTTGAGGCAGATGAGCTACAACAGCAGAAGACCATGTCAGACTCCACTTCTTTCAGCCAAGAACAGAAAGCTGAGGCTGCAGTGGGCACAGGCTCACCACAGCTGGACAGTTAAATACTGGAAAAATGGTCTGATGAATCTCAATTTCTGTTGAGGTATACAGATGGTAAAGTCAAAATCTGGCACCAAATACATGCACCCAAACTGCCTTGTGTCAACAGTCCAAGCTGGTGGTGGTACTGTAATAATGCTTGGAATGTTTTCTTGGTACAAATCGGACATATTAATACCAGTCAGTCATCACTTATATGCCACAAGCTATATTGTTGAAGACTGTGTGAGTCCCTTCAAGGTCACAATAGACCCATCCTTTAATGACTACATTAAAAATGGTAATCCACCATGTCCCAAAACAAAAGTCATTTCAAATAGGCTTTATGAACATGACAATGAGTTCAGTGTTCTTCAGAAGCCTTCCCAGTCTCCGGAACTGAATTCAGCTGAACACCTTTGGGATGTGGTAGAACAAAAGATTCACAGCATGAATGTGCCACTCATACACTCATATCTGCAGAAATTGTGTGATGCACTCATGTCAAAACTGACCAGAATCTCAAATGAATATTTCCAACAGCTTGTGAAATCCATGTCATAAAAAAACGGAGGCTGTTCTGAGAGCAGTCAAGGTTCAACCCGTTACTGGCATAATATACTTATTAATTTGTTCAGCAAGTGTATGTAGAAAACCAAACTGAAAGAAGATCAGTCTGGTCAGAAGATCATTGTAATAAATGATTCTGAATTTGTTTAGGGAGCCCACTTGCTTAGCAGTGGGTCTAGACTAAAGTACAAAATATTTGAACCTAAAAATTTCAAACAGTGGGAGTGGAAAAACAGAGATGGTTATAAAATAAGTTTTAACTTGTCACAGTAAGAAAATGCTCTACTTGATCGCTTCACTCAGTACGAGTGGATGTGTGTTCAAACAAAGATGTTTTTTTTACCCTTGTTCGGAAAATGTTAGGGTGCAAGAGCGAAGAGCAAGTTAACATCAAGTGTCTTGTGAAACTGAAGAAATATAGAACATATACTTTTCAGTTACTGACTGAGGCTTACAGTGAAGAGTGCATGTTCTCATGCACGCGTTTCTGAATGGCACAAGTCGGTGCTCAAAGAATCCTGTTTTCTGTTGGTAGAAATGTGAAAGCAAAAACAACGGAGATCTTCAAAAACTTTTAAGAAAATGATCTGCGGAATTGCTTTGAACTTTGGCAGCATCATTAGCAGATGTGTGTTAACTCAAAAGGGAACTATTCTGAAGATAATTGTAGCCAATTTCCTTAACTTGTTAAATAATGAGAGTTACAGGCACAGTATGTTTTTTTTTTTGCGTTGGACATCACAAACAATTATTTGTACTTTTCTTACTTTTTTTTTTTTTTTTTTTAAACCAGGGGCTAATATTAATTAGTTCACTGGCACTACCTACTTTTGAACATGATAAATACTACCGCACATGAGTAAAACATTTCTGCCGTATATCAATTACTGGTTGCCCTACTGAATGACATTGGGTTTTGTTGATGGTTATTGCAAAACACAATTTTACAGGAAAAGTGTTTTTTTTTTAACTGAAAGAGGTAATTAGTAGGAATAATGTGAATTTTGAACATATATTCTTTACATTATTAGAAGTTTACGATTTTCGTTTAAGATTTTAACTCAAACATATCTTCTGGTGTAAAACTGAATGTAGATTTAAAACATTTCAGAGAGCAGGAGGTAGGGTCCCCTTTCAAGTTCACAGATGGGAACATATATTTGAATGAGTTTGGGGTTGCTTTGTGACACATGGCCGTACTATGAGGGCCAAATGGAGTAAATATCAATACCGTGTTTGGTTTTATCCATGTCATCAAATTTTAATCGACTCAGTCAAAGCATTTTTGACATTTCTCCACAGACAACGCCACCTAGTCTCTCTTTGCTGTGCATGACACTTTATTCCCTTCACTTGTCCATTCATGCTATTGAAATCTTAATGAAAAATATGCCAAAAGCAATTTCTACACAGAGTTTAGACACTAAATCATGTTTTACTTGAACGTATTACAGACAGCCAAGACTTTTACAACCTGCTCATTTGCTTAGACCCTTGCAATGAATTGACCAATTCAAGAATTGTAATGAAAACAACAAGTGAAAAGAAAAAAACACCTTGTATGGGGGTGGAGTTGGTTGGGTTCCTTAACTAAGCTGGGGCGAAACAACACTTACGGTCTTGTGCCCTTCTAAGTTCAAAACTCCTCATAGCTTGCCACTAACTGTCTTTTCCCGGGCAGGATACTTCACTTTATTTACTCACCACCAGGACCATCACTCCATGACATCACTTCTCAGCAATGAGCAAAAAAAAAAAAAAAAAAATTATGCTGTCCCAAGGAAAAGCCAGCTCACTACAGAATTACTACTAACAAATAATGACAACTAAAAAAAACTAATTTTCTTTTTTTTATAGCGTCATCAGATTGCAACCAAATCAGTTAAAGTGTTTGAGATTTTGGGACATTTCATTTTTCTATTGTTTAATGTCCTTTCTTATTGAATACCTACTACCTTAGATGTACCATCCTGCCAAATGTCAGCTTTTTTATCCATATGAAAAAGTTTGGGAACCCCTCTTAATTTTTTGGATTTTTGTTTATTATTGGCTGAGCTTTCAAAGTAGCAACTTCCTTTTAATATATGACATGCCTTATGGAAACAGTAGTATTTCAGCAGTGACAATAAGTTTATAGGATTAACAGAAAATATGCAATATGCATCATAACAAAATTAGACCGGTGCATAAATTTGGGCACCCCAACAGAGATATTATATCAATATTTAGTTGAGCCTCCTTTTGCAAATATAACATCCTCTAGACACTGTCCTCCTATAGCCTTTGATGAGTATTTGGATTCTGGACGGAGGTATTTTTGACCATTCTTCCATACAAAATCTCCAATATCCAACCCCTGTGTAATTTCAACTTTGTGACTGATGCTTGAAAATTAGCCTGAAGAATTTGTTGATATTGGATTGAATTCATCCGACCCTTGACTTTAACAAGGGCCCCAGTCCCTGAACTAGCCACACAGCATGATGGAACCTCCACCAAAGTGGACAGTAGATAGCAGGTGTTTTTCTTGGAATACGGTGTTGTTCTTCTGCCGTGCAAAGCGCTTTTTGTTATGACCAAATAACTTAATTTTTGTGTCATCAAAATGAACCTCAAAATGAATCTGGCTTGTCTAAATGAGCATTTGCATACAACAAGTGACTGTTTGTGGTGTGAGTGCAGAAAGGGCTTCATTCTCATCACCCTGCCATACAGATGTTTTTTGTGCAAATTGCGCTGAATTGTAGAACGATGTACAGATACACCGTCTGCAGCAAGATGTTCTTGCAGGTCTTTGGATGTGATCTGCGGGCTGTCTGTAACCATTCTCACAATCCTGTACATATGCCGCTCCTGTATTTTTCTTGGCCTGCCAGACCTACTGGGTTTAACAGCATCTGTGCCTGTGGCCTTCCATTTCCTGATTACAATCCATACAACCTCTGAGATAGCTTTTTGTGACCTTCCCCTAAACCATGATACTGAACAATCTTTGTTTTCAGATCTTTTGAGAGTTGCTTTGAGGATCCCATGCTGTCACTCTTCAGAGGAGAGTCAAAGGGAAGCACAACTTGCAACTGACCACCTTAAATACCTTTTCTCATGATTGGACACACCGGTCTATGAAGTTCAAGGCTTAACGAACTAATCCAACCAATTTGGTGTTGCAAGTAATCAGCATTGAGCAGTGACAGGCATTCAAATCAGCAAAATGACAAGGGGACCCACATTTTTGCACAGCCAGTTTTTCACATTTGATTGAATTTCATATAACTAAATACTGCTTCACTAAAAATCTTTGTTCTGATAACACCCCAGTACTCAGATGCTCCTAGGACATGAAAGACATACCACTGTTATCTTTTTTGATGAAAGTAGAGTAAATTATTATGCAGGCTGAGAGGGGTTCCCAAACTTTTTCATATGACTGTAAATGAGAAATAGTGTTTTGTGGTAAGTGAGTGAGTGAGCCCGTTAGTCACTCAGCTTTGCCCATACATGTACACCTACACAGTGTTAAAGTCACCAAATTTCTTACAATATTTGTTATTATGACTGGCCGTCCAATAACTTTACAACTTGTGGGTCAAAACAGTCTCTAAATCTACTATTGCAAGTGTCAATGGTCCTGTACCTTTTGCCAGATGGCCAAGGTCTTTAATAGTATGGTTTGCTTCACTGAAGCAGAAAGTGTCACATATGCCCTGAATAGATGGCAGCTGGGGGCTGATAATATTCTATGTCATGCAGTGCTTTACACTCTTGAGTCAAGCAGATACCATACCAGGATGTGATGAAGCCAGTCAGGATGCCCTCAGACATCTTAAGAAGTAGAGGAACTTGGGAGCCTTTTTGGCAAAAACTGAAAAGTGTTGTGTACACTACAGTTCATCAGAGACAGTCACTCCAAGAAATTGAAACCACTCATCCTTTCATCAACCCCATCCACTGCAGATGAATATGTGGTCTTTCTTATCTTTGGGGAAGTCTATGATCAGTGCTTTGGTTTTGCTGATATTAAAAGAGATTATTGGCCTGGCATCACGGAGTCAATGGGTAAACCTCTTGTTAGTGAGGCATCTCATGACACTTGTCGATCAAACGAGTACTACAGTCGTCTGCTAGGTTTAAACAACTGGCTGCAGGGCTTCTGCAAGAATCAAGACATCGGGTACATTAACAACTGGGGCCTCTTTTGGAAAAGACTGCGTTTTTTCAAGCGAGATGGCCTGCATCCGAACAGTTTCGGCGCCAGGGTCCTCTCCGAAAACATATCCAAGGTAATTAGTTTGTCTTGACTATCTCTGCTTTTAACCCCTTCTGAAATGCTACTTCTGTGCTTGGTCATGATAATTGTTTAATAAAATCTTCCATAAAAGTGCACAACATAAATAATGTAATAACCAATCTTAACGCACATAGAAAATCTAGGCAATACAGCATAAACACCAATAATTTAATTAAAGTTACTACTTTAGATGAACAATGTATTAAAACTATAAAAACAGATTATAGATTAAACAAAAAATACACAGAGAGCGGCGCTAATAAAAATAACTTAGTTCCTGTTCCATATATCAATAACGCACATAGTATTAATCTCTGCTCCTCCGAAACATTAAATATGGCACTATTAATTATTAGAGCTTTAACTAACAAGACATTTTTTATCTTATTAGTGATAAAAAATAGATTTTATTGCACTAAGTGAAACGTGGCTTAGCTCAGATGGCGCAGCTGTTTTAATCGAATCTGCGCCTCCGGATTACAGTTTTACTCGTGCAGATCGCCAAGGAAAGAGAGGTGGCGGACTAGCAAACATTTACTCAAGCAGGTTAAAATGTAAAGATGTCAGTTTTGGTAAATTCAAGTCCTTTGAGTATCTCGCCATTGTTATCCATGGAGATTCTCACGTTCCAGTATTATCCGTGTATAGACCTCCTAAATTCAATGCGTCTTTCTTTGAGGAATTCTCTGACTTGATGTCAATCTTAATTACGAACTATGACACACTCTTAATAGTCGGCGACTTTAATTTTCATATAGATAATCAATGTGACCAAAAAGTAAAAGAATTTATGAACCTCCTGGATTCTTGATTTGAGACAGCTCGTTAATCAGCCTACACATAAAGAAGGTCATACGTTAGATTTAGTAATTACTAAAGGACTAAAAGTTGATATAAAACAGGTCATTGATACGGGTCTATCAGATCATTTTCTTCTACTTTTTAATATAGAAATAATGATAGAAAACACTCATGAGAAGCATATTGTTAAAAAACGCTTCTTTGACTCATCAGCAGCTTTAAAACTTACAAACATTCTAAGCACTCAGTCCGTTTATAGTGACAACTATAATAGCGAGGATAATGTAAATAGTAAGGTGGAAAGATTTAATACTAAAGTGAGGGCTGCTGTTGACTTAGTTGCACCTCAAAAGACAGTTAAAAAATAGAAGACCCAAAGAGTGTCTGATTTAAAGAGAACATGCCGTAGAGCTGAGCGTAAATGGAGGAACACTAAACTAACTATTGACTATGAAATATTAAAAGTTAAAATAACAGAATACAATAACACAGTCCGTCTTGAGAGGCACTGCTATTTCTCTAAGATTATAAATAACAATGCTAGTAATCACAGAGTCTTATTTTCGACGATTGATCGTCTGTTAAACCCAGGTAACTCAAAGGAATGCCTCCTAAGTACTTCCAGTAAAACCTGTGCGGCTATCGCTGTATTTTTCAATCAAAAAATTAATGATATTAGAAATAACATAGTATATCTCCCCAACACTAAGGATCCTCCTAAACCCCAGTATTCAGTAATAAACAAATTAAATTCTTTCACTAGGATAGATTTACCTGATTTACATAAAATAATATTTCAAATGAAACCCTCCACCTGTGCC
This sequence comes from Erpetoichthys calabaricus, assembly GCF_900747795.2. Classification (NCBI taxonomy): domain Eukaryota; kingdom Metazoa; phylum Chordata; class Cladistia; order Polypteriformes; family Polypteridae; genus Erpetoichthys; species Erpetoichthys calabaricus. Next base: position 97,460,433 of record NC_041406.2, read on the forward strand.
CTTGACCCAATACCAATAAATTTTTTCAAAGTAGTATCGGGCGTGCTAATTGATAATGTTCTTGACATAGTAAATTCGTCATTAGATACGGGGGTCTTCCCAGACTGTCTTAAGACTGCTGTAGTTAAACCCCTACTTAAGAAAAATAAACTCGACTCCTCTGCTCTTGAAAATTATAGACCCATCTCTAACCTACCTTTCTTAAGTAAAATTCTAGAGAAGGCAGTCATTATACAGTTAAATGAGCACCTCAATAAACATGCTATTCTTGATAAGTTTCAGTCAGGTTTTAGAACAAATCACAGCACAGAAACTGCACTCGTTAAAGTAGTAAATGACTTGCGGGTAAATGCAGACAGAGGCCATTTATCTGTTCTCATCCTCTTAGATCTGAGTGCCGCATTTGACACCATTGATCATAATATTCTTAAGAATCGCCTTAGTCAATAGGTGGGCCTCTCTGGCAGTGTCTTAAATTGGTTTGAATCCTACCTGGCAGGGAGAAAATTCTTTGTTAGTTGTAGTAATTATAATTCAAAGACACATGATATCCTATATGGTGTTCCACAAGGCTCTATCCTGGGTCCGCTGCTTTTCTCAATCTACATGCTTCCATTAGGTCAGATTATCTCGGGACATAACGTGAGCTACCACAGCTATGCTGATGACACACAGCTGTATTTATCAATAGCACCTGATAACCCCTATTCTCTTGATTCACTAACACAATGTCTAACCTGTATCTCAGAATAGATGAATAGTAACTTTCTCAAATTAAATAAAGAGAAAACTGAAATCTTAGTGATTGGCAATAATGGATACAATGAGGCTATTAGAAATAAACTTGATGCATTAGGATTAAAAGTCAAAACGGAGGTAAAAAGCTTAGCGGTAACCGTTGACTGTAATCTGAGTTTTAAATCGCATATTAATCAGATCACTAGGACAGCATTTTTTCACTTAAGAACAAAAGTTAGACCTCTTATATCATCGAAAGATGCAGAGAAATTAGTTCACGCGTTTGTTTTCAGTCGGCTAGATTACTGTAACGCACTCTTCTCAGGACTACCCAAAAAAGACATAAATCGTTTGCAATTAGTGCAGAATGCAGCTGCTAGAATCCTTACCAGGAAAAGAAAATCCGAACACATTTCTCCAGTTTTGATGTCACTACACTGGTTACCTGTGTCTTTCAGAATTGACTTTAAAATTCTGCTTATGGTTTATAAAGCCTTAAATAATCTCACTCCATCTTATATATCGGAATGTCTGACGTCTTATATTCCAAATCGCAACCTCAGATCCTCAACTGAGTGTCTCCTTAGAATTCCAAGAGCAAAACTTAAAAGAAGTGGTGAGGCGACCTTCTGCTGTTATGCACCTAAAATCTGGAATAGCCTGCCAGTAGGAATTTGCCAGGCTAATACAGTGGAGCACTTTAAAAAAACTGCTGAAAACACATTATTTTAACATGGCCTTCTCATAACTTCACTGTAACTTAATCCTGATACTCTGTATATCCAATTCATTATAATAACTGTTCATTCAGAATCTGTACTAACCCCTACTCTCTCTTCTGTTTCCTTTTCTGGTGTCCTTTTGGTGGTGGCGCAAAGCACCATGATGTTCCAACAATGATGGATGGATTAAAAGCCAGAAGTCTATATGACCATCACCATCAAGTGACTCCGTGAGAACCCTAACTACAAAGAGGACTATTTCATTTATGTTAGGTAGGTAGAATGCCCAGGGGGGACTGGGCGGTCTCGTGGCCTGGAACCCCTACAGATTTTATTTTTTTCTCCAGCCGTCTGGAGTTTTTTTTTGTTTTTTCTGTCCACCCTGGCCATCGGACCTTACTCCTTTCTATGTTAACTAATGTTGTCTTATTTTAATTTTGTAATTTGTCTTTTATTTTTCTTTTTTTCATTATATAAAGCACTTTGAGCTACTTTTTGTATGAAAATGTGCTATATAAATAAATGTTGTTGTTGTTGTTGTTCACATAATTGCTTGGCTGGTGGCCCATCACAATGATTTAATATCTGAGTGCTGTCTTGTTGAAATTAATTGAGCCATGTAGTCATGAAACAGTCTGACCCAAGTAACATTGACACACCTTAAAAGCCATGCCTTCAGCCATAGACTAACTTAGTTATGATCCTTTTATACCAGAGAACCTTGTTCTAATGATATGTTGCCTTCCAGTGCCCTAACAGATACACGTATTTTCCATAACAAGTTAAATCAGCATTAAAAATCAGCAACATACTTGAAGGTCATATCATTGTGCCCCATGCAGAATTCCAAGCAGTGATCAATACCCACCTACAGATCTTAATGGGCTTTTTCTGGAAACACCATCATCTCAGTGGGAGGCTAACTTCACACAAAGAGGCAGATGACAGCATTTACTAAAAAAAAAAAAATGTTTATCCAGCAGAAAGAAAATATCCCACTGGCAACACTGCAGCATTTTTTGGAAGAAGCTAAGAGTAATGTAATAGTTACAGAAACTTCTCTTAAGTAGTGACCCTGTTGCACCTGGCAGCAAGTAAAACTGACATTTTTTTATCTAAACAAGTAGTATATTTTACCAAACCAGCCGAAGAGAGCTGCTTAAATTCACTAAGACAGTTTGCCTTATGCAGACAGTACAGAAAAGACTGCTTGTTTCTTCTAATAATGTTTCACAAATGTTTCATTTTTTTAATTAATTGCTTTGCTTTCCAATTGAAAACAAATTTATAACTCAAAGTGGCTATGGTTACTTGTAACGGAACCAAATAATTTTTTTTTTGCAAGTGACATTCAAAAACATTCAGTACTATAGGATTTCAATATTACTCTATATTAGTATTATATTGCTAACAATCACAAAAGAAGAACTTTTAAATCCAAAATTAGTTGCTTGTCACAGGTCATTAACTGTTACGTGAAGGTTGTACAAATATTCGCATATTGTTTATACCACCATTTTTGGCAACAATAGGATTAAGTCATTGGTGTTCAGAGTAAAACAGCTTTGCATATGAGTCAGGAGGAGTTTTTACCTATGAAGAGTGGTGCAAAAATTTATGCAAACAATAGATTTCAACTAATTTTGTCTTTACAAATGGTTCATTTTAGAGAATGCAGAATAATGTATGCTAAACTATTAAAATGCATTAAAAAAAAAAAAAAAAAAAAAAAACCTGAAATTGACATTTAAGATTAAAAGAGAAAAAATATGTTCCTGAAATGTAACAAGCAAGGGAAACTGGAATTAAGTTAAAAAAAAAATATTTTCCATTAGCAAAAATTATTGGCTTTTATTTAAGAAATTGGCTGGAAGGAAAATGTGCACCCACCGTGGCACTCAAGGAACCAATGTTGTATAGTGATGTAAGGGGCCTTAGCTGCCTGGAAAGCTTGCATTTGTAATCTATTTCATTAGCCAATAAAAGGTGTCATTTCACCCTACTTTCTCCTGTATCAATCTATGGCTAACACGGTACAACACTCTAACTCAAAATGATTATAAACACTAACCTGGAATACACTGGTACTCTGATAATGTGACACAACAATTTACTTGTTATGGCATTCCCTATTTTTATTAAAAAAGTAAAAGCTCTTAATGTTACACATCATAAAACTAAAAATGACAAGTCGGCAAGAGATCTTCAAAGCAAGTGATTAAGATTACATTAGTATTTTTAAATGTATCTTTCAGGGACAAGTGAATGCCCTAATAATGACCTGCCTTATACAAATGTGTGCTGTTACCATAGGATGACATCTTCTTAATATCTTAGGTGACAAAGATTTTAACTATTTAGGCTAAAGAGCAGAAGGAACTTGCATAAATATTCATTAGCTCCAGAAACTAAAGCAGGGAATATCAATTTTTATGAAATGACCAGATGTGTTAAATGAAGAACGTTATCAAAACACTGTCCAACAAAGTCCACCGACGCCTCTACAAAAGAATTTCTGAAAAGCCAAACAGAAAGGCTTGTACAACTTCTCCTATGTAAATTTCATCCCCAGGTAGGCTAGGTTTACACTTGTACCATCACTGTGCACCTTAGGTGCAATCTCTTGAGCAAGGTTCTCAACCTTGGCCAAGAGCGATCACTGTGAATGCAGCTTTTCTTTCCAACTAATCTCCTAACTAGGGAATCATTCATTCTTTTAAGTGAACTCCTTTTTCAACTGGCTAGACTTTTCTCTTTCATTCTGTACTCTGTGAAAAATAACAGAATTGCTTTTTGTTGCCCTTACTTATAAGACATGGAGCACCTTTTCATTTATTTCTCTTTAGCTCACATTACTGACAGTCTGACTCACTTAACCTTATCAAAACAGAAGATAAATGTTGGAATGGCAATACAATAAATGCCATTTCATTGTCATTTTCACCTACAGTATACTAGTGAAACAAGGAAACTCATGATTCTAAAATGAAATGCAAATAAAAAAAAAACAAGTTAAAGATAATGAGCTCCTGATACTTCTTATGTTTTCTAAACAGTTACTTGTTTCAGTTTCTCCAAAGGATAATGTATTCCACGACTTCTGGTGAATAATCTAGAAAAAGAGGAACATTTCTATTTTGGCAACACATTTTGCTTTCAACATAAAAAATGCCATTGATCACATTGCTCATGTAATGATGTTAAGTAGAGGCCTTCAAAGAAACATAAACGTAACAATTTAAAAGCACAGCGTTCATATGGTTGGTAGTTTCGACATGTAATAATTGGCTTCTGAGATTTGCTATAGTATATGTCACTGCTCTTCTTTTTTATCTGCCATATCACTTAGTTTTATAATCACATTGTCATTATAACCCATGACCACTGGTCACTTTGCCAAGGTTGCTGCTACATGAAAGATATTTTATATAAATAAAGTGGAAGGACCGGGAGAGAACATGTGCTCAGGACTTTATTTCCCATGGATCACTATGTGGCAGCCCCCTGGGTTCCTATGCTACCACAGAATACTACAGGGCATGCTTCCTTACCCAGAAATGTTTCCAGACCAGTCCTACAAGACCCTGGAAGTGCTCCTCAGGAATACATAAAATGAACCATCTGTCACTGCTTCAGGAGCCAGAATCGGGAGGAAGGTGATGAAGCAAATTGGAGGATGGAGGAGGCAGAAAGAGAGAAAGAAGACGAAGACAAAGGGTTGAAGAGTGTGTAGCTTTGTAACTGTGCTTCTTGTATTGTGTTGTGTAGGTGGGAAACGATTTTGGAAGTTTTTCCCACAACATAAACCTGTGTGCGGTGGTGGACTTGTGCCTGGTGTCTGTCTGTGTCAGGTTTGGGAAGCTGGAGTGCCCCCTGTAGAATACTATATTATGTACACTGTCCTCTGGTTTCTCTTACATCTAAGGGGTGCAATTTTCCAATTCCATTGTGAAAAACTAAACTAAAGAGATGATGCTTTGACAACTTTTTCCAACCTGACATTCACAACGTCCTTATTGGTTCTTACATTGATGTATAACTGATACAAAAATTAATTGTAAACAAATTAAATGTATACAAACAGACCTTACTCATAAATTGTCTTTAGTGCTTTAATATCAGTGATTGAGGACAGAGAGAGAATAATGAAATTCAGTGTACCTCTACTTAGAAGGTCAGAGGGAATAAATGGCAGCAGTCACAAAAATGTCCCTCTGTGGGGTACCTCTGCTTATTGGCTACTGTTGTTATGGTGTGGCACCAGGATGTTTTGTAGAGTAGTATAGGTTTGTGCTGTACTGCTGCCATATATTTTGATTCTATTTCATTACAGCTTTTTAGGAAGGAACATTTGATTCAGATCATAAGCATTTAATTATTAAATGAATGAAGGAAAAGTACTGGATTAAAGTGATAAAGGCTATCTGCAAAAAAAAAAAAAAAAAAAAAAGTACTGCATGTACAAATTAATGTAAAATACTGAACCTGAGTCACACTTTGTGGTGCAGGATATGAAAAACGGCTCATCTATTTACATAGATACCACTCACACACTTCTTTTCCACCCTGGGGTGCAGGAGGTAGCTTCTTTCTAAACTTCAATTTTCCCACCCTTACATTTGCATATTTTAACGAACAAAGAAATCCAGCCTAATCCCCACCTTCTGATACAAAAACTAATCTGACATTGAAATAACCTAACCTTTTGGCTGAAGTGTATACTGTACTGTGCTTGATAACTGCAATCTGCAAATCAAAAGTCAATGGTCACATAGGCAAGTCAAAAACGAATGCCCTCCCATTGAATAAGGTAATGCCACTGGCTCATGGGTTCAAAAAGTTAGACTCAAGAAAAATACAAGTAAGAAAATAGATGCAGCAAGAGAGACTTTGGATAGATATGCAATATTCCTTGTAATACTGCTTTTAAACCACAAAGCTATTAATATAAGTTATTCAATTGATAGTCATTTTACTCTGTGTATGAACAATAAATACATAGCTGTTCTATACAGTATTGCTATTTCTCAAAGCAGACAAAAAGCATTTGTAATATTCAATGGGTTAAACTTGGGATTATTAACATCTAGGTCTTCATGGCCAGCACTACTACAAACTGAAATAATATTCTTCTTATAAAACACCATGTACATGCAGCAAAGCTGCAAAAATATGAAAAGAATTGCACGAAGTAAAGGGAATCTGAAAAATAAGTAATTTAGCCTCACAGACATAAACAATAAAAAAGGGAACCTGGTCTCATGTGCTCCATATCACAAGAGCTCACAACAAACCAGGAAACTGAAGGCCACTGTTTACTTGGCCATGTAGCTTGTAATAATCATCAGCAGAAAAACCACACCTCATCACTACATCTACTTTTTAAGTAAAGCCTGCCAAACTCTTACATCCAGACTCACATTGTCCTCCACAAATAAAAAATAAATAAATAAATAAAGGGACTTGCATGACTGTCACAAACTTTACTGTTGGGAAAAACAAAGTGAAATAAATAATATCTGCCAGAGGTCATAGCCACTCAGAACATGAGGCAAGTTAAATTTAAAAAAGAATGAAAAATATTTTAATTTTAAGAGTATAATCACACATCTTATGAAAAACATTAGGAAATCTTGTTTGATCCATCTCTGCCTACCACCAGACCGTGTGCAGAACAAGTTACACATGGAGGACAGAATGCTAGATTACTGGTGGATGCTGTCAAGGTTTAAAGGTTTGCCCTTTGTTTCTTTCCCCCCCATTTATATCAAGATTCAAGTACTTTTGTTTCATTTTTATTTGCTTACATTTTACTGCCATGTCATTGATATCATTATCTACCTTTTTTGTTTTTTGTAAATCGTAATTATCACAAAATATGATGTTACTGCAGCCATGTTATTTAAGGTTAATTTGTAAATTGTCTGGCATCTGCTTTTACTTTTATTCAAAGCAAGGCCCATAATTGGTGCTTGATGTTAATTTCTAAACAACTCAAAAATCCCATTCCATTAATATGTTATTCAACATTGTTTATTTACTGACTAACATTGGGAACAAGCTAGATGTCCTGCTACTTATGCTTTGGGCCTGCCAAAATCCAAATGCATAAAAAAAATGTTATCATGGAATCTCTCAGGTCACTAATTGTTTTACAAAAATTAAAACTTGTTAAGAGACTCAAGGACATGGGGTACAGATAAAAACTGGTTAAGCACTACAAATCAAAAGCGTATCATTAAGCAGTTGTCTTAACTTGAATAATACACCACTGGGACCACAGACCAAAAAGTGAGAAATAAGAATACATATAGACGTGGACAAATTTGTTGATACAGTTACAGCTCATTGAAAAAGTACTGTATACCTCCTGTAAAGTGATTACATGAAAAGCAGTTGTCCCATGTATACCTGCATGCCTTTGATATGTCATTGAGTAAAGCAAATCAAGTGTGAAAAGAGATTACGTATTGCTTATTTGACAAAAATTACAAAATGGCCTGGACACATTCATTTGTACCCCTACCAAACATTTTAAATACTTGGATTCAACTGATTTTTCACACTAGCTGTTTTCTTTAATTAGTATCCCATGTGTCTCCAATCATGCAATCAGTCATTCAGTCTATTTAAGTGAAGAAAAGCAGTCACTCTGCTGTTTGGTATCCCACACTAAAGATGAGCCAGAGAAAACAAAGGAGATAGTTGTCTAAGAATATCAGAATAAAAATTATAGACAAGCATGTTAAAGACAAATACCATAAGACAATCTCTAAGCAGCTTGATGTTACTGTGATAACAGTTGAAAACATTAATAAGTTTAAGGTCTATCAGACTGCAGCCATCCTCCAAGGACACAGCCACAAGAGGAAAATCAACCCTAGAATGGGCTGAAGGATAGTGAGAATGGTAGACAAAAAAACAAGGACAACTTGCAAAGAAATACAAGCTGAACTCTAAGGTCTAGGTCACAGGTGTCTGATCACACTATCCATTGCTTTTTGAGTGACAGTGGGATCAGTGGAAGACCACCCAGGAGGACTCCACAAGAAAAAGCAAGACCAGAATTTACTAAACTGCATGTTGGCAAGCTAGAATGCTTCTGGAAGGAAAGTCCTTTGGAGAGATGAGACAAAACTCGAGCTTTTTAGCAAATCAAATCAACTCCATGTCCATAAATGAAAAAAGGAAGGTTTCAAAAAAAAAAACACACCGTATCTAAACATGAAGGAGGCTTGGTTATGTTTTGGGGCTGCTTTGCTGTGTCTGACATGGGGTGCCTTGAGTATGTAAAGAGAACAATGAAATCTCAAGCCTAACAAGACATTCTGGAGCAAAACTTGCAGACCAGTGTCAGAAAGCTCTGTCTCAATCATAAGTCATGGATCCTCCAACAGTATAATGACCCAAAAACACAGCTAAAACCACCCAGGAATGGCTATTCCGAAGTGACATTATATGAGGCCTGATTTGAATCCTTTCCAATGTCTACAAAAAAAACTGAAGCATGCAGTCTGGAGAAGGCCCACGTCACACCCAACACAGCTAGAGCAGTTTGCACAGGAAGAGTGGGGCAAACTACTTGCTGACTGGAGCAGAAGTCTCACGGACAGCTCCAACAATCACTTGCTTGCAGTGTTTGTCAGTAAAGGTTGAGCAAAAAAACATTAGGTTAAGGGTCCCACCATATTTGTCCAAGCCACTTTCATTTGTGTCATTATTATTAACACCATTGAATAAAAACTCTAAAGCAAAATTTGATTTTTGTTAAATATGGAATGAACAATGATGGATGCCAATTACTTTTGTCAGTTTCAAATTATTTCAGAAACAATTATGGGTTCTTTATTTTTCATGAAAAGAGTACAAACAAATTTGCCCATGTCTACATAAGCAAATGTTAGAAAATATTTCTTTGCATGGAGAAATATACACACATGCAACAAGTAGTAGTGTATTATAAAGGCACATATTGGCAATTTTCAAATCTCAGTATTTTTTTAATACATTTAGTGATAAGGACTTGATGAGGTAGGATTAAAACACAAGTTCTCATTAAAAGCTTCTCTTTTGTTAAGTTCTCCAATTAATGTGGCTCTACAAACACAATAAGTGGTGTTTATCTTCCTAATGAAAAGATTTAATCATAGACGACATCAAGGTTTACAGGCAAAAGAACACACTAGTGCAAGAAAGACTTGATATAAAATCAGATTTTATGATATGATCATAGTGGTTTATAGTGTATACAGAACATTTTAATGATTTTTATCTCAATGACTTATACAATTAACTGAAGATGCTATTATTTAAAGTAACATGCAAAGGTATTTAATTCACCAGTTTGGTAACTATGCTTTTCTTGAAATTTGTTTCCATTCATCCTGCAGTTTGGAAGTTGGGTGTATGTATGAAAAACTGGAAAATGTGAGGGACAAATACGTTCACCCATAGAAGACAATGTATTGACAGAGGAGCAGTGAACCTGGAGGACAGGATCATTCACTTTTCTTGCATGCTACAAGCACCACCAACTAGCATTCAGGCATGACGCGATGGAGAAGTATAAATTGCTTTCAATGGCATAGTTATGTTCTTAGGTTTCGATGCAGAAGTATAAATCACCCTTAAGTCTTGTCACAGTTTATTGTTAAAATATAAATAATTTATCAAAGATATTTATCTAAGAAAAAAACACTGGAATTAATTTAGGCATCAAATTACTTCAGAACTACTACTATGCAATATCACGGTTTTTATAGATCTGTTTGTACACATCATTTCAAAGAGCAGCCTATTCATATTTTTGAATAGTTAGTTGTATCATCATCAGTAAAAAACAGAGGGCTGCCTCCTTTACAACTCATTTTGGGACAGAAACTGTCTTCCCTGCTACTATGCTCCTGAATCTACTGCTGTAGTAATAGCAGATTTTAAACAATTCTCTTGTACCCTGAAAGTGACTCTTTAACCTGAGGCATCTGAATTTCTGTTGTTTTATGCTACAAACATTAAACATCCATCACAGCAAACAAAAAGCTGGCTTCCTCTTTTCATTAAAGACAATGTGAAATAACCAAAATATTTCAGATTTTGTTTTGTTGTTGTCCTTTTTAAAGAGCTTTAAAGGGCCCTTTCAACATCAACAATACTCCGCCAACCTGCAATCTAGTTATCTGTGGATATGACACAAAATCCCTGAAATAATGTGACATTAAAAACAAAATAATGGCGACTTGTATGACATTGTTGCATCTACTGTAAAGGAGAAAAAAGAGACAGCCAGCTTAGTTTAGTACAAATGTTATTTCTTTATCAGTTGGTAGCAGCACTGAAATAGTATTTTGGGTTTTCTTTTTTATCCAACCAGAAAACTATGGTTTATGCATCTTGTTCTTTACTTTTAATATTTTGTTCTGTATTCTTTGGTTTCCCAATAAACAATCAAATTAATTTTACACATTTTTGTAAGCTGCTTAAATAAATGATGAGAAGGAAACACTGTACTTAAAATCCCTACAATGCAACATTCATTACATTCAGTTGTGTCATTTTTAGATCAATTAAAGATTCACTTTATCTTCTGGACTCAAATCATAGCTGGGGAAGGGAAAAAGTGAATAATCATTGCATTCGTGTTTAACTAATAACAAGTGGGTGTCTAAAGTGCATTTCAGGTATAAAGAACAGTGTTCCTGACTCTGCTTTCTCTTTGATTACTTTGTACTTACAGTGAATCCAGTTTCTGTGAAGGGTGGTGTTTTCAACTACTGTATTCATTCAAAAGCTGCAGTTTTCATGTGTGTCTTTTAAGGAATCCTCATAAGCTCTTCAGACTTTACAGATACAGCACGAACAAAAATGTAAAAATACTAATAAAATATATAAAACACCACATGCAATACAAACATCCTCATAGCACCCAGAAATACTAACTTACATTTGAATATACACTGGCTAAAGCCCTATTCGGACAGGATTAGTTTTACACCAGGAGGTGGGGTAAAGTAAGCATTACTAGAAGACCCCTGTAATTTTAGTCCAGTTCAGATTTCTCATGTCAGTAACTTTTTACTGACTGAATGTTAATGTCTCAGTAAAGCTTACTGAGCTTTTTGCATTCTACTGTGTATAAAAAAGGCAGTAAATAACTCAGGTTAAACGAGTTCTATGAAAATCAACATGTCACAAAACTTCTATCATTTCCTCTGAAATCAGCACTTCCCTTGGGATTTCAGTAGTACTAGAGTGTTGTACCATGTTAACCATTATGAATGTAGTGAGAAGTCAAGCAAAATGACACCTTTTATTGGCTAACTAAAAAGATTACAATATGAAAGCTGTTGAGGCAACTTAGGCCTCTTCTTCAGGTGAGATTTAACCTGAGTTGCCTCAAAAGCTTGCATATTGTAATCTTTTTAGTCAGCCAATAAAAGGTGTCATTTTGCCTGGGATTTCAAAGATTTCTCGGAAAAAAAAAACTGAGTCAGTTACAGACTTGACCGGACTACCTTTAACTCACATCAATCCAGTTTATACCACTAGCCAGTAATACATACACATGCATACACACTGCACTACTTTAAAGGAAGTTCACAGTTGGCAAGCTAGACGTTAACACTAATGTCATCCAGTTTGTAAGCCATGGCTACTACCATTAAAGGAATACTCCATCTAACAATGATATTTTTTCTTATGTTTTTTACCCCATGTAGTTTACAGTGATGGCCGTGAAAATGTTTTAATCTCTTGTTTTCATGCAGAATGGAGAAAAAATATCTATAATAGAAGACAATAGTGGCCAATGCTGTAGATGTGGTTAAGGAACTTTAAAAAAAAAAAATGTGGGTGATCCTTTAACTAGATAGTTCACTAGCTACTAATATTTTACTTTTTTTTTGTTTTGTGAAGTAGCACCAGTTATATAGCATTAATGCACAAAATTACAAAACTATTGATGATGCACCTCTCTTTGTAATTTTTCCAGACATGTGAATCCATGTAAAATTTCCAACATTGTGTGGTAACAGTGACTTTACAGACATATGTCCTGAAAGCTTATCAAATCCAAACAGGGCTTAATTTGACAACTCTAATGCTTTTAACAGCCAAAAACATTTTTTTAGGAAAGTTTCCTCAGAGTACAATTTTCTCTCTCTCTACATCTTTATTTTAACAAAGTTTGAACCCCAATTGACACACAACTGATCTTAAACACGTGAAAGCCATTACGTCACAGAATACATGACCCAGCAAGTGTTGTCCTAGAAAACAAAGGGCACTAATTGTGATAAAACCAAATACGAAAGGAAAATAAAAAGCAAAACTAAATAAATGTTATTTCCCAAGTTCTTACAAATGGTTTTCTCTTGTCTGTCAAAACTATCCTCTTGGAGTGTGCAAAAGGGAAAGTTCCAGTGTGAACATGTAGCAGACACAACTGTGACTACTGTATTTAGCTTTCCTAATAGTGACTTTAGCCATAGAAAAGAGAAAAGGATCCTTTATTGATGGAGGCGAGAGACCAAATAATCACAAGGATAACAAAGGATGAGATACAAGATGAGCTGTCTGTTGACTGGGAAAAATGAGGACAGACTCCAAAAAAGATTAAATAACCAATATTCAAGTACACTTATTTGTTAATATAGTACATATTACCAATTAATAGAACCTGGGTTTCTCCATCTGTATTATTCCGTCATCATTAGTATATTTGTAAATATAAATGACACTTGTCAAGTCATTTGTATGATTTTTGAAGGCTGAGGAGTCCAGTCTTATTTAGGGCAAGCAGTTCAATTTACGAACAGTTCAGGCAATATTGTCAATGGCAATAGTAGATCTAGGTGGGTGATCTAGATCCAGGTTTCTCCTTTAAAGTATATTTTTTTGAATTTCTGAAAACATGCAAAAGCAGCAAGGAGATTTTGACCAGACAAAACCTGCATTAATTTTTATGACTGATAAAAATGACATATCTTTTCTGCAAATTTCTCACATAAACTTACTGTGCAGTCATCATTCATAAGGCATATTAAAACCTACTCTGTTAAACAGGATCCACTGGGTTAGCCTCAAAAAATTCTAAAAGATTCACTTAGACAATAAGCAATAGGACTGAAGAAAAATGCACGTTTCATTGGAAAAACAAGTTACAATCTAGCTTGTTGGATGGCTTGTTCAAAAGCTCACTCCATTACTCTATGCTGAATGTTATGTTCATCCCATCTCGTTTCTATTTAATCAGCTCCCCAATCCATTAGAATTGATAGCCTTTGGGGCACATGAATACCCTGCCATCACGACTGCACTTCACTGGGAAGAGTTAAAGACAACACCACCAATATTACTGTATAATATTAACAATAAGAGCAGCTCACTACTGAAAACAGCAAATATAGGAGGCAGTCAGGATCGAACTGGGGACTCTTGATTACAAGTCAGCAAATCTTCCCACTACGCCTCAGAAACTGTTGTATCGTCCTTGAACCTTTTGTGAAAGTGTTTATTTGATTTTTGGACTTCAGACTTCACACATTCTATAGTTTATGCCTACAATTTGTAACATTTATTACTAAAATATGCAAAAGTTTGTTTTAACAATATGTTTATACAGATTACTGTAGAAATGGAACACACATGAAATGCATGTGTTCCAAATAACTATTATTTCCACTCTAAAACTCCAGCACTTCACTCCCAGATAATCAATCAAGGCATGAGCTGGGAGAACATTGTGCACGTTCTGCGACAGTGGGGGGGGGGGGTGGGGTGGAATAGCAGGCTGCTTGCTGCTTGTCTTAACTGGCACATTTACAGGACAAAAGACACTGACGGAGAGGTGCGAACGGATTTAAGGTGGGCTGGATTTACGAGTTTTCTCGTAGGCTCTGGTAATTCTAGTGTTAAACAACTTCAGCCAATCAGGGCCTCACAACAAGATAAACCCACTCTACAGACATTATTTTTATGTGTTAAAATAACCCAAATGTCAGCAGGAGTTTAGAATGTCAAAAAGCAGATGGATTAATTTTGTTTTCCTGTTTTCATATTAAAAAAAAAAAAAAAACACAAATTCCAAAACAAATACGTTGCCTGCTCTCGTCCAAACCAACAATCTGACAGAACTGAGGCATCGTCAATACATAAAGCCTGAAGTAAACAGTGTTAAGGCACTGATCTCCTAAGAAGCTGAATGCGTTCATATACTTTGCAGTTAATTGAAATACATACAAAAACAGGGACGACCATCTGGAATGATGGCTTCTGCCAGTAACAACAACTGGTGTCTGACTGGATGTAGCAGTCAAATGCATGTCACCAGCTATCAATGGGCATTCTGTTAAAAGTGTTCGGTCAGACAGCAGATTTCAAAGGCAGGTGGTATGAGGAAAGTCGGACTGAAAAACTATAGGAGTGCTTGTATCACAACATTAACACACAACCAAAAAAACAACTGACTAACGTAAAAGGCACTACATAAAACAAGACTGACTGAACAGAAAAAGCTTAGAATATCAACTGTTTTTAGGACAAAAAAAATCAATTAAGGACTAATAAACAAATAGTTTCAACACCTACTGTATTTGTCTGTTTAACTAAAAAGCAGATCAAAACAGCATTGTGTGCTGGATTAAATCAAAAATCCAACTAAATCAGTCAGTGTTTCTAATTATATTAAAAACTGATTTCAGCAGATATTAATTTATTGTAAATTAATCCTCAAGACTCTATTCCCGGAAAGTCTTTTCATTTTGCTACTTATTTGCACAATCTACATGCATCCCATATCTTTCATTTACACAATGTGTAGAGCATGGCCTAGTGGTTTAGTGGAACAGAGAGCCAAGCTTTAGTCTCTCCACTAGATAAATGTGTTACTCAGTTCACATGCCTATATTCTCCTTCTACAAATTATGTACAGGTGTTGAAATTCTATACTGCATATTATGTATGAAATGGCTCTGTTGACCATTAAAACCTCTATTTGAAATGAAGAGCTGCTGTACATTCAGCGTAAAATGCTTCAAGCTTAATAATTTTCAGACATTGGCAAAATGAACCCACCAAGTTGAATAGACGAGTCCCTCCCCTTTTTTATTGGGAATTCATAAGCAACTTCAAGCAGCTAGGGAAAAGACTGTCTAACCAGTGAGCTACGCCTCCTGTAGCAAGTGCACAGACAGTATCCTAAGTACATGTCAAAACCAACTCACCTACTCCCAGGAGCTCTCATATGGCTGAGCAGTATGAAAAACAAATTTAAACCACTTTTACTCATAACCTTATTGTCATTCCCTGGTCATTACCCTACTTTGGTACCTCTGCTATACTGTCAAGCCATTTCTCCTATCAGTAGAAAGCAACATTAGAGACTGGGAATATAAAAGGATTCAATCTGTTTCTTAATAGACTGTTATGTACTTATGATATTGTAGAATAGAATGCTCCATGATGAGGAATGCAAGCAGTTGGCCAAAATCATGAAAACTGACTTTGACTTAGGGATACTTTGAAGGTTTACTTAGCCCAGGTACATTGTTAAACAGAGTTTTTGTTTTGCACTTCTTTGTCATTAAATGTAAGTTACAATGTTAATTGAAATTTAACTTATCATGAAATGTTTAAGTTCAATTATACATAGAACTTTATTTGACGCCAAAGGGAATACGGAGATCTTTTTGTTTTGCTGTGTTTAACTTGTGTATTTATGTATATAAAGGTTTCATGGTTTAGTAATATACTGCGTCAAAGAGGGATGTTGACAAGCCGGACAGAGGGTTGGTGGTGAGCACTAATACCTCTTCTCTCCCACAGATCTGCAGATGGTAAAACCACCTGACTGCACCACTTCTGCCTCCATTCCTGACATCACTTCTTGTCCTCTAAGTATGCCCTGTCTGTCCTCCCACTATAAAACCAGTCAACAGCCACAGGTCAAGCAGTCAAAACTCATTCTGCTTAGGCTCAGTCTGAAGAGACTACTGGTTTTTTTTTTTTTTTTTTTGCTTGTCTTAAATGTTTTTCCTTTTCCCTGCACTACAATATAAGGGGTGGACCCCAAACTCTTTTCTGTGGTGATCACGTTTTCTTACAACTGCTAATCCATTATATATTTGTATATTTATATTCATAGAATTCGTAGTCTGAATCTCGATCTGATTGTATGGGTGGTTACCTATCAGGAACACATGTGGTTGGTCTGCCAGTCTGCAAACATCTACCACGAGGCCCTCTCAGTTGTGAGAAGCAAATCATAGAATGTTACACAGATTATTGTCAAATAATGCAAAGAGTACGCAACATGTGTTTCACTCTTATTTGGGCTCATCAGGTGTACACACTTCACTGCACCCCTTTCAGGGATCGAACCACGGACATCAGCGTCAGAAGCGAAGGCTGTCAAATAAACGAACCACACGCCGTGGTGCAGTGTAAAGAGGCTTTCACTCCTCCGAAACGCCCTCTTAAATGGTGATACAATGGGAAACAAATACAGCTTTTTTTATCTTCTCTTTGCTCAATTAGCTGCTGGCATGCTGCTGCTGCCGTGCCGCGTGATCTGCATCTCGCACAGCACTTCAAACATTTAAAAGCCTGTACAGAATCTGTCCGACTCTTTGTGTTTTATTTCCGGCCCCGGGCATGGTTAAATCTTTTGGCACAAAGTCCCATCTCGCGAGACGTGAGTTCTTGATATTTTTTAGTTTATAATTTAAAAACGGAATAAGAATCTGAAAATCTAACAACATCACATTAAAGCTCAAAAAATTCTGAAAAGAATGATACCAAACATATATATGTAGGTTTTAAATTAAGCCTGATTTAAAGCGTGACAAAAATCTTGACATAAAAACATCACAGTTGCACTTTTAGGCTTAGGATTTTATATAGATAAAGATATATAGATATATATACAGAGAGAGAGAGTAGATTAAATATAAAATACCTAACATTATTCACCGTGAACCAAGCATTACCAAGTCCAGTAAAGTAACACAATACAGTATAAGATACTTTTCAATATTACAGACACTACATAAAGTGAATGTAGATTGAGTGATTTGAAAAGTTCACTTAAAAAAATGAATCATATTAATAAAAAAAAAAAAAAAAAAAAAAGAATCGTTTAAAAGGTTTGAAGGGCACAGAAACAACATTAATATATTGAATTAAAAAAAGCAGAAGGTTAATAATTCCTTAAAGAAAACCCCAGCCAACCTCCCAGCATCGCTTTGTTATTGGATAACCCAGCATGTAAACATAACGTAAGCAAATGTTCTGTAACTGCATGAAATTCTTTAAACCCCAGCAACACACACAACCAAACAAAAATGAAAAGCATAAACCTGTGTTTACTAATGCAGCAACTAGCCGGTGGAAAATTAGTGGTAATCAGGATTTGCTTTGGGCAGCCTACAGAAAACAAAGGGTGCCTAAGAAGTTGCCTTGGCCATCTGTCCATTTCACAGAAATATTACACAGCATGTACTAATGCAGTGTTAAGTCCAAGCAAATCCTGAAAAATAACCAGGCTTTTTGTGAAAACACACAGGGATAGTCTGGATGTTTTTTGGAAGGCCAAGCATTTATTAAGCATCATGTGCACTAGTTAAAATCACTTAATGTAAAACCAGTTGGGAGAGAGACAAACACACAGGAATTCAGTTTACAGTGACAGAGTCATAAGCATGGCAGAAAAACTAAGAACCTGAAAGCAGAACCAATATTGGAAAAGTGAAGTCACTGCAAAGTCAGAGAAGACTGTGTTCTGCTTTGTAGCACTGTTTGATAAGTAAACCAGGACACCATCGGGCCTGATCCTTCCTCCTATCTTAGTATATGGGCTACAGTTGATCTACACTAGCTGGAAGAGGGTGGTAACATTAATGGTGAGAGGCTGTTTTACTTAAAACTCTGGAGTGATTTGCTAAATTAATGGATAAGGTGTACCATAAATTCTAGGAGGAAAATTGTCTTACATAATGATGAAGCAAGTCAGCACTACAACAACAACAACAACAACATTTATTTATATAGCACATTTTCATACAAAAAGTAGCTCAAAGTGCTTTACATAATGAAGAAATTAAATTTAATGAAAGAAACTAAAATTACAAACACTGGACCCCTAACTTGTTAATAGTATTGTACTATTGTCATAGGCATGACAGCAACTTTTACACACCAACAATAAATCTGAATTTTAAAAGGTACAGCCATACAATCTTTTCTTTGACTTCATGGTTCTTAGTCTTAGTTAAGGAAATGCCATGAAGGCTACAAGGATGCAAATGGCTTAGTCAGTTATTTACTTTTAAGTATGTACGTGACAAATAATCTTTTACAACTGTAACCTGTCTATTTCATTATGCTCATAGTGGTAAACAGGCTTTTATTTTGCCCTGGTCTGAACCCTATGCTGTACTGACCAGCAGGTGCATATGCTGTGAAATCATGACTGACTTACAAAACATTTAGAGTGCTGTTCAAATAGTTGGTGTTTTTCTGTGTACCATCTGGATGTATATGTCAAAAGCCAACTAATGAACAAACAATACCTATAAACTGAATGCATATCCATTCTGTTTTATAAATATGCAATTTATGTAAAATGATTCATAATTATTATTCTATAACTCAAAATAGCTCCTTGATGGTAGAGTGTATTTCTGTAAATTGATCATTTTAGATTTCTGATAAAAAGCAACATATTGTTAGGTCCTTAAACATTTGAATATTGATAAAAATTGTTATTTTAGATTTATACCAAAAAAATATTGCAGCTGAAGCTGTATTTACTGAGGAAATATTAGGAACACCTGTATACCTGCTTATCCATGCAATTATCTAATCAGCCTAACATGTGAAAGCAGCATAATGCATAAAATCATGCAGATACAGGTCCGCAGCTTCAAGTAATGTTGTGATCAAACATTGGAATGGGAAAAAAATGTGATCTCAGTGATTTCAACAATGTCATGATGGTTGGTGTCAGACAGGCTGGTTTGAATATTTCTGTAACTGTTGATGTAGTGGGATTTTCATGCACTAAAGTATCGAGAGTTTATTCAAAATAGTGTGGTAAAATAAAAAAAGCATGCACTGAGCATCAGTTCTGTGGATGAAAATGCCTTGGGGTAAGAGGAAAATAGTTAGATGGATCGAGGAGCCAGAAAGCTTAACGGCAGCTTGGGTAACAATTTGTACAATGGTGGTGAGGAGTAAAGCATCTCAGAAGCATAACCCGTCAAACCTTAAGAGGACAAGCTACAACAGCAGCAGAAGACCCACTCTTGTCAGCCAAGAATAGAAAGCTGAGGTTATAGTAGACGCAGGCAAGGTTATTATAGTTTCGTCTTTTTATATTAGTTTTTATTTCTATATTTTTTCTGACCTTACTTGGAAATTCAGTTTAATTTTAGTTTTCCTTCATCGTGCATTTTTAGTTTTTGTTTAGTTTTTATTTTACAATGACATTTCTGTTTTATAATTTATTATATATATATTATATATATTACATATATATTAGTCGTAGGAGGCTGGGGGTCAGACCCGGCCGGGACACCTGGAAGGGCCGAGAGGTGGCGCATTTGTCCTCTGGGCCACGAGGGGGCAACCGCCCTGGGTTGGAAGATGGCCACAGAAGGGGAGCAGGGAGGCTCAAGCCCA
The DNA here is from genome assembly GCF_900747795.2 of Erpetoichthys calabaricus. NCBI lineage: Eukaryota > Metazoa > Chordata > Cladistia > Polypteriformes > Polypteridae > Erpetoichthys > Erpetoichthys calabaricus. The sequence goes on from NC_041406.2 coordinate 97,480,568, forward strand.
TTGGGGCCCGTGCCCACCACCAGGGGGCACCCTGAGCCTCATGGAGCCCGGGACAAATTTACTTCCACCACACTCCTGGACGACGATCCTTCCAGGGACACCCGGAGTGCTTCCGGGTGCTCTCCTGACACTTCCGCCACACCAGGAAGTGTCGTCAGGCAGAACACCTGGAGCTCATCTGGGTAAGAATAAAAGGGGCCGCCTCCCTTCAATCAGTGAGCTGGAGTCTGGAGTGGGAGCAGGACGAAGCTCCCGTGGAGAGGAAAGGCAGCCCAGGGACAGTGAGAGAAAGGCCCGGGAGGAAGGTAATTTGGGCAAGGAGCACAGTGTGTTGTGCGGGACTGTGTTGTGTTGGTTGGAGAGCAAAAAATAAAGAAAAGTTTTATAAAGATGCGGTGTCTGTCTGATGTTGTCCGGGCAAGTCTCACAATATATATTAGTTTCATTTTTAGTTTTAGCAATTATAGTATGGTTAAAGAGTTACTATGGAGTTTAGTTTTTGTGTCACAATGAGACAGAACTGTACACTTAATGAGTTTGGATATGAGTTTAATGTTAGTGGAAGCTTACTACACTACACGACACACTTTACTATTTGGTTTGTTTTTGTCTGATAATAACAAGCATAATCAAAACCAGATACTGAATATGAACAATTTTACACAATTTTATCCATCCATCATTCAACCCGCTATATCCTAACTACAGGGTCACGGGGGTCTACTGGAGCCAATCCCAGCCAACACAGGGCACAAGGCAGGAAACAAACCCCGGACAGGGCACCAGCCCACCACAGGCCACGCGCACACACACACCCACACGCCAAGCACACACTAGGGACAATTTAGGATCGCCAATGCATCTAACCTGCATGTTTTTGGACTGTGGGAGGAAACCAGAGCACCCGGAGGAAACCCATGCAGACACAGGGAGAACATGCAAACTCCATGCAGGGAGGACCCGGGAAAAATTACATTTTTAAGGCAAAAGTGATTGGTTAGCAACAATATGTTGATCTTGTATGACGACCTACTCAGTCTCTCGATAAGTGCCGCTTTATTTTCAAAAATCGGGAGTGGTCTCCCCTCGACTTTCTCGTGTACTCAGATATGGGGATGGATATCTGAGGAGTAAACTGCAAGGCAATGATTATATTATGTAAATTAAAGAACCTTCAACAACAAATCAAATTAATAATATTGATCAAATGATTATTAAAGTTGATTAAATCGGACTCTACAGCTGCATAAAAAAAAAAATCAAGTATGTTCAGGTAATGTACCACTTCTGGTTGATGGATTTGGCCCAAAAGTTAACAGAGATCTACAATTTTGGTGTAACAACCACATGCCAAATTTCATCCATCTATCTAGTTGAGTTTTTGAGTTACCGTGTTTACGCACGCACACACAGACAATTCCAAAAAAACGGTATTTTCAGACTTGGGAAGGTCTAAAACATCAAGATTCATCAAAATCTTCAGGTCGAATTTTTTTCATGTTTATACTTTCTCTATACAGTGAATTACTGTCAACAAAAAGCAGGCACCTGAGAAATAAACTGAAACGTTACTCACTCGTGATTTTTCTGTCCGTACGGTAAAGTTTTTGTTTCCACCATATTCCAGTTTCAGGCGTTTGAATTACATCTTGATATACAACAAGTGCAAATAAAGGCGGTACATAAATCACTTTCTAATCCACATGCTTTAAGTGCGTATTCAGCTCGCTCTGTCACTGCAAATGCTGTGTGAACTGCCGCCCTCTTTCACCAGCCGCCGTTCATCTATCCATCCATTATCCAACCCGCTATATCATAACTACAGGGTCACTGGATGAGTAAATGCGGGCGGCTCATGGTGGATGACTTTCAGTTATAGAGTTAAAAGTTATAAGGGTTAAAACTAACAGCAAGAATATTCATTCAAAAACGAAAACTAAAATTATTTTAGTAGATTATTATTTTATTTCAATTAGTCTTTCCAGCTACTTTAATAGTTTTGTTTAGTTTTTCATTTCAGTTTTGTTAATAATTATGAATATGGAGGTCCAAAGAGCTGTCAATGCAACTAAAACAGGCCATTATAAGACTAAGAAAGCAAAACAAACACATCAGAGGGAGAAGGACAGAAGACACATTAGTAGTAGCCAAATCAACAAATTGGTATATTTTAAAAAGAAGGAACACAATGGTGAGCTCAGCAACACCAAAATGCCTGGGTAACTACAGAAGACTGCTGTCCTAGATGATTTCTTAGTAACCTATTCACATTTAGCAAGAACACTCTTCAGGAGGCAGACATACTGTATCACTGTCAAAGTCTACAATCAAGAGACATTTTTATGGAAGTAAATACAGAGGGTTAACCACAAGGTGAACTCCACTGGTAAGCCCCAAGAATAGGAAGGCCAGATAAAACTTTGTCAGAAAACATCTAAAAAAGCCTGCCCAGCTCTGGAACAAGATTCTTTGGACATATAAAACGAAGATCAACATGTACCAGAGTGATGAGAAGAGTATGGAGAAAGGAACAGCTTATGATCCAAAGTATACCATATGATCTGTGAAACATGGTGAAGGCAGTGTTATAGCATGGGCATGTATGGCTGTAAATGGAACTGAGAAGCCAGTGTTAAGGATATGGCTACTGACAGAAGCAACAGAAATAATTTATAAGTGTATAGACTATATACTCAGATTTAGCCAAATGCTGCAAAATCAATAGGACAGTGCTCAACCACAGAAATGGATGCAGTGCGAAAAGCAACCCAGGTACTTTCCAGGGCAAAGAACTGGAATATTCCTCAAAGGCCAAGTCAGTTATCTGACCTCAACCCAAATGAAAATGCATTCATTTGATGAAGGCAAAACTGAAGAGAGGAAGACCAGTGAATGAGCAGCAACTGAAGACAACTGCAGTAAAGGCCTGTCAAAACACCACGAGGGAGTAAACCGAACATTTACTGATGTTTGTGGGTTCCACACTTCAGCCAGTCATTGACTACAAAGGATTTTTAGCCAAGTATTAAAAATGATCATTGTATTTATGATTGTTAGTTTGTCCATTTACTTTTGAGCCCCTAAAAGAGGAGGAGTAGGGGGTATGTATAAAAAATGCCTGTCATTCCTAAACAGCTAATACATTGCTGTTAAACTCTTGAATTAAGGCTGAAAGTCTACACTTCTATAACATATTGATTGCTTCATTTCATATTCATTGTGGTGGCTTAAAGAGACACAATTATGAAAATTGTGTCACTGTCTAAATACTAATGGATCTAACTTTACCTTTATAACGCTTCAACAAAGCCCAATTTAAAATTATTGCTGTTAATAAAAACTAAAGGGAAAAAACAGCATACCACTCAATTACATAAAGGATTTAAAGAATACTGAAAGCATGTACTTCCATGCCACTGTTCTTTAGTTGATAAGGTAATTCACATCCCAAAATGTGTAAAAAATGCTCATAGTGTAGTATGAAAATGTTGGAAGGTTATGTTGCCAATACATCTGTCTAATATGACTAGAAGATTAGACTTCAGAGACTTTTGAAGTGAGATGATTGTGGGAGTCATCTGACAGGCAATGGTGCAATTTGCCATTTCAGAAGGTACAGTGTCTAAATGAATGTTGGTGTGAATGTCAAGTTGAAAGACTTTGTGCTCAGAAACACAAACTTCAAGTTTATAATATGTTGGTCAATGGCAAAAGAGGCAAGAAATTCAAATTCAAAAGACTGCTAATATCACTCTGGGGTATGAGCAAAGCTCATCAAAAAGAGTCCATCAAGAACACTACAGGGTAGGAAACCATAGCCAGGGTATAGTGTGAATTTCCCATTGGGATTAATAAAGTATCTATCTATCTATCTATCTATCTATCTATCTATCTATCTATCTATCTATCTATCTAGTGAACAAATCATTAAATTACTTCTCAAAGAAAATTCAGTTGTGTAAAGGGCACACACAATGTATTAAATTAACAGAGGAGACATGGGATATGGTAAGATGAACTTTTCTTCATTAAGTGTTCTTCAAAAATGGATGAATGCACAAGTAGCCAAAACAGCTCCAGTGGACTGAAACAAAAAAAGTGGACAAATGTTTAACTGAATTATATGGAAAAGGAGGACACATTCATTATATTAAAGTATGTGAAGGAACTTCAGAGGATTGAACCCTGCTATTTTATGAATGTATGAGAACAGCTTTCCATATCATTGTAAAATGAAATGGCCTACACTTGATAAAAGACTTCTGTCCAGGTAAGATGGTGACAGGAGAGCTGAGCACTTGTTTACAAGCAAAGAGATTAAGCTGTAATAAATGTGCAAACAGGCCCTCTTATTTGCCCTAGCAACATGGCCTGATCACATAACTGATTCCAGCTGCTACTCTTCCTGCTCTCTGACAGCTGCTTAAGTAAACCTGCAACAGATAATAAATATGAGAAGATAATCTGGACTGATGAGATTTGAGCATTTAGGCCGAAGGAGCCTTGTGCATTGGCATTATCTGTAAAATCAACCCTGATTTAAGGACAATAACCATCCTGGGGTGAAGAGCAAGAGCACCAACAATTTGATGGAATTTACATTTAAGTCAGTGCACCATTCATAGGCACCAGGGTGATGTGTAAAAATGCAGAGCTGCAAATATTTATACAAGAAAATGAAATCTGAGAGTCTGCATGGGAGGAAAGGATTATTTATTTCCGTCATACTAATAGCTTTCATCAAATTATTATAGTCTGTGTGAAACATAAGTTAGATACAATAACCTCTTTTTTTTTCTAAAAAGGCACAAGTACGGTGCAAGAAATAGAAGAGAAATAGCAGCAACGTAAGCTTTACCCAAAAAAACATTGCAAAGTTTTGAATGCCCTCTCCTAAGACACATAATATTCAATAATGAAATGAAGCACAGCACCATCTAAGAAAATAAGATACTCTGGTTGCTAACAGAGGACCTAAATGACAACAGGACAGATTTGTAACATCAAACTGCCCATTTCATGCACAAATCTGTCAAATTTACCCATAATAAACCTGTGCCACCAAATGCTGTAGAGATGAACTGTGACATTTTAACTTGTACCACATTTACACTACCCCTCTGATGTGACCTGAATCCAATTGGATTTTGGTATAAATATCCAAATGCTGATGGTATCTAATTTTTTGAGATCTGATTCATGCTGCCTTCATATGTGGTACTGAATTCTGATTTAATTCCAATAGTCTATATCTGATCTGAGTTTAAATAATCAGATCAATTTCTTGTTGAAGGAAGTGTCCTGACTATGTCATTTTTGTAAATTAAAAAAAAAACAAGATGGAGGCACAGATGTTCGAATGTTACTCATCACATTTGAAAGCTCTCCAGTTACTGGGAGTCAGCAACAGTTAACCATGGTGTCTCACCACTTGGTTCCTGGTTCCAAATTCTTTGCTGAATGGAGGTGAAGAAAATCTTGGCAGAAAATACTAAGGTACTGTATATAGTGGCACAGACCTTCTGTCAGTCAGTACATTTAGAAAATAAGCTCTGCTTATAAAATGTAGTAAGACTGAAGAGCATTAGCAGATAAAGACATTTGGGGATGAATGTTTATACCTTACAGGAATCATTAAGTCACAACACAAAATACACTGAAATTTAGTGATAAGGTGGTTATTTCACACAAGGAAGGCAAAAGCTTTGAGGTAGCATAGTCATTTTTAAACAGATCTTGGCAGATGGGCAATTTTCACTCCTTTTCCCTGCACCACAAGACATTAGCCTACTCAAGACTGCCTGAAAGTACAAGCCGGCTGTCTGGGTGTTAGTGCTCTGGTCACTGTGCAGGCAAGTCAAGATCAAATACGGATCCTCAATTTTCCTTTGGCATGCAGCTCTACTATGATGATGAATAAAATCAAAAGTTACCAGAGTGATAAATTGCATTCCATACTTGACTGATTATTTCCTGCATGCACCCTGTGGACTTGGTGCATTTTCTGCAAGCATCTTCTGTCACCATAGTTTAAGGACTTAAACATGAAGACTGTGAGGGGGAGGAAAGACTAAAGTAAGATGGTGCTTTAAGACGGCAATGAAAAAAATGTTACTGTTTTATGGGAGTTCCTTTTTCACAGTCAACTCTGTACATCCACTGTAAGATTAAGGAACTTCAGCAGCTTCAAGCAGTAAGAAATGGTGGGATAAAATTACTCTTAAGTTAAAAGCACAATTCATGCTGTTGAGATGAGACAGCAAAGTTTTCATCTCATGTACATTTAGAAATATTCTCAGTTTATTTGAAACTGAAGATGAAGTAATATGTCTAAAAGTGGATAGGCAGGCAGGGGACTCATGGTGCATCTTTGCTATAATGAACAACCATGGGTTGAAAAAAAATCAAGACATCTGCCAGGAAATGTTAGGAGTACTATTCTTCGTATCAGATTTCTGGCACCATCTATAAACGTGCACAACCTCTCTTCTTTACAATGCCACAAGGGGTAAATAAAGTATTTGACTACTAGAGACTGGAAGAGCTGCGACACACAGTTAGGTCTATTTTTTAGGTATTCTAACTAAGTGTATTTAAAGCTTAACTCACATAAAATTTAAATATAAGTTTGCAAATACTGCATCTGAAAAGGATAGTAAATGAATTTGTTCATCTGGGTAAATAAAATGTCTAGCTGCAAATACGATGTGCACATTTCCTTTTTTTTTCCCCCCGAAAGACTCTGACTGGACCAAAGCAATTAAACATTCCAGCCATGCCCAATTCATGACTAAAGTACTTTTTAATTGCACACTTGGGAATTTTTGTTTGACTGCAGGTATAAATGTTTTTAATACATGAAGGAGAAAATTTTCCATCTGATGAAAAATTATGTAAAAGGGGATAAGATGAACTGCTACACAAAAGAAAAAATATTTTTAATAATAATATTACTAGCATTACACTATTCAAAAGTTGTATATGCACCAATGGTCCAACTCCAAGAATCACAATCTTACATTCACTTTTTACACCAAAATCTCAAAGGAGAGTCAGTCTGACTACATGGACCACTACATAATTTTCTAAATCAATGTTCTAACTGTCAAGTCAATGAATATGCCAGGTTTGGACATTCTTTGCATAACTTTTATGTATTTCCATCAAATGCTCCTTTTTTGTTTTATATACTAAAAATAAGCAGACTATAAGGTTTAAATTGGGTCTGCCTCTGTTTTCATGAGTAAATCCTACATCCCAAAAACCTGTGTTAGGTTAAGTGGAAAATTTATACTGATCATGTGTGTGTCTGCTTGTAACTGGCTTACCCCGTCCCCAACAGATGAGTTTCAGCCTTGCAACTTCTATTGCCAGGATAAGCTCCAGTTCCTGCTAGATAAAGCAGCTCTGATAACGTACTGAATGAAAAAATCTTAGTATATTTACATTAAAAATAGCAGCTGCAACAGTGAGGCTGTACATAAATTGCTGCTGTTTGAATAAACAGAGTGTTTCCTGGTTATGACTTGTCTGTTGTACAGAAATATATTCATGAACTTAAATGCTTGGATATTAATGGGCACTCAAATCAATCTGTGACATTATTATGCACAGCACTACAGAGCTCTTCTCCCCACTTGCCATCCTACCATGATTACATCATCAGGAGTCTCCTGGTCACAGTCCAAGGTAATATATTACAACAGAAAGGTCAGAATCATACTTGCTTCAAATTGAAATTTTTGTGCACGTTCATGATTAACAACTGTTGATAAGTAATATTTTAACAAGACCAGAGCCAGCAATGTGCCACACATTTGGTAAGGGCCTACTTACATAACATTAAAACAAAGCATCCTTTTGAGTCAAATGAACTTGTCAGACAATTACGTTAAAGGAGTTAAGGTTCGTATTTCTTTTTGGCATCTAGCTTGGATTACTACACACCCATCTGCTTATTGGACTTTCAAAAAAAAAAAAAAAAAAAAAAAAAAAAATTTTATGGTTTTAGGCCTTCAAAAACTCCTGTTTTAAGTTGGAATGAGATTGACAAGCCATAGAGGCATGAGTCCTACACTTTAAGCAAGAGGGGAACCATTAAAATCCTCTAACTTTCACCTGCAAACAAAACAAATGCTTCTTTAATGTAGTCTGTTAAATTGAAATATTAAAATACGAACCAGAATCCCAAAAATAATATCAAAGCACAAAAGGTCAAATGATGCACAGATTTCTAAAATAAGGAAGAAAAACAAAACGAAATTCTAATGCTGCCGCAAAGAGAGAACAGCAAATGAAAATTAGAAAAAAAAATGCAACTTGTAAGTTAAAAGAAAAAAAAAAAAATACAAATACTACCAAAAATGTTAACAACCAATAAGCAAAGGAAAACTGTAAAATTTACCAAACTTTGCACACCAAGCTACTACCTCAACAAGTTTCACTTCCATACAAGATAAATGAAGATGTCAGTTCTATTAACTTAGGACCACTTCATTGATGTTTTCAGGTCATTTAGCATGGACTGGTGTTCAGTCAATATGGCATGCCACAAGGGTGGGGGCAATCAAACCAGAAGATTTGCTAAGAAAACTGTAATGAGAGTCAGTTTGAAAAATAAAAACAGTGGTCAAAACAAAATGCCAAATGTGCTAAATGGGGATTTCCTCCATAAAGCAAAAATAGGGCAGCAAAAACTTATTTTATGCGCAAAAAAAAAAACAAAAACATAAAAGCTGGCGCTTAACAGGTATTACTGCAAGTAGTAATACACAGATTTCATCTGCATGAAGACTTTTGAGATGTCAGATTAGTGTATCTGAGACCATTGTTATTAGAACCGAGCAGTATACAGTAAAACTCTTACTCTAAACTTATTTTCTACTTAAGAAAAAGGCTTGTTAATATCTTAAAAGATCTACACATATATACATGACAAACCCCTATCTTATTTTGCATCAATGAAACAATACAACAGTGAGCTACAGAAATGAGCATGATTAATGCATGCTCTCAGTTCTACCCGAAAATAATTTTACTAGCTTTATAAAACTTGAAACCATTAACAAAAAAAAGCAGGCGAAAAATGCACTTACAAAGGAGAAAGGAGCAAAATAAATAAATAAAATTAAAAAAAAGAACTGCACTTGAAGAAATTGATAGACGCAGACCCTCAGGGTCTTAGATCATTTTGCTCTCAAAGCAGTAGAAGCAACAGCATCACACGACGTCTGGAAAAAAAAATAAATTGAATTCTCAGGTGATGGTGAATATTTTATGAGCAAGTGGGAAAGCAGCTTACCCTGTATTGATGGAAATGATTTCTATCAGTGGGTTTTTCCTAATCTTCGGCAAATCCAATCGTGCTCCCCCCAACCGTTTTCCATTATCCTTTTTCTGACCCAGTAGTCTTACAGAGTGACCTTCAAATGAAACATATAAATAGCAGTCATAACACAGCACAATAACATCGGAGTATCTAGCTAATGCAAGCAAGTGAAACATGTCCTAGTTCTGCACAATTGCTGCAAAAACTAAAAATCCTAGTAACTGGTGTAAACAACATTAAATTGTATAATATTTCACATCAAATCATACAAATAAAAACTTTTCAAATACAATGTAAACACAGTTAGTAAAAACCTACAGTTCATTACTGGGCTCTGTGATATACATTTTAAATGATTTTTTTTAATTTATTTTTTCATTTAAAGATATCCCTAACATCCACCCCCCAGTTTCTTCAGTGCCTCTCAAGTTTATAAAAAAAAAAGATAGAAAGTGGGTTGTGTAGTGCCTGGGTATTAAACAAGAAATTCACATTAATGTGTTTTGATGATCAGACATTCCTGGGTATGTCATTGTCTGGCGTGTCCTTGCACATGGCCCTACGATAGTAGCACACTGCCAGGTCTTTAAAATAAAATTCGTCTGAATTTTTTTAATAAATCTATTATAATACATAATATTATAATACATAAATCTCTTAAAATACTTTTTAGAAAAAGAATTAACAGACAATGATTAAGACAAATAAGGAAACACAGCTCCTGTCCCCACCACATAAAGTAATCCTGAAATTGTATGTACAGTAATCCCTCCTCCATCGCGGGGGTTGCGTTCCAGAGCCACCCGCGAAATAAGAAAATCCGCGAAGTACATTTGCGCAGAAACACAGGAGGTTGTAGAGAGACAGGAACATTATTCAAACACTGCAAACAAACATTTGTCTCTTTTTCAAAAGTTTAAACTGTGCTCCATGACAAGACAGAGATGACAGTTCCGTCTCACAATTAAAAGAATGCAAACATATCTTCCTCTTCAAAGGAGTGCGTGTCAGAAGCACAGAATGTCACATAGATAGAGAAAACAATCTCTAGCAAACAAATCAATAGGGCTGTTTGGCTTTTAAGTATGCGAAGCACTGCGGCACAAAGCTGTTGAAGGCGGCAGCTCACACCCCCTCCGTCAGCAGCAGACAAAGAGAGAGAGAGAGAGAGAGAGAGAGAGAGAGAGAGAGAGAGAGAAAAACAAACAAGCAAAAATCAATACGTGCCCTTCGAGCTTTTAAGTATGCGAAGCACCGTGCAGCATGTTGCTTCACGAAGCAGCTGCACAGAAGGTAGCAATGTGAAGATAATCTTTCAGCATTTTTAGACGAGCGTCCCTATCATCTAGGTGTGCGAACAGCCCCCCTGCTCAATCCCCCTACGTCAGGATCAGAGAAAGTCAGCGCAAGAGAGAGACAGAGAAAAGTAAGTTGGGTTTCTTCTCAGCCATCTGCCAATAGCGTCCCTTGTATGAAATCAACTGGGCAAACCAACTGAGGAATCATGTACCAGAGATTAAAAGACCCATTGTCCGCAGAAATCCGCGAACCAGCAAAAAATCTGCGATATATATTTAAATATGCTTACATATAAAATCCGCGATAGAGTGAAGCCGCGAAAGGCGAAGCGCGATATAGCGAGGGATCACTGTAATTCCATTAGTAACGTCACAGAGTACATCAATTGCTTTTCTTAAAATGAAACATGAAGATTTAGGTATACTGTCATCCTTTGTCTTTAAATGTGCTTTGATTGCTCATAGGCCTAGTTTTTGTATGTACAGATACAGTATTATTCTTATTAATATTGCCATTTTGAAATTTGCATACTAATGGCTTTCTTCTTGAATTAAAAGTGCAAAAGAAAACAAAACAGGCTCCAGTTCTCAGAATATCTACACCTGGATTAAGCTGGTTGACAAAATGGATGGAAGTAAATTTCTTAATAAAAGGAGACTACTCTGGCGCATTTGGGTAGCCACAAGTTGAAGTTTATCCAACAGCAAGTTTTTGTAAGTGTGCTGATAGCACACTATATATACCCAGACCTCAACAATTTAATTTGACTGCACTACAATCACCTCAAACTCAAAATACATAAGAACAGCTACAAATAAATGTAGAACAGGCTGCCCAGCACTGATCCTGGAGGGCTGTAAGTTTTTATTCTAACCCTTTTGTTGATTAGTGAGTAGATTTTGCAGCAAAATTACTCCTTTTGTCTTAATATCAACTGACTTGATATTTTAAAACTCAGACCCCTGTTCCTTGAATAGCACAAACAATGACATACAACATGAGCCAACACATGACCGACTAAGCAGTGTCCATCATACAATACTTGAATATAAAGAAAAGTGAAGGTACAGTAATGTTGATCTGCTCAGGTCCACAAAACATTCTGACAACGGTCTTAGCACCTACAAGCCATGGAATTTAATTACTGGTTTAATTATCAATCAAAATAGTTTTCTAATTAAGAAACTGGATGAAGTGGAATTGGTTGGAGTTTGAGACCCCAACTTAGCAGGTCATCAGTTCGCTCATTTCACATCTCATTTCTGTCAGGCTGTCATTTATGGAAAAAATGAGAGGGCTCCCTAAAGAAGTTCTTCTAGTTATATTGGCCTTCTGCTGGAAATCTCTTTACAACTCCTACAGTCTGGAAGACTTCATTCTATAATCTGGCCCTTGTTGAACTCCCTGCATCCAAAGATCAACAACACTTCCAAATAAAGTATATGAAACTGGCTCCAGGTTGTGCAGTTATTAAACATTTGGTTACCAGTTACTCTGTGACGAGTGGAGTGGGTTGTTTCATATATTCAGAAAAATCATTTACTGCTGCAACCTTATCTAATGTACTCTTTATATTTTAAAAATAAATATTTGATCACAAAGAAGTCTTTTCATTTTATTTAATTTGTTGTTTAATTTCTGTAATTATTATGTTTTCTAATCTTAAGAAAACATTTTTCCCTTTAAATTAATTTAAGGTTAATGTTAAAGCAGAGCAAAAGACAAAAAAAAGCAAAATAAAACAAGTTCAGTATGGTTACAAATTTGCTTTGACTATTTACTTGGAACTTTTAATAATACATCACATTGGTTTCGCTGATCTTGATAAGTCATATGAAAAAGTTTGGGAACCCCTCTTAATTCTTTGGATTTTTGTTTATGGAAACAGTATTTCAGCAGTGACATTAAGTTTATAGGATTAACAGAAAATATGCAATATGCATCATAACAAAATTAGACAGGTGCATAAATTTGGGCACGCCAACAGAGATATTACATCAATAGTTAGTTGAGCCTCCTTTTGCAAATATAACAGCCTCTAGACGCCTCCTATAGACTTTGATGAGTGTCTGGATTCTGGATGGAGGTATTTTTGACGATTCTTCCATACAAAATCTATCCAGTTCAGTTAAATTTGATGGCTGCTGAGCATGGACAGCCTGCTTCAAATCGTCCCATAGATTTTCGATGATATTCAAGTCAGGGGACTCTGACGGCCATTCCAGAACATTGTACTTCTCCCTCTGCATGAATGCCTTGGTAGATTTTGAACTGCGTTTTGGGTCATTGTCTTGTTGGAATATCCAACCCCTGCGGAACTTCAACTTTGTGACTGATGCTTGAACATTATCCTCAAGAATTTGTTGATATTGAGTTGAATTCATATGACCCTCGACTTTAACGAGGGCCCCAGTCCCTGAACTAGCCACACAGCATGATGGAACCTCCACCAAATTTGACAGTAAGTAGCAGATGTTTTTCTTGGAATGTGGTGTTCTTCTTCTGCCATGCAAAAAGCTTTTTGTTATGACCAAATAACTCAATTTTTGTCTCATCAGTCCAAAGCACTTTGTTCCAAAATAAATCTGGCTTATCTAAATGAGCATTTGCATACAACAAGTGACTGTTTGTGGCGTGAGTGCAGAAAGGGCTTCTTTCTCATCACCCTGTCATACAGATGTTCGTTGTACAAATTGTGCTGAATTGCAGAACGATGTACAGATACACCATCTGCAGCAAGATGTTCTTGCACGTCTTTGGAGGTGATCTGTGTGTTGTCTGTAACCATTCTCACAATCCTGCTCATATGCCGCTCCTGTATTTTTCTTGGCCTGCCTGGGTTTAACAGCAACTGTGCCTGTGGCCTTCCATTTCCTGATTCCATTCCTTACAGTTGAAACTGACAGTTTAAACCTTTGATATAGCTTTTTGTGGCCTTCCCCTAAACCATGATACTCAACAATCTTTGTTTTCAGATCTTTTGAGAGTTGCTTTGAGGATCCCATGCTGTCACTCTTCAAAGGAGAGTCAAAGGGAAGCACAACTTGTAATTGACCACCTTAAATACCTTTTCTCATGATTGGACACACCTGTCTATGAAGTTCAAGGCTTAACGAGCTAATCCAACCAATTTGGTGTTGCAAGTAATCATTATTGAGCAGTTACATGCATTGAAATCAGCAAAATTGCAAGGGTACCCAAATTTTTGCACAGCCAGTTTTTCACATTTGATTTAACTTCATACAACTAAATACTGCTTCATTAAAAATCTTTGTTCAGAAAACACCCCAGTACTTAGATGTTCCTAGGAAATGAAATACATACCACTGATATCTTTTTTGTTAAAAGTAAATTATTATGCAGGCTAAGAGGGGTTCCCAAACTTTTTCATATGACTGTAACTGATCTTGGCCTGTGTATGACAATCATTTTCCAACACCTAAAACACTTCTGCCACTTGAGCTCATTTTGGGGTTGGGGAAAAACTTACTTCGTCTACAGAGTGGAAAATACGCAAGCTTCTATATCAGTTGTTTCACCAGATTTTTAAGATGGACCATTTAATGGCAAACCTGGTAATTCTTTATTTTATTGTCTTAACACTACCAGATTCTTGTAATTTGATGTGTTGAAGCTCATACATACAGAAACATCAATACGCAAATTCAAGATAAGAACAACAGTAATCATCATTCTCTAGCACCACACACACAAACATTATAACAAGCACACTTAGACAAATAAACTACTGTAGAAGACTCTTAAGTCCAAGATTTTATGCATCTAAAAGCTTAATGAATTCTGGTAGTCCTGTTCAGACTCTCAATAATTTTCTCATCTTTTCTTGAATACAACTCTCAGCTGAAGCATACTGTAAGTCTAAGTGAATACAGAAACTGTAAACAGATAGTATTTTGATGGATAAATGATTTTCATTTTGGCATGTCACTTAATTTGTTGTCTTTCATTCAGACTGGGCAGTTATAGTAATTGTGAATTCATATATCAATCAATGTGCTTTAACCAAGTGAGCGTCACCAGTAAATAGTGGCCTGTCCTGGCAGAACAAACTATGAGGCATGAACCAAACCAAACTAAGGCCATCACAGTTAATACTCAAAGACACACTAATGCTCATTCATTGTGGGCCAGTATAGAGGTTTGATATAACCTAACCTGAATGTCACCTGTATAGATGGGACCAAAGTATAGGAAGGGACATGGATAGAGGAGAAGGCACAAACTTTGTTTTACTGTTCACTTATTGTGATACAAGTGCTTAAGTAAATAAAGGGTCATATATTACTATTACCATATGATACCAGTAAATTTTGTAATTACTCGATTGCTGTACTATACAAGAATATACTGAAATTTAATTAATGTTGAACAAACACAACAATGACAGGGCTGAGATTCAACTTTATTCTAATGCAGGAGCAGGAATTGAAGCATTTCTTTAATATTCTGTGGTGACCACTGCTTTTGGTCTTTACAGTGACCATCTGCATATATAAGGAAAGCTGCATTAAATCTCTGAATAATTGCAGGAAACAATGGCTTTACTAGTGTTCGCTTCAAGGTTTACTTGTATAAACAAGGCATCAGATGGCAAACTGTTTAAACAGACATATTTCTAAGCAATCTGTATGAACTCATACTTGCTTGACCAACAGTCAGGTGTGAACCATACACAATTTTAATATCAAAAGCTATTGTCAGTCTGTCCATGTGTATATCTATCAATTTCTCTTGCTACTATCTTCATCTGACTGACTTTCTCACTCTTTATTTGTTCCACACATTAATCTTAACAGTCAACCACACAAACACTGGAATTTCACCTTTCAATGTCTATAGATAAAAGACTGGATTGAGCACTTGCCCATTGTTTCAAACATATAAACATCACTTTCAAATCAATAAATTATTTTCTGCTCTGGGTTCAAATCCTGCTCTTAGTCACCGGCAATGTGGAGTTTGAATGTTCTCTTCTTGTTTGCATGAGCTTTCCTCAGTATATTCCACTTTAATTCAATTTAGGTTAACTGGTGACTCTAAATTAGCCCTGTGTGATGGGCTCTACAATGGTTAGAGCCTGTTACTTACTGCCAGGTTGGCCCTCCATCACACTGGACCTTAAAATAGATTAAGCAGGTATAAGAATGTTAGGTTTTGCTGAAGTTCTTTTAAACAGACAAGCCAAAGTAGCTCTTCTGCACTGTAATTGATACATAAGTGCCTCTTATAATTCCCTTATTTTAGATTTGTAAGTATTTGTACTTACCCTTCCTTGATAAGCATGTTCCCAAATAGTTTGCTTTTATCCCCCCCAACATAATGGCCTTTTCTGCTTTTTCACACATTGTAAAGTTTAGTTCTAGTTTTCATAACTGTCATGTTTGTTTATTCTTAGTCACTTCCTATACGTGATTAAAACAACAAGATGAGCCGGTCTCTTCCTCACCATACCATAATCCAAGCAAACAATAATAATGTGTCATATTCACTCTTGTTTTTAGGTGCCCCTCCACCCATACAAAAATAATTTCTTTATGAAACACTAATTTTGAAAGGGTGTGTTTTGAAAAAGCAGAAGTCAAAGAATTATAATGTGCCATTAAAAAGCAAAGTGATACACAGGAGTCAATATAATTTCTTATTTTGAAAACCACAATAATGATGTTGAATATGGTATGAGCACACTTCCATATAAGCACAATATTAAATTCATGTGACAACAAGGCTTTACTACGTGGTAAAGGATTCACTCAATCTGTGTTTTCTCATCACAAACAATTTAACTGTGTGGAGTTTCTTTATGGATTCCATAATTTGTGGTATTTAATAACTCTAAAATGTAATCCTGCAAATCTGTTGGAAGAAGAAAAACAATTCATTTCCTAACTCACTGATTCGGTGAAGAGCAATACATCAAAAATAAATATTGATTTATTTAAACACACAAAAAGCTGATTAACAACCAACTGAAAGCTTTCAGTGCCCAATAAAATGTGCACAAATGCTTCACAGTGGCAGAGCAAGATAAACATCACAAAATATCCACATTTAGGCAATTTTATGAGAATTGTTAGAGATAAAGCGAGTAGCAGTTGTACCTTCAAGCCTATTCTCAACTGTTCTAAAAGAAAGGTCACAACATAAAAATGAAAAAACAACAGAATTGTGTAAAAAGCATATTGAGTGCAACTATTGGATAGCACCGAGTTTACAATCTTAAATTAACAATGTCAATGTCTACCTGGTGATAATTTTTCTGGAGATTAAAAGATGGGATTCAATTATAATGCAGTATTAGTTTCCTCAAAACTATTGCTGTCATATCTTAGAACATTAGTGAATTTGTACTTCGCATAGAAAATTATTTATGCAATGGAATAATCCATCGGTTTTCTAAAACCATTATATGAAGTAAAGAGTTCACATTCGAGCTACAACACTACATGTTTGGTTAGCCAAAAAGACAGAAAGAAGTCACTCATGATGCACAAGTGTTTAATGAAACAATTGTTCATTTAATCTCCTTACTGTGAACATTTAAATCTACTTAATATTGAACTCTACCACTAACAGTGGTTATGTAGCATTCTTGTTCTGACAATATTAAGCATATTTACGATATATGTTAAAATAAAACTTAAAATATTTAGTATTTTTCTCTGAATACTTGCATTTGTTAGATGCAGTAAAAAGGCATGCTTTTCAGAAAGCTTTTAAAACATTAATAATCTTATATCATAAGGTATTGACAACCTAAAGAAATTAACTGAGGATCTACATTATGCATGTTTATATAGAACTGTTACATGAAAATATTACTATAATCTTTTCTACATATCTGCATGAATTTGATTTGTTCAGTTGCTACTTTTACAACTTTAAGAATACAAATGAAGCAGTGTGGTGGTGAAATGATGAGCACTATGTTGTTGGTGTTTAGTCTTCATTAATACCCCAGCCTCACACATCATTTACACCTGGCATTAACATGTCTTTTTGGTTATTAGATAGCATTAAAAACCAAGAGTAAATAAATACATTTGTGACCAGGCTATGATCAGATCATTCCAGCCACATTCAAGAGTTGTTAGAAATGGTTATTGCCATCTCTCATCTTCTTTTAACACATTCTCTGCATCAGACGTTGTCATGCTGATTGGTAATGTGCATACACAGCTGCAAGCTCCGTTTTTCATTCTCGTACAGTGACATCATTAAGTTTGCATACTAAGTTTACACGGGAATTTTTTTTTTTTTTATATCTTAGGTGCTCTTTCTTTGACATCCAAGTGAACTTTATATATAAAAAAAAAAGTCACTTTACAGAAACCTTTCAGTTTTACAGTCACCTACCTTACTATGCAAACTACAGTATGTTCTGTTGGAATTTAAATGTTTTAATGAAATCACATCAACCAAGAAAAAAATATATATATATATATTAAGTTACATATACCATTTTAAGGTTTCACTTAAACTACTACAGTCACATTACTGAAAATTTCTGAAACAGTACAATCTTGTGCAGTCTGCTGATATCAGCACTAAGCAAAAAATACAATATTATTTGATCATTCTGAATGGCTGCATCTGTACTTGTGCATCCAACCTACAAACTGGCCAATTTAGAGTCTACAAAAATGATTACAGTTTGGACTGTGGCAGTGCTGGGAGTGGGTAGTGAGGTTGAGAGAGGGGTATAAAAAGAGACAAAAAGCCTGTCAATTGACAACAGGATACCCTCCCTGTTTCAGTACAAGACAACAGTCCTACTTGCTCATCTGTGCAAAGGACACTCAGTTTAGTAAAGCCTGATAATCATCTGCTTCAGACTTAGAAGCTCTGGGTTTAAGGCTATCCTTTGCATGTTAGGATATGAGAGGAACCAGTCTATGAGCAGTTCCTCACAGATGTCGGACATTAAATCCTATGGAAACAAGTCATTTTTGTGCTGAAGGCATCTTAGCTGAGAATCACACTGGCATCTACAAGACATAAGGTTGCAATACTATCTGTTGCACCAAAATGCAGACCACAACTCTAATAACAATCATATTAAAGTAAACTTTTTATGAATACTACTGTCATAAAACACATTTTACAGAGCCAGACAATTTTACAATTTAGCCTGTACAAAGGACTAAACCTTAAGTCTAGCAGCTTCCAGTTCAGTTCAGTTATTTAATCCCTACAATGTTGTATGTGGATAATACAGGGTGAGTCAAAATTATGTTAACGCTAATGGATAGGTCATGGTGGACCACTGCCATGGCCTTCACACTCCCCTGATAGGACACCCTGTGATTTCTGGTTATGGGGTATGCTGAAGAAACGCATGTATAGCAGAAAAGTTTGTGATATCAATAACCTGAAGGACAGAATACGGACTTTGGTATCGTCTATTCCCCATGAAATGTGTGTCCGGGCTTTAAAGTGTACTGTTGCTCGTTGGTTTTTGTGCGTTGAACATGATGGTGAACAGGTTAATTCATTCCTGGAAATCATCTTGCACATACAAAGTATGTTTTGTGAATACATTTTTTCAGCCATTCATATATACAGTACATATAGAGAGATACAAAGATAATCTGTTTAGTATAGAGGCAGCTAACTTGAACTGAAAGTGGCAGAGTGAGAAAATGACAAGATTCGGTCCAATTCCATGTTCAACTCCTTGACTCTGCCAATAATCTCAATGTCCCCTCCAGTCTTTGCAAATATGCAAATTAAAATGCAAACCTGGATAGCATAGATATAGACTTCAAACATTTTTTCTCATAGCTAGAAAGATATAATATTAAATTCTCAAAAACACTTAATGTACTTCAGGTTTTTAGGGACATTGGAAACAAGGGAGAAAACTACCCTGAACACGGTATTAGTGAAATGCAGGGCTCACTCAATCATACAGGCACATTTTGAAATTGACAAGTATTCTAATCTACTTCCTTGGACATGTAGGAGGAAATGTTCACACAAGCAAGAGGTAAATGTGCAAACTCCAAATAGACAATGACGGGACCCAGCATTCAAATCCATGATGCTAGATATTTGAGGTAGAAGAATGCATCACTGTGCCACCTGAAAAACTATGTAAAACAAAATCAAATTCTGATTAGGATTATGGGCCAAACCTTTCATTAGTAAGTACTTTTGCAACTCCTAAATTTTCATGCATCGTGCACTATCAGAGGAAGTAAAGATATCAGTTCTTGTACAAAGTCCTGAACTTGGCTGAATGCTTCTTCTTGTGCATCTCAACCAGTGTTGTGTATAGAACTGCTTTAATTAGCTAATTCCTTAATGGAAACTGTGACCTGCAGTTGTTCAAATACATTAAGGAAAGCAACAGTATTTAACTAGGAAGGGACAAACAATGTATGTTTCTTTTTTTGAACGCAATTATTTATTTCTTTAAGTTATTAAACTTTGTTGTTAATGATCAAACTATAGTAGGCACATCCCTTGTTTGTTTAATTTGTAAAGGCCCTATGAACTGTAACCTGACTAAATTAATCATTTTTTTTCATTGAAATTCCTAGATGACTACTGGGCAGTCTAATTTGCGTTCATTACATATCATTTCCTTCAACTACACAAAGTCATTTCTTAACAAATAAGAAATTTAATTTGGCCAGTGAGTCAAAACTTGGATCGCCTTTAACTGAGCATAATCTACTTGTATTGGCCTTACAGAAAGTTGTCACAAAGCAAGTTTTGTTCATGGCTTATATAACAAAAATCATTTGTTTCAAATACTACAGGCTGCTTTATAAAGTAAGTTACCAAGTTTAGTTTACTTGCTTAATTGTGAGGCATAAGGCATTTATTACTATTATGAACACAAAAATAAGTCTGTCTT